>NC_080706.1:26477115-26793076 GCF_943734765.1 Anopheles ziemanni | reverse complement strand
CGGATTGGTTTATTGCGATTGCATTACATCGTCGCATGATTTTGTCCCATTAGTTGTCCTCCGTGTACCTCCCCGAGTGCACCTAGCCTCACTTTTCTGCGGTTAAAATACGCGAACCGACCAACAACATCATTAAACATGCTACGCTGTGATTAAGGATACAAGGGTAGTTTATTGTCGCACTGTGCATTTGCTCGTGACGTTCGCTACAGAATCGTTATTGTCTAGTGTGTTGGTATGTCGCCCACCACGTCCGTTGGCGTGACGGTCTGATCGGGTTACGTACTTTTTTTTAGTGTAGATTCTACCAACGTTACGCTAACCGCAGGAGGCTAGAAACATGTAGGGCGTTCGGATTTGAAATATTATCAACCTCAATCGGCTTCATAAATTCCGACGAAAGTTATTTAGCTTACGACTAACTAGTTGAATAAAATCAAACCTATTGAGTGTAGGAAATTTATGCTCATCTGTTGTCAGGGGCTTTTTCAGTAGAAAACTATAAGTAACTCGTAATGTTTCCGATTCATCTCGTTGTGAACTGAATTAAAAAAGCAACCCAAACAATTTAAACAGAATCAGGGCTTACTGTCGTTTAATTGTCTTTGTCTGGATGTATTAATAACATCAACTTCTACCATCGAGCTTGCCTCGTTAGCGATGTGTATTAATTTGTCCGCAAAAATGTTCTGTAAGGTCACCGCGTGACGAAGGTTCACTGGACGCAGGTATAAAAGGCATCGAAAAGGAACGGTGTTGAACGCGATGAAAAAGGTTCTCGGGCGTGAACATTCATTCCGCTTCGATTGTTTCGTTAAATATGAAGATATAATTTGAAAATGAAATGTGATAGGGACGAAATTGGATTTATTTGGAGGAGAGTATTGCTTTTACAAATTATTCGCGGAAAAACACGCTGTTATGGAAGACAGATATGGCACGAAATTTCTTCTCCTCCTCCACGTTGTTTGATGATTCGAGTGTAATTTTCAGTTAGTAACCGATCGAACGAAACTTCCACAGCGAAGTATGAACCAACACCGGGAAAATAAGATGAAAAATTCGGTCTTTCGGATCCCTCCGACTGAGTTTGTTATTTTTTCGCCCGCTCCAGCTCCCATGCAATCTGCCGGTCTGCTCCATTCCCAACCTTTCTAACACCTGGGTGGATGTGTTTTTCTTTTTTAAATATACTCTTCTCGCCAATACGTCCACTCGACCCTTGTCAGGCAATGGAGATCACGACGCCCCGGGCACTCAATCCTCCCGGCGCGCGTGCCACCAAGTGCCGGCTGCGGTTGAAATAATGATCAATTTTCAATTTAGTTTTTCCGCAGCTGGGTGCAACACCCGTTTCGGTGGGATGTTGGGTGCGCACATGAACACCTTCACTAACACCGGATGATGGTTTGCGGTTAGAATGGTTTCATTTTTCATTGCTGTTTTGTTGTGTGGAGGTGAACTTAATCAAGCTGGCGGCCAAGCGATGGAGCGTGGAGTTGATCGTGGTGTCGACGATTTGATGTTGGTAATAAATATTGTAAAATAAAACTCACTGTTTGAAAATCTCTTCTTGTTTGTTTTGAACATGTTAGTGGCAAATCTGCATACAAAGTATCATGAAAAGATTAACACACTTTTGTCATTACTGTTTAACTTTAAATACCAGTCAAAGTTAAACTATATAAAATAACTTACTAATGCAACACAAGATGTAAATTTGCAAAGATTAAACGAAACAACGCTTAAACTTTACAATTTTTCCTTGAACTTATTAGTTGCCTCCTTTCAAATATGAGTTTTTTATTATCCTTCAACTAAGAGATTTCTTATTTCATAGATTTTCAAATGCTACCTCTACCCACATTTTAAAGTAAATGTTTTTTAGTAAAATATAAAGCAAAACAAATGCCTTAAGCTGCTAGACGACGGATGCAATCTTTCAATGCAATGAAATATAATTTGACACTTCTACCAAAAATGACAGCCATTGCAATATTTCGATGCTTAACCATCCCGGGTTGGATCATTGCAATGTTTTAATGAAATACACACAGAAATATTTCAATGACTGTCACTTTCGGCTGAAGTGTCATATTTTATTTCATTTTATTGAAAGATTGAATCCGTCTTCTAGCTGCTTCTTTTATTCAAAATCAGTCATTTTATGATCCTTTATTCGTTCTTTTTTGTCGTTTAATATATCAAACGATTACAGATGAAAACCAAATATTTCTTCACGTCCTTCAAGCGACTGCACAAAGAACCATTTTTCCACGCCCAAGGTTCCTTACTTTCTGCAAAAGAAATACTCTCCTGTCCTTGCTTATTGCCGCCCGGCATCAGCCATCCTTCCCAGGAACGTTTGTCGGCCAAGCGGGCAACGGATTGGTGGTGGTGGAACTATGTCAACGGCACAAATGTCACAGATTCACTCGACTCGGGTGCACAGAAGGGAACGACATGTGAGAACCCCTCCCACCGCTACGTTTACGTAAGAAATGAGCATGCACACGGATGGCCGTGATAGCGTCGCCTGCGGAGGGTAAGAGATTCCCGACTTCCGTGGCCGGGGCGTGCAACCTATTTTCACGTCGTAACTTCCTCGAGGCGCACAGCAGATCCCGGGATCGCCCGGGAGTTGATTTTGCATTCCTCGCAGCGGGGCGTTTGGGACGCGCTCTAGGGTTGGTGGTCGAGGAAAAACGGCCGGGTATGGAAATCAGTGTGGTTTCTGCGAAACTGCACACGAAAGTGAAAAACAAAGACGGACGAAAAGTGGTGGAAAAATCCCGCGCCCGCAAAGGCAACGACCGACGGCGACGGAGGCAACCGGAGTTTCACTCGGTTGGTGTTGATAGAAAATTGCAATTTGTATGCAAATTTCGTCCCAATAATAACAATAATAATACCAAATTTATTACATTGTGACACTCCTTCTACGGGAACGCACGGCACGTCGGAGCCTTCGGTAGGGCAGTGCGAGGGAGAGGGACAGGAAGGAGGACGGAAAGCGAGCGAATGATTGTGATAGTTGCGCGCCGGTGGTTGGAAAATTTCGTTCGCAGCAGCAGCGCCCTCCGAAGCCGGGGCGTTCGTTAGGGGTGACCCGCTTTGTTCGCCATCGTTTGTTCTAACGAGTTTCGCTCGTGCAACTGTGGAATGTGCAATAATTTGTGGCGAATGCCGGGGGAAAAATGTCCTCCCTCCCCATCCCCCCTCCCACACCAACATACCGCATGACCCGTTCCGGATGCGGGAAAATCGCCTCACGCGCACGGGAAGCGACGCTGGAAAAGAAAAAGGGTGTTGGAAAATCCGGTGCACCGTAAACATGGCAAAACATGGACCATTCCCGACGAAAGCATGTCCCGATTTTTGCTTCGCCCATTCCTGCGTCCACATTCTACGCCACAAGGGAGTAAAGGGTGGAGGGAAGTGGAGGTGTGCTTCAGTGGGGGGAAATGGTTTAAAATCCTGGCTCGCCCGGTTGCCGATGACAGCGGGCAGGGCCAGAGGACGGCACTGGCAGGTGGACAATTTATGTCCGGACCACCTAAATTAGCAGCGAAACGAAATCCGTTGATCAACCGATCATTGAAATGGTAATGCTGTGGCATTTATGGTGGAAATATTGGACGACCGGCTCTAGAATCGATTTGCAAGTTTTTAACAAACGATATACCGTTTGTTCAACCATAATGACATATAATTTTTTAGCGCACGATATTTTTCATACGCGTATTAAATACACGAAAAAAATATGTTTTAGGTGATTCGAAGCATCATGCTTAATATTTGTTTGACAGGAAAAATCTGCTCCTTCTTGAATGGTAACAAATGTCTGTAAAACTATGTATTTCCTGTTTGGTCTTGTTCCGTTCCCAAATTCAAATTCTCTAATAAAGATGGGATTTTTTAAACTATAAAATGTTAAATTTACTAGCATATTTCGTGTATCTTATACAATGAATTATCATTACCATAGTCATACAACATCCAAGAAATTGAATACTCAGCGATAAGTAAAAATTGCTAACAACATAAGGATCTAACGTCAGCATACTCACTTGACACACTTATTACAAAATGCATACGTGATTCTAATCTTTCCTCCATCCCTCCCTCCATTCCAGACCGACCCGGACGGGAACATCACCGTATCGATACTAAGCTTTCGGCCCACCATCGACGATAAGGGCAAATACTTGTCCTGCCGGGCGGAGATGGCCGTCATCCCGGATGCGGGCAAGGAGGACGGCTGGAAGCTTGACATCTACCGTAAGTACTGCCACTGACGGCGCTCACTCAGGGACCGTCCTTTCGTGTTGGTGCATCCTTCAACGTCAGGGTGAATCCTACGGTGAACCCGTTGGGAAGCGCCCCGTCCGACAAATCCTTTACCGAGGTTGCTCGTTTTTCTCGCTTCTCGTCGCCAAAACCAAAGCTGCAGAAGAAACGGCACATCCTTGACACCCGCCAGTATGCGCTCGATATCCTCCTAGCGGGAGCATCCCACCCTTTCATCATCGGTCGATGTGGAGCATTCGGCATTTTGATGCGTTAATTCTGCGCTCGAGCACTCCGTGAGCGTGGAGGGAGATAATTAAAAATTCATTACGTCCGTCCGCGGCTTCATATCGGTCGGTGGTGGGAAAATGAACTCCTCGAGTGCTGTCACCCTTCCCTTCTCCCGTCTACGCACATATCTCCTACCTCGAGGCATCACTGTTGCGGTCTGGCTGGTCTGGCGCAAAATGATCTTCTCCCCGGGACGATCACTCTCGGGGACGTTATCCTTGGAACAGCTCGGTCAAATGGTGGTGGAACGCCCGGTTTTGCAGGGATATTCCTTCAACCAAGTGCCATGCGCCCGGTTCACAGGGGATTATCGTGACCTCTAGCCCATTGTGCATCTGTTCTTTTTTTTCCTCAATCCTCCCGACCTTTTCTTTATTCGCAAAACCGGCGGCGCACTCATCCGAAGGGTACGGATAAAAACGGGACCTTAATCAAATTTAAAACCATTTGTTGGTCGATTGTTTCCGCTGGTTGTTGCTATTTCATTTTTATTTTTTCTCGACCCAACCCAACTCAAAATGGTCCCACAGTGACGGACGGACTGTCCGCACTTTTGCCCGGAAAGAAAAGGAAGCGTACGAAGTAAATGCCAGAGAAGAGAGGCCGCTGGGAAGGGCAAGCGCCGGAGACAGATTGGACATTTTCCCAGTGTGCAAAAGCCGGTGGAGGTGGGGGGGGGGGGCTTGGGAAACACACGAGGGGACTGTGGTGTTACTGTCATGTCTGTCATCGCTGTGAGCGCCTGGCTGTCATTACGGCGAACCGATTCCAGCGAAAACTGGCCAACGCCTGCTGTGGGTGAATGTAACCCGGATGCTTGATGTTTGAGTGAGGATTTTCCAAGCCCGGGCGCTTTCATCAGCTTGAGGTTTTTCTCGACAATTGCTCCTGCTTCGGGTGATCCGGCGCTGCCGCTGATGGGTGGCACTAATTCGTTCCAGGCAGTGACACCAACGTTTTAGTTCGTCGCTTGAAGCGGGGTTTGCTCGGGAATGCTGGAGAACTCTCTTATGTCAGGGAGAAAAAAGGTTGGAAAATATGTTGGTGTTTGTTTGAATGCAGCTGCTATTACTTTTGCAATATGGATGGCCTTTTCTTTTCAATAGGGGTAACGTTCAAACGGTTTGTAAAACAAAAACCATGGTATGTTCTAGAATAGTATGTTCTGGTATCTTACACAAGCTGGGTTGCGTAACAGAAGCAAGCATAGAAGACCGTTTACAAATTAATATTCATGATCTCTTCGTGCTTCACCCGCCGCCCATGTCCTATGGTCTTAATTACCAGCCAAAACTGATAAGATTACACGGAGAGAAAACGTTTCCTCCCATAGCGGCTTCCCCAAAAGGGAGCGTGGGAAATTTTAAAAGCTATAAAAGGTCCGCTGTTTAGACGGAGAACGTCAGCGCCAGAAGCGGCGGCATCGGTATCCTTCCCGAAACTCATTACGACCGAACTCGATCCATTGTCCAACCAGTTCCCGTTCGACTTCTCGTCATGCTACACGCTCGAGACGTTCTTAGGCATGGGGGTTTTCCTGCGGCAAATTACTTATACCCACCCCGCGCGGTGCGTCGGTGGGGGAGCGGCGAGGAAGCTTATGATTCAAGTTTATGGTTTTATAACCGAATCGAATATCCCGGGCGCCCTTTGAACCGGGTTCTCGAGCACGCCGCGACGGGTGGTTCCGTTTTTGACGACCAGCAGGACGCACATTAGCGGCATTTTCTCATGATTTATTCATTGCGCCGCTGACTTTTCCTTTCGCCGCACACCTCTCCCCTCCGCGAGATAGTAATGTTTGCCCCGGCGACGCTCTGCTCTCTCGAGGGCGGTTTTGACTGGCAGCATAAGCGTCGGACGCTCCAGTTTCAAGGGTTCAAAAGCTAGCGACATGACGCAAAAGGCTGCTGTCCTTTAATCGAACTGCTAGTTTCGACGGATGCGCAACTCCATCGGTTTTCTTCGCGGGAAGTTCATGCTCTCCTGCTGCGTGCGTTTCGACGTAGATCGGCACAGGATGAGTTTTATATTAATTAAAAGTCTACCGTTTTTCCTTTCGCAGCGTCCCGGGAGAAGAGGTTTTTGTCCGTGTAAAGGGGAAAGTATTTGCCAAAGTCCGCGTTATGAATGTTCATGAGCTCGTCGGTTGGGATGGCTTCAGCTTTCCGGCGATTTTGCGAAACGCAACTCGCACTTGGCCACGCTCGGCCATTTGGAGCAAGTTATTAACTACCTAGAAGTTCTTTGATCTTTCTGCATCGTTGCGATCTGCACAGCTGCAGCCAAACACCCGCTCGACTGGGGTCTAGGAAAACCCAACCATACTCGAAACTTCCTGGAACGGGGGGACACGATAGACGGACACGTTGATGAAATTTTGTCGCCTTTGGCGAACCCAAAATAGACCGATAGCTTCCGCTTCGATCCAGCGCACAACTTAAAGGCCGTCGACGGAAGACCGATCGTTGCGGGCAAGGGTCGGTGGAAATTGGACCGAAAAGTTGTTCCCAACTTCAGACACGTGTGTCAAAAGCAGGACATTAGCCCACCGAACCCTGGCCGGTGCGTGCGTTCGAGCAACTTTCGTGGACAGCGTCAGGGCCCTTGTAGGGTTGGGTAATGAAGGTTCCGATCGTTACGATATCCGGAATCCGTGTACGGGGCCGGGTTTTTGCGTATGGGGTTGCACATTTAAAGTTTTTCCCAGGACCCGATGTACGGCCCGGAAGCCTTTGATAGATGCTCGGAAGTTCAGCAACTAAATTTAGATTGTTTTTGATGATGCTGTTGACGTTAACGTTGTTGTTTTATTTTTAAACTCTAGTTAAACAGCAGGTCTTCTAAACGAAGTATGGCTAGAGTTTTTTAATCAAATCCAAACTCTTTTCAAGTCTTTATACCAACAAATATTTCTCTTTTCTTCATATCGTACGGAAAGTAAATGCTTGCAGTGTATACTATGTGTGGAGATTCATAGTAGATCATGTTTTCCGAGTGACAGATGATACTTGACAGCTGTCAAGTCTTAACAAAGAAATGGAAAGATAAGGGTGATCAGAATATGAACTACAACTCTATTATTAGATGTAATTGGTACAATAAAGATTACTTAATTTGTGGTGCGATCCACAAGCAACCGAAATTTACCCTTTTTTTCAAACCATTAACAATACTATACCTCCTTTTTTCACTCCGAAATCATAAATAGTAAACCCTTTTAGATCCCACCGTCCACTCTCGGGCCACATTTACCGGAAGAAAGAATAACTTAAGCATTTAATAAACCATAAACATCCTCTTAACCGCTTGTTTACTCCAAAGCAACCCTTAATCTTCGGTCTTACACAAGTCCATTAGAGACCGCTACTCATCCTCCTTAAAAATCCCATCTCCAATTTGCCTTTTGCTCCTCACCCTACACTATGACCCTCCGGATGGTCTGGTCCAGGTCGGCAAACCCTCGTTTGCCCATTTTAAAATGGTGTTCGCGTATTATTTGTTTGCTAATTAATTTTTTTTACTATCTCAGCTTCCCCCCACGACCACCTCGTCCAGCGTCCCGTGTGTGCTCGTTCGGCATTCGAAACTAACTACGGCTCTTTTTTTTCTGCTTCGAAATGTTTCTATTCCGTTCCAGACGTTCCCGTGGTGACGCTCGAGTACGGCACGAACTACAACTACACGTCCTCCATCCCGGAAGGAGTGGACGTGTACTTCGAGTGCAACATCAAATCCAACCCGTGGGTGTACAAAGTGATCTGGCGTCATTACGTAAGTGTCCACCACCACCACCGTGGCATGGAACCACATCCGCCCACCCTACAGTAAACCGATCCCGTTTATATTCATGCTGTTACGTTATTGTTTGACCCTTTTGAGTACTCATCTTTTTTTTTCTGCTTCGTGGTCGTAGCGCTGTTAGATTATCCACAATGGTTGCTGGCCATCTTAGCCGTCCCTAGTTCCACCTTCTAGGCAGGGATTATGCTGGGAAAAAAACCGAACGGATAAAACCTCCCACCATAAGGGTACTGGAATGCTGGCTATGGTGGCACACAAACACTCATGCACCCGGACAAAATGTCCCTCGCTCGTGGCACATATAAAAATAAATTAATCCTTATGTTTTATGATGAAGCAACTCGCTCGTTTACTTCCTACCCCAAGCCCCGGGGTTTGCCCCCTCGTAAAGTATCTCTCCGTGTTTTTTCTTAATATTCTCCGTCCGCGCAAAATGGAACAACGGAAACGAAAAACTAAAAAAAAAAATACACCAAAACTCATAGGAAATGCCAGCATCACGAAAGGGTCAGCATCCGGTCGTCACTTGATGCTGCTGCTGCTGCTGGCCAGCGCTGTATAGCGAACATTTCCCTCCCCCGCCCCTTGGGGTTGACCGTCTTTTTCCAACCACATTCGACGTCATTATCTGATGTCGTTTATTTTATTACGAATTTCCCTCCCAGCGCCGAGAGGTTGCGGGACCGCCAACTTCCGGTGGTGTCCGTGATGGTGGTGATTACCATTTGACTGCAGCTTTCGAGCAGAACAAAACGGGTCGCTGTGTGTGTGTATGTGTGTGTGTGCAAGGGAGGGAACACTCCACCGGTAATGGTTCGGAGCACTAATGCCTCCGATGGCAAATGGAGGCGCCCTAGACCGGGGGTGGCGGTTCGGTAGTGTCCTTCAGATGCGCCGGGGTTGACATGCAAAACAAACAACACGAAACGGGGTGAAAGGAGCGTGAAAGCGGTGCGGGACACTTCTGGGGGGAGTAGTCGAGTGAAACGGATGACCGCCTAAAGTGATGCGTAACACTAATTATCTTCTTTTATTGCCACGCTGGATGTTATTAATTTAGAAGGCTATCTTTGGAGGTCGAGATGTGTTCTACGCCCTAGCACCCCCCCCCTATTCGGCGGTTACCTCAATCAACCACACTTTTTCCCCGCCACCAGTGTGTTAGGCCTGATGCTGGAAACAATGTATGGGCGCACTGCGTTATCCGCAATGGTGGATCAAAGGCCAAATTGTGCCCGAGGACGACAAACACACTACTGGCAGGCGAGTGAATGAAGGAAATGGCGATTGTTGGATCCAGCTTCCGGTTCGTTGATGAGCAACGATCAGTTCCGACCCCAGGGTCGGCCGGTGGGGCAGGCGGAAGCCGCGCGGCGAGCGAGGAAGAAATAAAGCCTCCAAGATGTAGATTAAGTGTGTACCAAATTAAACGCTTTGGCAGAAAAAGGGCGTCATAATTATTCCAAGCACCGGACCCGGGGCGTCGCTAGTGGCTTCTGCCGTTGTACCTTATTTTATTTTCTTTTTGCTTTCTCCTCGCCTCGCCTTTCTTCCGGTGTGATGACCTCGGGACCGGGAATGCTCGGTGACCGGAAGAGACATTACCGCCATCGTTTGGTGCCCTTTCTTCGAGCGCGTTAGAGTTTGCCGGTACACTTGACCGTTGCCAAAAGATTCGACGAAAGTTGTCCACAATTTCGAGGCTCCCATCCTTCTAGAGATGTCCTTTCTTCCTTCCCCTTCCTCCATTCAATCTCATTCTTTCTCACTGGGTTTGTTTTTCTTTATTTCGGTTTGCTTTCAGGGCAAGGAGCTGGTCAACAATCCTTCCGAAGGCGTCACCGTCTCCAACCAGAGCCTGGTGCTGCAGAACGTTAGCCGCAGCCGGGCCGGCCTGTACACGTGCGTGGGTAGCAACCGGGAGGGCGACGGCGAGAGCAATCCCGTCCATCTGGACATAAAGTGTAAGTATGATGGCGATGGGGTTCGCCTTCGCTCGCACATGCCGATTATGCTGATTATGCGTATGTCGTTTTTGCGGTGCCGCAGCGATGAAAAATTCCGCAGGGCTGCCGGGAGAAAAGGCTGACTCGCTTTCCACCGTGTTTCTGCCTGTTGTGGCAACTGTTTCGATCTTCCTGCATTACGGGGACTGCCTCGCATTACGGGGGGGGGGGGGGGAAAAGGAATGAACTCGCTGGAATGGCATGTGATTTTTATTTTCTCTATACTGACTAAATCCGTACATAAACCTTGTCGTTAAGCGTAGTGTGGCCCGTTTTGTGATCGAAAAGATGGAGGAAAAAAACAATGTTAGTGTACTCTGCAACGACTTTTTAGATTTTTAAAAGAATCAGCCAATTCGTAAAAGTTTCAACATACTTTTCCATATATTTCACAGATCATTGCAGTTTTAATATTGTTTAATAGCAATACGGCCGAGGTGTTTTTTTTTTAAATAAATAATATTGTTTAATATTTTATTAACTTTCTTCCTTTTTGCATTAACACGTTGACTTCCATGGCTATAATTTTCGATAGCCAGCTGTCATTATTTCTAAAACGGGCTTTCGAAAAACCACCGGTTTGTATTTGTTTATCTAAACAAATTTTATTAAAAAAGATTGTACTAGGAAAGTGTGCTAAAAACCCTTGGCATTCAACGTGTTAAGGTGTTTTATACCTATAAAGGTAGCATTAAAAATAAGTAACTGAAAAGAATATTGGAAAACCACCAATTACAACAATTTTATCTTCACAGTCTCAAACAATTTCGATGAAACGGTTTCTACCTCAGTCGACAAGAAAGAAAAACGTTAGTCCGTTTATTTTCCAACTAAAATAATCTAAAAAAAAGTATTACGCAGTTGCTGTCCGTGAAGTATTACATCGTCGAATGTTTGAAGAAAAAAAAATTTGTTCGACTGAATGCTTCCCGTTTTTTTAATTTCATATTCTGTAATGCTTCAAGTATAAGCGTACATGAAAGATAAACGTGAAAAATGTCGTCTCTATATCTGTAACATTTTCTTCTCTCGATGTTCCATCCTTCGAGCGGCTCCTCTACCTTTGACCGCCCGCTAAGTATCGCTGTTTCCTTTCTGATTTGATCTTGCGGCATCGGGTCGCCACAATTCGTCGTTGTTTATTACGTTTCACAATTTTCCATCCGACTGGCAGCGCGTCGTCGGGCAACGGTTGTCGAGAAATTTCATTTGCTACACGTGTCGGGCCCCCGTTCCGTCCCGTCCCGTCCCGGCCATCGCAAGGACACAATTTACACTCCCTGCCGGTGCCCATCGGGTGCGACCTTTTGGTCAAAACGCCCGTCCTTCGAACGGTAAACCTTTCCCCCCCCCCCCCCCCCAAGCCCCCACCCACGGACCACGGCTTCGAGGGTTCTCTTTTATGTTGCTGGCCTAAGCGGGGGCCCGCCTTAGGGAACGTTGGTACGAAAAAGCGCGCTGAAAGCTTCACTGAGTTTCTTAATTAGATTTGTGGTGTTAAAAAGGATCGTCTATTAGACGTTCTCTTTTTCCCGCACGGGTTCTGCGCGTGTCGTTTTGCCCGATGTCTCTGTTCGGCCGTTGTCACATCGGTGCGCGCGTTTACCACCGGTTGTCGGTTGACTTCTGCGAACAAGAAAACTGCTTCTCTCCTTCAAACTGGCGGCTTGGATGAACGACATCACGGCCATTGGCCTACGGCAAGGTGCCGAGAACTCCTTCCGGCCCGGCCCCGAAGGGCCGAATGTGAGAGGTGGAATTTTAATTTTGACGGCATCAACTTCCGTTCGGCGTTTGGTTCCGGTGGGCGCCACTCTCGAGACGTTCGTCTTCATCCCGAACAGCCACCGTTTGCGAACCTTTTCCGACGATGGATGGTGAGAATCGGGGCGAAAAGTTATTTCCTGTGAAATAAAGCCACAAAAAGCAGCCCCCCCCCCATGCCGACATCCTGAAGCTCTGGCTTCCGTTGCACACGATCTTTTTGCGAGGTTTCAGCATCGGGATGCGTAAAGAAAACCAAATGTGATTCGAATCGTTTGCGGTTGGTGTGTTTTTAATTTTGCAACGCTTAGCATTGTCAGCAAATTGTGTTAACTGTCGTTCCTCTTGGGACTGTAAAGAATCAGTTTCGATTTCAAATACGATAACGCAAAAGAAGCATTTGAGAAGCGTTTTCAACAACACTCATCTGTAAACGGAACCGCAAGACGGTAGCATACAACCAAAATTACTACAATCTTTAAGACATTTTTCCACATTTCTCCGCAACACTTAAGCAAACTCTCAGCCTAAAACAAACCGCATTGCGGCCTCCCCATCGTATCTGCAACTTGAAAAGCAAAGTGTGCGGACAAATCAATGACACTGCTTCCCCCGGGGAAAATGAAAACCCCCTCGGCGAAGCTTGTTTTGTTTCGCTTCAAAACCTCAAACATCGGTTTCGAGAATTGGAAGGGGGAAAGATTTTTCCCATCCAAGCCTCCCTCGGGTTTGTGATCAGGTTGCAATCTTCACTTCAACCGGTTTCGTTTCTATTTTGATTATTTTTCATTACACTCCACGACGCTCGAAGAGGCGGGCGGCATAAAAAGTGTATTTTTATTGAAATCTATTTATGGAATACTGAAGCCTCTTCCGCTTTGCTTGGCTTCGGATCGCCACTCATCCCCACTCCAAGAAGGGAAGTTTCTCTTTATTCCTTTGTACATAAAAATCACGAAACATTATTTGGAAGTGGTTTTCTTTCCTCTCCACTTACAATAATACGCATATCTGTCGTGGCAGCGTCGAAAGCTGGATCTTTTATCCTACCGTTTTTCCCTTCCTCTTCACACATTCAAAGTTTTCTTTGTTTCCCTCGCAGAGGGGGGTAGGTCAAAAGGGGTAGCGGAAAGAAAACCGTAGATGGTAGAGAAAACAATTTTGTAACACTCCCCAAACCCCCGGCAGGAGAAAATGAACGAATGCCCGCCATATGCTGCACCCGCCCTGACAAACGATATAGTTTTTCCCCGCACCGTAGCCAAAACTGTTCAAGGACTGCCGGATTACTACTATTGACTCCCGGGGATAGTCATTGTCTACCGACAAACCATATGATGCCCGTTGTTCCGCTCCACCCGAAAAGGCGTTGCCGGCAGAACGGCGGGCTGGCTGGCGGGCTTATCTGGCTTGCCGAGTGTGTCTCACGCCGATATCTCACGAAAGGCGCACGCTCGGGAAGGATAGAGGAAAAAGTGTAGCCTTTCCGAACCCCGATCCTGACGGCAAAGACGACGACGACGACGACGACGAGCTGGCGACGACGTGATGACACAAACGGGGAGTATAATGATTGCTAAGGATGCGGAGGAAAACAATCAATTTTATCGCCCAGCTCGAGGCGGCAGCAGCCGTGGTGATGACACGGTTGGCGGATGGATCGATTGCGACCCGATGCCAGGTTCCCGGTTCCGGTGCCAGAAGCGTTACCACGGAAGTCGAACCAATATCCTTTAGCTCCTGGAGGCTCGAAACGCCACGCTGACGCCCATTCCCACCTTCCACCGGGGCATGTGATCGGTACACGGCTTCCCCGTGGCTTCCATCGGGTCGAAGGAAGAGCGGCAGCCGTTCCAGGGCTTCCGGTGTTTGATTGAATTAACACAAACCAGCGGAGCACGCGCGAACAAATAAGGGTGCCAGGCTCCCTGACTTCCACCATCATGAACTCTCCAACATCACTCCCGCTTGCGCTTTACGACAAACCGAAACTTTGCTCCATTACAGTAACAGATATGAATTGACATCCTCCCAGAGCCTGAGCTCCGGCCGGGGGGGTGGGAAGAGTGATGGGAATGCTGTGCTCGTCGTTTGTTTTTTGACACACTCCGGCGCTCGTGGCGAGTGCGTGAGGACGTGAGGTGACGATCCGGTCGCATGCCATCCGTCTTCCGGGGAACGAGGAAAACTCGGGAAACGCTTTCCATGGGCAGCTGTGAAAATGCGTAATATTGTGATACATTTCTTGGCAGCCTCGTTGCACCTGCTACAAGCGACCCTCTCACCATCTGGTCCGTTTCGGTGTGTGCGTCTGTGTTGTGTGTGCAAAAGGGGAAACAAAAGAAGTGGCAAAACGTGAGCAGATTCAGGCATCACGGGGCGAACCCCGGGAAAAAGGATACCATCTGCAAATTGTTTCTGCAGCTTGCGGACCGAAGGGACATTTTTCTCACCAAAGTGATGAAATGTTCACGCCTTGGCGGGTTTAAAAGTATACCAAAACAAGTGACAAGAAAAGCTAATGCGTTAAGAAAACAAACTTGTGATGGCTATCGATTATAAACCGGTTGCCAGCAAAAATCAACCATATCTTATCTTGCTCCAGAAAAAGACACGCTTACGAGTTGTTTGTGCACGGGAAAATTTGTATTCTTAACCAGTACTAATTTATGCAATCGATAGGCTTTGGGTTTGGAAAACCATTACACTCACTGTCGAGCGAGATAAGGGAGGAGATAATTTAATGAAAACAAAGTTCGCCCGAGGAGGCGCTTTCTATTCCGGTCGACTTTTCCCATTCCCTCCAGGGGAGGGTGGGTGGTACAAAACCCCCAATCAAAAGTATATTAAATGTTCCTTAATGTTCATTAGATCGCGGCAGGGGGGCGAGAAACGAACCACGGAAATGGTGAAATGTTTATAAACCCATCTAATAAGATCATTAAGATCGACATCATTCCTACATTAAACCCGAACCGTTTTCGATTAGAACGTCACTAACAGGCGCAACGTGCCCGGTGAGAGAGCTTTTCCGGATATTTTTCAATGCTGTGCCGTGTTTTTTTTTGTTTCTTTACTCTTGTTTTGGCGCACCGTTTATCCGTTTAGCTTATTCGGCTCTCGCAAAACTTGCCTAATTGTTGCCCCAACCGGAAAACGAAAGCGTCCCTTTTCCGGCCCGACCAGCGTGGAGTGGAGAATATTACTTTTCAATTAAAAAGCCACATTCCTACCGGAACCGAATGGTCCACGCTTTAAGACCCACTCCCGTTCCCAGGGGGAGGATGGAAACTCCTCCACCACTACGGGGCACCGAAGCGGTAATTGAAAATCTCGTCCAGCCCGGAAAACCCGGTTCCCCAAGCCGTCTTTATTTCCGATCTCCACGCTTTCTTCTCCCGCGTTCGTGCCACTTTAACTTCGGCAGACACTTCCCACTAATCTTCCCACCGGCGGCCGGGCACGCCCCCGAAACGCGCGTATCGCTTTCCCATCACGCTTCCGGTAATTCAATAATATCGACGCTCAACTCGACGGTATCGACGTGTTTCTAAATTTAATCTCCTCCTCCTCCCGCCGGAAGCTGCTGGAAGCCGAGCCGCTGGGTTTCGTCCAGTGTCGGGACGGTTTCACGATAAGGTTTTTAGATCGCTTTCCGCTTATCGGCTCGACCAGGTGCTTTTTTCCAGGACGGAAAAGTGAAACATACTTGAATGTAAAAGGAAAACCGGCGGCTCACTTTAAGATCGCACCAAACACTTTTTGCTGATCGGAATCATGAAATGGAAATCTAACTGGCGCCGGGCTTCTGCCGGGGGGTGTGTGGAAAGTGCTGGAAAATCGCCCTCGATGAGGCGCATTATCGCCGCATTATCGTATTTACAATGCAAAATAGGGTCGGCCGTGACCACCGTCGCCCTTTACTCCGGAATCTAAATAAACCCAATCACGCAAATGGGAGGAATGGGGATGAATGCTTGCCACTCGTACACTATCGCACCGAACGATCGCAGGGATTGGGAACCGGGGGTGAGAGTGTTTGCGTGGACGGTGAAATTTACTTGAGCTGATAATAATCCACCGTTTCCTCGCCTCATCGCCGGGCGCAGGTTTTCGAATGCGCAATTTATGCACAAGCATTTCCTCGTCTTTTATTGACTCGGGCCTCCCTCCAGCCCTGGAAAATTCGGATGAAAGTTTTCCGTTTTGCACCTTCACCACCGTTTACAGTTTCTTAACAATTTTCGCTACTTTTTTGCGTTGCTCCAACCCGCAGTTGCTCCCGTTTGTCGACCGGGGCTCGTGACGACGTACAACGTGGGCCGGAACGAGCTGGCGAAAATCGTGTGCGAGCTGGAGGCCAACCCGACGAACGTGACGTTCACCTGGAAGTACAACACATCCGTGTCGGAGAGCCTGGACATCCCGGCGTCGGAGGTGCTCAGCGATCGGACGAAGAGTGTGGCACACTTCAAACCGGTGACGGAGAAGGTAAGTGATGGCCAGTTTTCACTTTGCATAGAGTTACTTTCAGCCGGGTTTTATTTTACTGAACAATCAAAACTAAAAGTCTTTACTTTTGTAAGCAAACGGTGGAAATCAAAAAGTTGAAAGTTTCATAATTAAAGGATATCTCGATTGCGTTCATTATCATCGTGAACTTATTTCGGTGGAGTTTTTTGCTCTCCGACGTGCAATGGAAGTGGAAAATTGGTGGCTAAAGCTAGAACCACCATTACTCTACGATATTGTTCCCCTTGTTATGCCTAATGAAGTCTGGTGGTGGTATAAAAGGCAAACAAGGCTCTCGTGTTGGTATTCTTAAGAACAAACAACATTTCCTCTACCTCGAGCCTACGGAAAACTACTTCAAGGCACGACAATCCACTTTTCCGGCAGTGTGCTATGCGAGCCAACGCGTTGGTTCCCACTAGTGATGGGCAAAATGGCTCTGCACCAGGTCAGGCAAATAGCACAGTTGATTGCAACGTTAAGAGTAAGGGTATATTCATGCTAGTCATCATAACAATTCATTTTGTAAGATTCTACGTTTTAAACGAGCTACGAGTTTTCTTGCCATTATCTTATTTCACTTCTTAAATCCATTATAGCATCGCCTTCGATTAAACCATCTATTTTTTTGTTATCTTGAATTTGAACGGATCGAACTAATACACCTAGTTTTGATAGTTTACCACCGATTTTTCGGCCATTATTTCCTTTGTTGCCAAGTCTGAGATTTCTAGTTCCGGGTGGAATCCCCTCGAATCCGGTTGCATCCGGGTTGAATCTGTTTGAATACGGTTGAATCCGGTTGAATCCGGGTTGAATCCGATTGAATCCGGGTTGAATCCGGTTGTCTCCGGGTTAAGTCCGGGTTGAATCCGGTTGAGTCCAGGTTGAATCCGGTTGAATCCGATTGAATTCGCTTGAATCCGATAGAATCCGGGTTGAATCCGATTGAATCCAAGCGCCTCCGGTTGATTCCGGGTTGCTCCTATCGATTATGGTACCAATGAATGCTTCCAACCAACATTGTTGAATACAAATCACGAGCGATATATCGAGCAAATGCTGGCGGATAGTGAATCAAAAGGGAACTTGTCGAACAATACGACTTTAGCCTGCACGTTCCCGTTGAATCCAGTATTCATTCAGATTCGCATGTGGTTTTATAAAGATGAAATCGAACTGGATTCGCGAATCCACTGCGAAGTTCTCATCACTAGTTCCCACGGCTCGACAAAAGCCAACAAGTCAACAAGCCTGCTCCTTTCGGAAAAACGTTGCCAACCTTTCGCCGAAAAGGGGAACTCTAAGAAACTAGGCCCGAGCGTAGCATCCCTTTTGGGCCGCGTAAACGCACCGACCGGAACCCAGACTCGAGAAATAATCATAAAAGCGTGCCACTACAGGGAGGAAACAACACCGACACCTATTATGCTTTCAATTATCATAATTTCTTGTTTACACCTCGGGCCACTTTCCTTCCCCTGTTTTCCCTTTGCTTGGTTGGTCGTTCGACCTTTATCCGCCCGATCACAATGGGGTTTTTACCGAAAGGAACATTTTCCACTGTTTTTCGCCTTTGTGTCTGGTAAAATTCACGAGGTAGAATGGACGTTCTCTAGCTTTTTTTTCTCTTCATTTCATTTTGTCCCCACTCCTACGGTCCCAAGGAGGTCGTTCGGCCGATAGTCCGGTTATCGCTGATAACCGAAATCCTGCGGAATGTTTAGACCGTTTTGTCCATTTACAATTTTCCTTGCCCTTTTCTTGATCCGAACCGGCGCGTTCGCTCGAAGGATTAGAACTCGTTGTCGAGAGCTCGAGCCCAAGATGGACAAAACCGGGTCCAATATACTTTTCTGTTCTCTCCCTTTTCCGGCTTTTTCTTTGTTTTCCAACCTTTGGGGGGAAGTGATTACCACAGGAATGGAAGATTGGCGGCGCCGATGGTGTTACGGTGTCATCACCAATTCCTTCGGTTTTTTTTTCTTGTTGTTTTGATCCGAAAGAAAAGATCCTTCTGGGAAGCGCTGCCCGGTTTTAGGTTCGTCAGCCCAGCGTCACGGTCGGTTGGTAATTTTCCGTCGGGGTAAGATTTACGCCACCGAAGGATCATTGGAAACGGAGAAACCTCCTCGCTGGATTACAGCGCCTTTTGCTGTTTATTTTTTACTCTTCTCCTACGTTATCACTTGCTTTACGGGGGTGTAATTTTGTCCGACACTAGATAAGGGACCGTGATTGAGGAGGGAAAAGTGCGCCAGCGACAGCCGAAAAGATGAAGTCCGCTGTAATTATGGCGGGGTGTTGGTAAACATTGAGCGAGTTTCGGCTTTTTCTTAGATCTATTCTATTCTATTTTTTTGTTTTATTTAAGATTTATGAGAGTTTCATCGTCTGGCATTGTGCCTATGTCATCATTTACCCTTTTTCCTATCCTGCGCTGAGAACGGAAACATTTGGAACGCTTCAAATCCGGACATGATCTAGCCGCTCTAACGAATCCTTTTTCCTTTGAAGATTCCTACACACCACACGCAATACATTCTCTTCTCTTCCGGCTAGAAATTATTCAAGGGTACGCGACAGTTAAACTTTTTTTCTAGTAAAATTGCCACGGTTGAGTGAACGCTGGAAACACCCGGCGCACAAATGTTCATAATTTATTCATTAAAATTTACCCAACTCGCCCGGGGATGGACGGGTAAAGAAGTAACTCGTAAAAGATGCGAAAAGATTGCGAAAGTCCCTTTTCGAGTTCCCAGTAGGGAGGGTATATTTTTGTTATCCCTGGAAAGTTTACTACCACGGATTTTAGAGGAATGTGTGGTCGTGTTGATTTCTTTTAATCGATTTGCAACCTTCAACAGTTGTTAGCTTTCTTTCTAACCCTTCCTTGAGATATGTTTTTTTTTTCTTCAAAACTCTTAACAGTACTTGTTAGAAGTTCGCTTTTCTTTGTTTTGAGTTTTGTTTAAACCCTTTTATTTATTAAAAATAGCTTTATTAAGTACAGTTGCTGTCGCACTTCTTTTTCCGACATGTCGAGTCTTGTGTATTATTATTTTTTTTTTAATTTTCATCATTCAGTTTCGAACTTAAAATGCACTTTTCCAATTTTCAACGAGCAGATTATTTCTTCAATATACCCTCAAAAGTTGTCGAACATTTCGTGGGGTGAACAATTTTCAATTGAAAAAATCCCATCACGTTGAGTATTCAATCAACTTTGACCTAGACCTAAGCGGGCACCCTTCAAAACACCAGCCTTCAACAGCCGTAACCGAAACTTTCAATCACAAAAGTCAATAAAACAAATTCCAACAGTGGTCAGGGTTGAATTTTTTTTTCCCCGCCCGTCCCATTTTCGCACAACACTTTCGGCACGCACTCGGTGAAACACAACGCCGGAAGATAATTTATCAGCCCGAATGACAATTTCGGTCATACGTCTTCATCAACTGCGAGCAACTGCAAATGATGCCTGGCCCTGATTTCCCTCCCACCCTCGATCACTTTCTCGCCCGGGTGGGGCGGTCGGTTTCCGATTCCGTCGAAGATACCGGCGGCCTGCTTTCTGTCAATCACGTCAAAGCCCTTCATTTTTCATCATCCTTCGTTGATCTCCTATTTCCATCGCCTGCGGTTGTGAAAGCACGATGCCGGACGGATCACCCTTGAGCAGGGGGGAGGGGGTAGGGGGGGAGAGGGTGGGGACTTCCAATTTTCACCGACTGCCCCATTATTACGTTCGTGCGTCTCGGCAGCCCCGGGATCATCCCGGGCGTTGGCGTTCGATTTCGTTCGGGGCCTCGATGATTGAAGCGAACGGTGGTGGGGTAGAACTTTTTGATCCTGCAGGGAAAACGATTTCCCCAACCCACGGAGCTCCGGTTTCGGGTCGGTTCCGTTTAGTTTCGTAATAGAATTTTTGCAAATAAGAAGAAAACAACAAACGAAACCGAATGCGGCGTTGATTTGGGTATCTGGGATGCTTCATCTGGGTCAGCACTCACACAGAACACGCACACACACACACATTATGATGTTTCTGCTTTCCATTTTCCATTACAGGACTACGGGACGCTGCTGTGCTGGGGACGGAACGAGATCGGGGCGCAAACGGAGCCATGTTTGTTCAATCTCATACCGGCAGGTAAGGTCCCCACACCGATGCGTCACGGTGAAGGTGAAAATGTTTCAAACATAAATATGACTTGCGTTAGAAACCGATTCACTCAAAAGGAAACTTGCGAAGATTTTCCGTACACTCCATGTTAATTATCGTTAAGTGTTTTCTTTGTCACAAGGAATGATACATTCTACTCTCACGATATTGCGATTACTTTCGAATAACGATACTCCCAACGAAGGAGTGCAAGACGGTTCCGTAAGATTAGCCTTTTCCTCTCTACTGCCAATTTGCAGCTCTCTCGCTTTCATCGTTCACTGGCTCGTTAGCGTACCATCGCGAGGACACCATTATTAATTTCAATTTTCTTCCCCCACCAATTTCCGTCTCTCGTTTTCTCTCTCTCTCTTTCCCCGGAATGTAGGCAAACCGGATCCGCTGTCGAACTGCACGATTCTCAACCAGACGTTTGACATGCTGCAGATTGAGTGCCTGGAGGGCTTCGACGGCGGGCTGCCGCAGGACTTCCTGGTCGAGCTGTACGTGATCGGAAACCGGCAGCTAATGGCTTCGATTAAATCAAAGTGAGTAGCAAAGTCACCACCGTTCGGTAGTAACTCGAGAAATCCCCACCGCTCGAGCCGGGCACGTTTCATTCGGGGGTTGGAAAACGCAAATGGAGGCGCCCAGTACCTCATGGCGGTGGCCATTAAACGGCGCACGAACGCCAAGTGCCGCTCCTCGTTTTTCGCTCGCCACAGCAGCCAACTGCAGCCAGCCCGTTCGGGCCATCATTAGCCCCGGAATGATGAAAGATGCCAAACCACACAGCGATTGCGACGGAACGCCATTGAATCGGCCACGAAGGGGGGCAAGATCGCGAGCGTCAGTCCTATTGTGTGTCGGCCCGTTTTGGAGTGAACCAATTAAAATTAATTGAAACCACTGGGAAGCTGGCTCGCGCTCGGCGAACATGAAGCAGACCCGACGGCAGCTTCCAGTGTGCGCCGTTGCCCAGGGCCTGGGGCAATTAAAATTTATTAGCATCGATTTCGGATTAGCATTGCTAGCGCGATAAGCCCGGCCACTCGTGACCGGGGTTGGTGATGTATTAAAGCAAAAGGGGCAATTTTTTAATCCATTTATCATAATTATAAACCATTAAGTCGGTACAGGGGGCCAATTTTTCTGAAACGTTGCTGAATCAGCTATCGAATTTCATCCGTTTGATTTAACTGCTGTATTTATGTGTTTTTATTTTTGAGCTAATTTTTATGCAGACAATCTTTTCAGCAGGTTCTGCACTAATAATGAAGAAGTATTTTCTTCTGCAACTATTTAATGCATTTTTGAAAGCAACCAAACCGTTGCGTCACCCCCTCACGGCTGGCGGAACGGGAAACTATTTTGACGCACTCTCAAGTTGTTGGAAAGTTGCGCCGGTAATACCTTTTATTGTCTTCACTTCACCCAAACAAACTGCGTTTCAAAAGCATTCAACACCCAAGCGAACCGAATGCCTTCCTTTTAATCACTCGAATGCTACAACCAACCCGGGTGTCGTTGGTATGCCGGAGTTTTCGGTCCGTCCGCTGGCCTAGCCGAGCGTGCGTAACACCGGTGGCCAGTGGGGCGTGAATTTTTCACTTTAAATTTCGTTAGCATTTCCCAAAACTTAGCCACCCTTAAATGGCTTCCGGCTAGCAAAGGGAGCTTTACGGCACAAGGAGTTAATTAAAAAGTTAAACATTTTCCACCACGGAGCGAATGTAAAGTGAAAACCAACGACGGCAACCGGACGAAACGATTCTTGGGCCGGCTTCTTCCGTCACCTTCCGGCGATTGATTTAGTGGGAGTTCCGTGGGCGAATAAATAACGCAAAAGGCCAAAGTGAGCGAGAGATGTAAATATTTCTTCCCCGAGCTGGGTTCCCAGGCACGGGGGTCCGAGCAGGGTGACCGAGCGAGGCGAAAGTCGAGCCAAGAAAGTGCACGGAAGCTAATTAACATAGAACTTGGCCATTTCCGGGTTCTTAGCAAACTGGTCGCGTTTTCTTCGGTGTGTTTCGTTTTTCCACCGCGTCGGGCACGGAGTGCACGCATTTTCACTCACTTGACTAATTAGGGTCAGCACCTCTGGCAGGCTCCGGCGTAAAAACGGAACACGGGAAACTGCGCATGAAGAGGCGAATAAAAAAGGCATCACCGAACGGTGGAAAGATAAATCGCGCTCGACTCAATGCGATAAAGTTGTCCCACACCGACGGGACCGAAGCTGCCGCGTATTGATTTCAGTTTACATTTTCACCCCCACAATCCTTTTCCTCCACTTCCTTCTTCTCCCGCCACTACACATCCCTTCCCCATCGGTTCACTCTACGTGCGGAAAGTTGACGCGACCCGTAAAATCGCGCTTCCGGTGCAATTACTCGGAACAATGGACGCAACCCCCGGTGCCGGCCGGTCCGCATCGAAAAGGTGGTAATTATCGGCACTGCAGCTGAAGCGCGACATTTGCGCGCGTCGCTTCATTAAGTGAATTTTCCCGCCCGCCCACCCACCAACCCGGCCAAGGGTTCATCGCCATCACGCCCGGTTCGCGAAGCGGAATGACTTTGTGACGGTTGGAATCGGGTCCGCGTTTGAATGGAATCAATTCGATTGAGCTGCACAATTTGATCGATCGGGGGTGGTTTGAAATATATACTGAAGTTGGAAACGATGAAGTGTCGGAGGGATTTTATTTCCTCTTTGTTGCATTCCCTTGCACATGGAAAATTGGTTGAACACATAAGGAATAAGGGTTGAAGTGAAATAATTCAATTGAATACAATGATTTTGTACAAGCTTGTCAATTCCAATGTAATAATTTTATTTAAACTGGCATTCAACATTCAAACGAGTATTCAAAATCACCGTATGTGTTAGACTTAATTGCTGCAACCGTTGCTTCCTTTAACGTTGCTAAAATAATACTTTGAGGTATGAAACTTTATATTCTTCTTTCATAATAAAATTTTCATATCATATACAGTCTTAGCTGGATAAAACAAAATAAATTTCAGAGTAAAACAAACAAGTCTTATGAAAAGCATAGTAACTTTTAATAATAACATTTTGTGAACTTTCTCGGATTGTATGCCTCAAAATATAGATTTGGCTAAAACTTCAAAAACGAGTTGGTCACATCGATGATCTACGAATCTCTATAATCAAAAACAAACATCGATGATAAATAGAAAACAAAAATAATAATGGGAAAATTGTCCTTTCCAGATCGCCATCGTTTGAACTGAAAGGTCTCGAACCGGGCGTCGGGTACAATATAATACTCACTGCCAAGAACTCCAAGGGCTCCAGCGATCCTACGTACCTTCAGGCTTTCACGTTGAAGAATCCGGAAAAACAGACTGGTTAGTATCGCGACCGAGTGTGATGAAACCAAACCGACCACGAGTGCAATGCATCCCTTACTTCTTTCAGATCTATCCCTCGTCTACTCGCCAGCCCTCCTACAGATCAAGCCCTTCATCGGTACGCTCCTGGGCGTGGTGGCCGCCATCATCTCGATCGCGTCGATCATCGTGTGCGTGACTCGGCTGCGTGGTTCCGCCGGTCGCGATCGTGACTGCGGCAGCAACATGTCGACGAACGACGCGTCCGGCATCAGCCAGTCCATCCCGGACGCCGATCTTGCGCGCGAGCAGTGCAACGGCAGCATCGACAGCATCGAGAAGAACCCCGACATCATCCCGCAAGGTAAGTGCCAGCCCCACGCACCCGCGTCGTAAGTTTCAGTCTACCTCATTCCGCAGCGAAACTCCCGCACCTGCCGGAAGCAGACGAGAAGGCGTTCGAGTGGCTGAACAACGCCGCCCATCCGCGGCTGTACGCGACGGCGGCGATGGCCGAGCAGCAGAGCGGTGGCATGCTACCACCGAGTGCGGCGGCCACCTACGACACGCGCGCCTTCTACGCCCTTCCCCGCGATGCCCAGCAGCAGCAGCAACAGCAGCAGAACTGCATGCAGCAGAACGTCTACCCCGTCGCGACGTCCGACGGCCAGAGCTACATTCCGGTGCACGGTACCATCATACCGACGCCCATCATCGGCGGCTACGGAGCCGATGGGCACAAGGTAATCGCTCGACCACCGAAATCCGGCACCGAAGCGTCCGCTTACCGGTTGGTTTTTGTTTGATGCTGATTGCGGTTTCATCCCCCTTTTTTCCAGCACGATCTCACCTACGCCGACCTTTCGATGGGCGGCGGCGGGATGCCGAAGCTTAATCCGGGCCAGCCACAGATGTACGTCAGTGCGACGCTCGGCCGACCTCGGCAGTCCGATATCAAACGGTCCGAGCCGACAATTTACGCGCAGGTGAGTGAACGTGGACGAAATAAATGAGAGTGTTTTGGAATTACTTACCAATTTCATGGGAACCGTTTCGTTCGCAATTTGGGGCAAGGATTAATTGGCTTGAACGAATTAAATAGGTTGCAAATAGATCAAATGCACACAAATATGGGCGACACACACTGCGGACCGTTTGTGTGGAAAATGGAAAATGGAAAGCCCTTTTGATCAGAACGAATATTGTCCACTTTGACTTACTATAATAAGTTAACTACTCATCACAATATTGTTCTATAATAAAAACAAACTGTGTATTGAACATGAACACGTAGAGGAATGCCCTAGACGTCATTGCAATGCAATCGAACAACATTCTTTGTATACGTGATTTTTAATTTCATCCCCTTGAAGTTGCTTCAGTAATAATAATCCATGTCGTTATTGCACGGGTACCTATAATGATGATTTAATGTTTCAAGAGTAATAGTTAACCTTTTTCAACAAAGTATAAACTTTTTAAAAAGTACAGTTACATTAAAAAGTGGTGTAAGATAAAATATAAACATTTACATCATTACACTTTTGTAAACAAAATGTATTTGTTGAAAACGATAAAAATTCAACGAAAAGAAGTGTCTTTTGTTTCGATGAATTATGATCGGTTTTAACAAATAAATGTTGATGTTGATAAACTTAGCTGCGAGAAGCTATTTTGGATGCAAAGTAAATGAGTTTTTGCCTCCGGATTTTGGACTAGACTCATGAAACTAGGAAATTTAACCACGCTATTACGATAGAAAATGTCTATCAAAAAGTATAGGAGGAATTCACTTGGTATTTAACACCTCGTTCAAAAATTGACATTTTCATTTTTGAGAAAAAACAAAACTGGCATCGTGACAACAAACAAATTCGATGAAACTTGAGATGAGTTTTTACATTTTCTAATTTTCTTACGGGCCGGATAAAATCAGTTGGCGGGCTGAATTTGCCAACCACTGCTCTAAATCTTGTAGCATCAAACCAAGATGCAACGGGCTAAGAACAATGAGGTGACATAGTGGCACGATCAGCGGGGAACAAGTTTTTAAATTTCCCCTGTACGGAATTGTCATTGAATTCCTTGATTTACCTTTCATCTTTCCACAAACGGTGGCAATTAATGCTGGTTTCTAGTGAATAAATGTTTATTCTGTTCAAATTCATTTCTCTGACACACAAAAGCATTCCGATACTGCAATTTATTCATACAACGTCACCAGATGCATTTGCACAATTGTGTTTCAAGGGTATTCAGTTTGAAAATAATTGAACCGTTACAACCTTTCGAAGCCATGTCACTAGGAAGAAACCGTAGCAGCTTGCCCGTATTGCAGAAAACACTTGACATGTTATCGATGTAATGTTAGGTATGAGACGTTCTCCCATTCGTCAATACATTTCATTACTTCAAACACTCGACGCTCGACAAAGTAAGGAAGAGACATTGGTAAAAGGAAAAGGAACAGACCATCGCTGTGGCAACGCTCCGCGAACCCATCGTATCGAATCATTTCACAACTGATTGGACAAATTTCTCATTAGCGAATAAACAATGCTGGAAGAGTGGCCCGGAAACAGCGTCATCGGTTCGCTTCTGTCGATCGCGTCGTACAAGAAACTTCCCACGGTACACCCATCTTCCCTATGAGCGCCCCTACCGGAAGCTCCACTCCCAGTGTACCCCGGAGGGATGCTCCCACCCTCCCCCCGGTTTTGTACGAGCGCAAAACGATGACCGGAAGAATGGCGAGTGAATTCAAATCATAACTTTCAGCCAACAACTGGTGTCCCTTGCGTCGCGCTCGTCCCACCGTGGGCCCGGAAGGGACACGCGAAACTCTCCGGTGAATCCGGTTCCTCCCCCCGGGTGGAATACTCTCCCTCCCTTCCCGTCTGGGGAAGCGATACCCATCCCAAAGGACTGGCTCGAGACCAGAAAATAGTCACCATGTTTCGCATACCATCCCAACGAGTGTGCGCGTGTGTGTATGTGTGTGTGTGTGTGCGCGTCCGGTGTCCCGCTGCGTGGTCCCGGATGCTAGCGAGCATAAATTCAATGCACCGAGCACACTATAATTTTGTACCGCGCGTCGTTGCCCAGAGGTTGGCACTTTGTTATGCTAAGCTTGGGCACACCCTTCCTTCCACCCCCGGCCCCCTGGCCCCGCCTGACTTCCGGTATGTCAACACAAGCCACAACCGATTGACCTTTGGGACCGGCACACTTTAGACCGCAGGGCCAGCCTTTGGCCGACCTCCGGACCAGGTGACATCCGACATACCGGACCGACGAGAATCCAACCCACCACCACCACCCCGCCCGTGGGTACGTGGGTCACAAAGAACCACCTCTCGTGCGTGCCGGAGAATTTCGTCCACTCGGCGCGCGGGTCGGAAAAGTTTTAATGAAATATTTAAAATTTCATCATCAATCCCTCGCCCGGTTTGGTTACGCTGTGGATACACGTTCCGTCTCCAGTGGCATCACAATTCGCACGAACTCACGGCACACGAAAAATGTTCCCAACCCACCAAGCTCCACCATCCTGTGCCCGGACCGGATGCAAATGAAAGCAAATTAATGGTGGCAAAGTTTCTTCGGTGTCTAAATTTCGGACTTCGGAGGGCGCATCCGGCCGTCTACGATGCAGTGCGCAAATATTATACCATCGATTGTGATATTTATCACAATGAAGGAAAGTCGTTGAGTTGACGATGGGTAATGAGTATGGCGAATGAAGCGTCCGATAAAACCTACGGTCAGTTGTTGATGGACTTATGGATGGCCCACGCCAGAGGAAAAAAGGATAACGCATCAGGTGTGTTTGCTAGGTACCCTTACTCAGGCATTAGAACCAGAATGGCGGAACCGGAAAATGTTTGTGAAAAGAAATACAAAGTATATGCGTTCCATTATCAACCACAAAAACCCCACGCCGTTATGCACATGGCAGCTTTACCTAACGGAAAATTCGTTTCGTGAAACATGATCAACATCAACATCAAAGCAACGTTTCATGTCGCTTTCCCCAAATACCTTCTAATCCCTGGACTGTAAATCATTTACAACATGCACCGAATGATAAATCTAATACCCAAACTCGACTGCAACCCCGGTGCGATCGACACCCCGTGGATTTGATTCGTTCGTTGGAGCTAAAACCCTTTGTTGGGAAAATGTCGGGGAAATGTTCAAAGCCGTTGTTACTAGCCGGCACGGATTAGGCGACTCCCGATCGGGTTTCAATGCAAACGAAGTTCGACAAACTACGGATGCCGGTTGTGTGCTAATGGAAAATAATGCAACCACTGCATTTTCTGCCACCGTATTTCCTCGTATTGCGCGTACCGAGCGCTATCGGTTAGAATATTTATGACCGGTGCTTCAATGTTTGGGTCACGGGCACAATTTCATGTCGGGCAATTTGTTGCGTCAGCTGAATGTGCAAAGCAAGGGTACCGGTATGATTTTTTCATGAGATGAAATGAACCGATTCAGCGGACGGCACGCAACCCCGGGGACTTTCGATTTTCATTCTCTCACCGTGATGTTATTTTTTCCAACCATTTTCCAATTCCATGCGTGTGTGCCGGGAATCCGTGGAATCCACCACCGAACAACGCGCCAGATCGATCTCGCTCACCATCCCTCGATGCACTCGACCAACCTGGTCTACACGAACGCACCACGCCAATCGATTCCGATTTCCCACGCCGGCATGGGCCTCCCGGTCAGCACCGCCCACCTCCTCCAGCAGCAGCAGCACCAGTCCGTGCAGGCGCCACTTCAAAGGACATCGGAGTCCGGCCAGCCGTCCCTCACCGAACGGTATCCACCGCCACCGCTCTTCGGGGGTTCGCTCCCGGTCAGCACCCAGTCGCACCTTTCCAACGAAGCGGTAAGTCAAACCCAACCCCACCGTAAGCCCGAAATGGATTCCACCTTCCAAGGATTAGGGCTCGATGTTTCACCAATCAGGTTGTAAAAATCGTTGGAAAGCAGTTGTGGTCGACCGCCACCCACCCCTAATCCTAGCCTCCGGACCTGATTGTTTATTATCTATGTTTGTATGTAGCTATTTGTGTAACATTCTTTCACTTTGAGTTTATGTTCCTCTTAACATTTAACATTAGTTAATATGCGTATTCAAAAACAACGAAAACCAAACTATGTTTGATTTAAAATTATTTTGCAACTTATAAAGTCTAGCGTCAGACAAGACAAGTTCTAATGACTATTAAAATGAAATGATCATAGAATACTACTCTTTCTTAGTTTCGTTCAAACAAAAACCCTTCTTTTAGTGGAAAGTGTTTTGAACGCAACCAAATAAAACATTGTTTTTTTCAAATCAATTGTTGTCAAATTTGAAAACTATGTTGAAAATTTCAACTAAAATCTGAATGTCAAGCTTTATGTGTATCTTTTCATTGAAGATTCTTATTTTGTTTTTAATCTGAAAATGATTTTAACTTGTGTTTTGTGTCGATAATCTTCATGTGTTTAAACCAATGTTTATCATGGAGAAATTGCGACTCATCTACCTTGAACTTTTCTGAAGAAATGCATACCTTGTTAAGCGCTCTTCAAATATTTCTCCTAAAAATTGCATTCCTCATTATTTTACATCTTCTTGATTGGGTTTTCCTGGTAGATTCTTTTAAGCAAGCCTGGAAACGATTGATGTTACAAACGCAAATTTTAGAGCGATCAACAAAGACATTTGTCGCATTCCTTGCCGACGCCACAAAACTCGACCAATCCAACGGAACGGAAGTCAAACATTAATGAACCAAAAAGCCGTACCGAATCGGGTGCATCGATAACAGCCGCCTGGCATGCGAAACACATTCCCCGGTCTGGAATGTGTGTGTGGATTCCTGGCCGGAATTCGGTCGCTCGGCCCGTCGAGCAAAGACAATCTGGGGCGTGCTGTTATCTCTCATTCCCCTAATGGGTGCTTCCCGACTCATTTATCCGACGGAGCCCGACATCGGCGGGGCGGGGGGGCGGGGTCCCATCGTGATTGTTTACCGAAAATGATAATGGTAGGAAATTTTCAATCCCCATTTCCCTCGACCGCAAGGACCGGATGAGTTGGGTGGGTGCTGGGCGACCGTTGCATGCGATAGAGTGAGACAGGAAGGCCGGCCACCCCTTGTTGGCGACTGTTGCTTTAAATTGATTGATCGGCCGGCATTGGCTTTCCATTTCACCTTCGACTCCGGTTCGATTGGTCGGAAAACTCGGCATCCATCGCCTGGCGAGCATCCTTTCGTAGGTCGAGAGCAATCCCTCGGGAGAAAAGCCCTCGCCAGCGGACGAAATGGAACCGGATGCTGCGATAAAACAGAGAAGCCTCACATCCATTCACACACCAACACACATTCACCCGCTGAAAGGCGTTCCCTCCCCCCACGAGTCCGACCGACCGGCAAGCGGATCGCTGTAACACGGACCGGTCGGAGTATGGGCGTGGGGGGGGGAAAATGTGGGAAAGCGCTCTCCGGGGACACGGACAGCACGGGGGAGTTAAGTGATACCACAAAGCAGAAGTAAATCGAATATCTCGGACGCATCATCAGGGTGCGGGATCGGATGGGCGCCGCCGGGGCCGATTCCCCCGAGCGAATGATTTATGTGTCTGGGAGCGTTTTGTTTGCTTTTTATTTAAGCTGTCGGTCGATGATGGAAGAGTCCTTGGGCTAATGGGATTTTCCATGCATCTTTCCTCCCCCCCCCTTGTTTCGATCGATCGCTTCGGCGACAATGTGGCCCCGGATCGGCTTCGTCACGCGCGACGTTTTCCGTTTGCCTTTCCTTTCTTCGATTCCTAATTGCGGCTTTTTTTTCTTGCCGCTGGAAGGAAAAACCATTTGCTCCAAAGAATAACGCTATTAGGGACGTTTTTGTTCTGTTCTTTGATGGGCAGCTTTGAAGTGGATATTTCGTTTCTCAACGTTTTATCTCATCGGTTTTTTTTATTTCAACGATAGTTCACAAGAAGGTTGTATGTGTGTGAGAAGACAAAAAAGTTTAAGCATAAGTTAAATACTAACATAGCTGGATGCTTCTATACGAATTGTAAAGCAGAGTTTGTACTGTAAACTCTTTAGATTTAATGATTTATTACATTACTTTTCCACTATGGTTGATAACTTTCTTATAACTTTCTTTCGTTCAATCTTTCTTTTGGCATCATTTTGCACTTTTGCTTTCATAAAGTTTTTAACAATCCCTCCTCCTCCTCCTCCCACCCCACCACCTCCACCCCCTATACCGCCACCAAAGCCAAAGGCTACTGGAACTCCCAAGCGGCTGCATCAACCACATTCCTTCGACGACATTTCCATTGCCCCGCCACAATAAACATAAACATTTCGTCGTTTCCAATTTCCATACCGTTTTTACCACTAACAACTGAACTAACATTACAACAATAAACCCCCACCCTGCACCCCATTCAGCCAAGTTTACTGCAGACGGTTCCGGAAATGGTGCACAATCCAGCCGGAAGTGGCCCGGGAGGCGGCGTACCGACGCAGGATCTGTCCTCAGGTGGTGGTGGTAGCGGAGGCGGAGGCCTGCCGACGATCGGCGAGGGTCGGTTGCTGAACCACGCGACACGCTTCTGATAGGAAGCCCGCCAGCTTCACCAAACGACTGCCCTCTAGGAACGGGACCGGTTCGGAGCTGCTGCGAGGAATCCACCACCAGAATCCGTTTTGCTGAGCCCGTCAACGACGGCGCCGATACTTGCATATTCACTGGATTTTCTCAAACTTTCCTAGACAAGCATTTTGTGTAGAAAATCTTTCGTTGTGTCTCGGTTGAATTGTGTAAGGCTGCCAGTTTTAAAGATACTTTTTCGTTACTTAAACAGTTCCGATACTAATGAGATAAGGTCATTAAAATTAAGTTTAATTTATCGAACCAAAACATCTATGTTAGAATAAAAAAGTGAAAATGGTTACACAATTTCAGATTCAGAATCAAATCAAAAATTGCAGAGTCAGAATTGTTTTTTTAGAATGTTTTTAAGAAAAACTTGTTTTCCCCTAATTGTTTCCTAAAACTAACAAAAAACCAACGACTTGGTCAAGTTGGTGACTGCGGTCAGCAGCTTTCACACATAAATCGTTATTCCCGAACTCCTTCCGTAAAGTTGTAAATATGCAAGCTGAAGTGTAAGACGAAAGAAGACAATGAACGAGTAAAATAGAAGCAACAAATTTTTACCAACCTAGTAATAACTTTCCCCTTCTACTAAAGTAATGGAAAACGACAAACATTAAAACTTTAAACATGTATCCGCCAAAAATAAAAAAAAACAAAACAAAACAAAACAAAAGTCACACCGAACGCATTAACGAATTCACGCCCGAATGTTCCGGGACCTATATATGGGCATATGTTCATAGCTAATATTATTTCCGTCTGTAATCGTCGAACTTTAAAAAAACATGAAAAGAAACTAAAAAACAAATCCCCCTTAACGTGACTCCTAAAGTGAACCCGAGAAACATATAACGAACAACCAAACCAAATCAAACATAAGTAAACTCATGAATCATCATCTTCTACTCTAAAACTGACTAAACGCATGGATAACGTTAATGTAAGACGGACGCTCCTCGGAGTGGAAGTTTAAAAATGTCCCAAAAACCGAACGTTGTCCGGTTGGAGTGGGTAAACTATCGTCCCCTTTTGCTCTCCGGTTGGAGATTTCCGAGACGCAGGTAAACATTAGGGAGTACGGCATGTAAGTAGTTAAAGATATTCGCAAATTCAAATTAGATAACGGTAGGAAAGGTGGCGTGAAAGTACATTAGGGTGGAGAGGAATAGCAGAAACGAAGCAAAGAGAATGTAACAATCACCGAATGAAGGGAGAGAAGAAAAAAAAACTAGGACGAGTGTTTTTTAGCGAAAGAGAGTTGTTGTTGAGAAAGTCTCAAGAAACGGTACAACGGGGAGTGGGCGTGAGATTGGTGTAAAATATTGTAATTACTTCTAGTTGCAGATATGTTACAAAACGAGAAAAAAAAGAAAACACTTTAACCTTTAGCTGAAACAGTGTAAAGATGCAGCAACAACTAACAATACAATAACTGGTGCAGCGAGTGCATCAAATGAAAGTAGCGAAGTAAACGAGCCAAAAGGGGATGGGAAGTGAACGAACAAAAGTCGGCTGAATGGGCAGGTTTTTTTTTCTAGCGAATTGGAAACGGTTTTCCCGCTCGAGTCTTGTGTAGAGTTTCCAAACGGAAGGGCGTGTAACGGTTGATGGACAGAATGGAAGTGGTTTGTTTTGCCTAGCATGAATTAGTCTAGTACGCGTTGGGGGTTGTTTTGATGCGATCGGAGCAAGAATGTACAGCAAGGCGAGCCCGTTCTCGGGCTCGATTCGTTTTCGTTTGTACAATAGATTTAATGATGAATAGCAAATTGGAGTACGGAAGAAAGAGAAACAGCTAGCAAAGAGAGCCCCGCAAGTGGAGGAAGGATTGTGTACGTAAGTTGGAACTAGTTGTTAAATAGGTGGCAGGTGGGATAGGTACCCAGGAGCCCAGCCACCACGTAAGACTCCGTTCCCAGCGCCAACTAGGTTTAAGGTGGAAGAGTCGTTTTGAAATAAATGAAAAAAGCAGGGATTATTTAACTTAAAATCGTTCCTATCGTTAATGTGGTTCGTTGAAAACCACGACAAGCGGGTGATTTCCGAAATTATTGCAACTATTTCACAGGCTGTTGAAAGAAAGTCAACCAAACTTAGTTAGAACACTACAAAAAATTAAAAATGATACATTTAACAAATTTCTTTTCATTAAAAATGTTCTTTTGTCTACTCTCCAAAGGTTTTGAATACCTAATGTAAACGAAATCCGGATGGTTTATGGACATTAATTGACTTGATGCGCGGCTTTTCACCATGTCCTTCCAATTGCCTAATGAGCTGCAATTTGCGGAAACAGACTAACCAATTAATTGTCAATCCGGAACGGGGTTGGTTGTAACGTCGAAGCTCTTTTATCCTCAATTTTCACATTTTCCATTTAATCAGCTTCCTCCTGTGGCTTCCCGAATTCGAGCGGAAACTTAAAAAAGCTTATTCCCCCGTTCCTTTCGCCGCATTTTCCCCTTGTAATGTTGAAGTACTCGTCAAAAACTAACCCGTTACAGATGGATGCACTATCGACGTGCGCTTCCTGCGGATTGGGAAAGACACAAAAAGAGGACCGAACGGATCGCTTTCCCCCACGAACCGGAACTGAAACGAACGCTCGGCGCATCAGCTGCGAGATGAAAGTCACATTTTTCATTCCGTGACTATGCCACAAAATGGAAGGGAAGTGCTTTCAACGGCCGCCAAACGTACTCCGCCGGAAAGTGGTTACATGCGGTGGAAACGAAATACCGAACCGGAAAAGGGAAAAAGAGTAATACAAAATGGACCCGAATTCGACAACTGACAACCCGCCGAAGCGCAAAGACCCGACGCGAAAATGCAAAAATGCACTTCCCCATTCGCCGGGTGAGTCTTCCCCGTCCGCACGAGGAACGCCTTTCGACAGTTATTGCAAATTGGACTGAATGCAAAATTAATGGGACGCTTCATTGGCGCAAACGAACCTCGCGCCAGGATGGGGTTCGATTCACGAGCAGGTTCCGGGCAACGGAACGCGGCTCTCCCTCACTTCTAGAGGACTTCGCAAGTCGAATGATACGGAAGAAGGTTTGGGGTTTTTTTTCTTTCTGCCCTGGTTCCTCATTCACTCGCCCTCCATTCACCGGATCGGGCGGCAATCATTTACTATCCACAAATCTCCACCCGAAGGGATCGAGAACCGACGGCCGAGATCGATGACCCCCGGGTGGTAGAAAAAGCGACACCTGTCGGAGCCCGGAAGCGGCCCGTAGTTCCGATGGACGCATTTACATCGATCAGATTAATCCATCTAAATGGTTCCAACATCACTCGCCTCACCCGCCGCCCGTTCGCGTGGTGTGAACTGACGTTTGATCATTTATAATGAACGTTCATTATTTGCTAACGAAGTCGATTGAGTGAAGTGATTTAAAAGTCCTGTTTTTTACCTTCTCTTCGAGCTAGGATAGGTCGGACACGTGGGCGGCCAGGTTCGGAATGAAAGAGGAAAAGCAGACGTAAGGTTTAAATTAATTTCCGTATTGTGGAAAACTCACACCAATGTTCGGGGTTAAATCATTCAATTGTATTTTCTCCTTTTTATGATCAATTCAACCACAGTTTCCTCACCACAGTTTGAATATGGAACAAGGATTTTGGGAAAAATTTAAAAAAAATCAAACACCTTACCGATTAACTTTTCTACCCTGCAATGTTGGTTTTTCTTCAGTGGAACTGTCACACTTTTGTCCCGCACACCATCCGACTCGGGAAGGTCGTTAACAGCCCCCGGTTTTGGGATTTTTATCGCGAATCTTTTCACCCAAATTGACACATCGTTCGAAACAGCTCCACATCGGCTTTTAATGTCTCGGCACGGACAGCGACCGCAAACAAATAACAGAAAAGCAAATGTACTGAAGCCACATACATGCATCTTTAGGTCCCTCGGCGGCCATTAACCATTCGCCAGCTGAGGCCGCATTTTTCCGCATTCCAAACCGAACACGCATAAACCATCGCGCTTATCACGCGTTTGGCGTAAATTTGGCGATAAATCGAATGATTTTCCGCCCGATAGTCGGGCGATTTCCGTCCGGCTCCGATTCATTCCGACGTTTGTAATCCTTTGTTGTTTCTGCCGCACTAAAACTGTGCTTGGGTCTGGCCAAACGAGTACCCAACCGGGCGGTTGTAAATCTTTTATCTTACAGCAGTTCATTTTCCAGGTTTTCCTTCCCAAAAAAAAACTCAATATCCTTTCGCAAGATTGTAAAAGGTATCCAGGGTGGAATCGTTCCCGTTTCGCCTTTAGAACTGCAAAATAAAACTCGCCTTTCATTGCCATTCAGGCTCGAATTGAGGCACATGTGTGTTTGGAATGTTTTCAATGTACGTGAGTATGGGTTTGTGGTTTTCATTTCAAAGTATATCTCCAGCTCTCCAGTCTTTTCTGCGGGTTTCCTTCACCTCAAAGGTAGTTCGTTTTTCTTCTAATAGATTTGCTAAACACGTTTCCAAGCGACGTTGTTTACAGCCTCCTTTATGACTTTGTTGTGATCGCTCTTAATTCTCACTAAGGGATCTCTACAGCAACCACAAAAAGTGTCTCACGTATCGTCGGGTGGATTAGAACATCCTTACGTATTTTATTTACGTACATCTCCCTCTCAAGCAAATTGAGTTTTGTTTAATTTTCCGTATCCAAGCTGTCTGCAACGGCCTGAGTGTCGAGTTTAAGGAATCGTTTTACAGCTCTGACTATTTTGAATTTGTTGTTCAGTCTATTATCCCGTTGTAATTGAGTGTTTCTTGCGTATCCATTTAACAGAATCTTAAAAACCGGTTGTAAAACAGTGCACTTGGTATCACCCGACATGGGAAAATACATTAATTAGAACATATGAATAAACACACCCGTCTAGTGTAAATTGTCTAAAATGAGTTAATTTAAAATACATTAATTCCAAAGTGTAACATGAATCCTCATAACACAATTTCGAAGGAAGTCCCAAAATAATTGTTAAACAATCACATTGAAACACAGCCTACTGCCAGTCAAATACCGTTCGAGAGCCTTCCGGGAATTCAATTACATCCAAACATCTGACAACAGAATTAATTTTCCACCCGAATCTTCCATTCCAGGGAAATGTATTTTCAACTGGACCGGCCGCCCTTTTGAGCAGTGTCAAAATTAATTTCTTTTTTGCCCCTTCAGAAAATCTCTCACAATCCCGTCACTTCGGTCGTTGGTGAAAATCAAATCACTATCCATACTGGCCATGCGTGGGAACCGAATGTGATACCTAAGGCCACGGTTCTTCTTCGACCGGTGCCGTATCGTATTTTTTCCCCCTGCCCCGCCCGTTGGCCATCGCTCACTCATCCCGTTTCGAAGGCAGGTTCCACGAGGGACTACCCGAAAGCACTGGTCATTCCCGAAAAAAGGTAGCTATCACGGGTGTAATGCGTGGGCGGTCCGCTCCAAAGGGTGTTAAGAGGGTGAAAAACCGAATTCTGACACCCAGCAACGTGCAAACATTGTGCCACGTTCCCTGCCTAACCGCCTCGTCCCACATAGCACGTGGTGCCTGCCTTTTTGGAGGCGTGTTAATAAATTTTCACAGTCGATAAATTATTCAGTACGGTTGTGAATTAAAATTTCCAACCCCTGCGCGCCACAAAAAAAAACACACCGAGTGGGGAAGGAAATGCGCCAGCATGGTCCTTTATCCCTTTTTTTTTTGCTCACTTCCCACCTGCTTCGGTGTCCCTGGCCCAACTCGAAGCTTAATTTTACGTCCCCTAGCACGTGCGTAACGTGTGTACGAGCGAAGTTACCACACGGGCTGCTAGGGCCGGCCAAGTGTTGGGTGGGGATCAGTAAGGCATCAACAACAAACAAACGACCCATGCCGATGGGGTGCACTAAAAACCCGAGCCAAGCCAGATTCACCGCGGCAAAGGTGATGAAAAAGGATTGCCTTTGTGTGCCCGGCTGATGAGGGAGAAGGAGTGCGGTGGGGAGTGGGGGGAATGATTGTTTTGTTTTGTAAGAATTAGATTTACAACGGGAAGGTACAAATCTCCACCGATACCACCCGGGGTAGAGCGGAAAAACAAAAGCCCCCCCCCACCGATGAAAAGCAACGTGGAAAAATGGTGGGGGAAAAAAACTGAACAAGAATTTCCTTGGCCACCGAGGGCCGACGGTGGGTACGGTGTTCGGTTTTCATTAAATCCTTGTAGGTTTCCATTGTCCATTGTTGTTCGGGCTTGCTGGTCTGCGCGCTGCAGAATGCTGCTCGGCGTCGTATTATGAGAAAGCGAACCCGGGACAAACAACGCTCGTAAATTATTCTCCCCAAAGGAGCGCAACGCTGCGTTGCCTAATCTTTCAGTAGGGTTGCCTTTTTTGCCTCTGGCTCTTTTTTCGCTTCCGCTCGATGGAACTGAAGGGAAAACATGGCAAGAACCGCATGGAATGACTTGGGTTGAGTTTCTTTTTTTGTGAGCAGAAAAATCGTAACGAAGTGTGAAAATGAGATGTCACGATTGTTCCATTGTTTTCTCGTGCGTTTGACATGAACTAATAAACAAGTGTGTAATGCAATCACTGTGGCGCATCTAATTGCGGATAGAAAAATACTTAGATCAGTAAACGAGTGACCAAATGGACCGAGTAAGTCATCCATTTTAAATGGAAATAGATGAGTTTGATCATTTTTACACAATTTTTACACTGTAGTAAATGGAACAATTTTTACACTGTTTTACACTGTAGTAAGTACATTACTTTAACAGCTTCAACATTGTCCTAACATATTTGCGATTTTAATAGTTTCAATAAGGTTGGTAAAACTAGTGTAAAATTGTGGAATTATTCCGAGTCTCCCTACCATTTGTAAAATAGAAGCATTAAATAACTTTTTTTACACTTTGTACAATTTAACAGATTTCGTCATTCCATTTGTCAAAGTTCTTCACCTACAATGTATATATTTTTTCATCGTAGATGCAATAAAAGATTTGTTATACAAATATCAACAATCTACTTTCGATGGTAATATGAATCGATTGAAACTTTTTCAATCCAAGATCCAAATGCTTTGCGAATATTAAATTCGAACATTGAATAGTAAATTCATCTTCTACTTCAACCCTTAAAAAGCTTGTGATTCATCAAGCTTCCATAAGAAAGTAATAACTATTCCTTCATGAGCATATATATTTTAACATTATGCTTACCAGGTCAATAACAAATGTTTACAAACATAAACGTTTAATTACAACCCTGGTCTCAAGCGATAGTTCTTCTAGAACGGGTTTCGTTAGAAAAATTATCCATTGCTTGGCATTCGGTTCGTAACCACTCTTGGTTTGGCACGATGGGATCTCCATTTGCAAACATTTATCCTCCGAAAACTTCAACCCTCATCGGTGAAAGGAAAGGATTTATCCCAGTACCCTCTTTTACCCTCCCTTCCCTGCCATACCCAACAAAAATGCACTGTTTGCGTTGCATTTCTTTCGGACACTCTGGAGTAAAAGGATCAGCATGGGTGTTTTTACATCGCTCGCCGGAAAATGGTGTTTGCCTTCATAACCATGTGCAATCAGAAGTTATGCTTGCGTTTGGAAGGAACATAGGAGCTGGGTAGAAGCTGGGCAGTAATTTTCCTAGAGGGGTATTCGGTCCCCGAACGCATCTCCCGCTGAGTGACTGCAATTCAATCGCATTCGAAGCACGGAGCGAGGGATGAAAAATGACTACCGAAAAAACTCCGGAAACGAAACTCTCACGTAACAAAGAGGGAGAGAGAGAGAAAGAGGGCCGAATACGGCGAGATGGGTGATGTTCAGCTGTTTGTGCAGTTTAGAGTTTGCAGAAGTACTTCTCCCCACGCGCAGCTGACCATAGTGATTCTACTCTTTTTTTTTGTCCTCCTAATTTTCATCCACTCTCCACCCGCATCGAAGGGTTTTTGCTTTTTCCTACAGTATGTCCCATAAAAAAATGCGAAAATCGGTACCTTAGATTCAAATAATTTTTTTCAAACAAAATAATCAAACAAATTGTAATTTAAGGAAGGGAATCGTTTTTTAAGCCTTAAATGATTACATTAATAATTTGGTATACCATTTTTCTTGATCGCCTCGTCCATACGGGGACAAAATCGAGAGCATATCTTCTCAATGTATGAATCAGTTTTCGGGATCCACGCCTTGGCAATTGTAGCTGTCAGGGATCCAACGATGGTGCTAGAACGTTCACAGGCTTTAACCTGAGCATGTGCCCATGTTGTTTAAGCCAAAGGATTCAAGTCTGGACTGGTGGGAGGTCAAATGTAATTGCCCAAAATTCCATGTTTTTATTCAGCCATAGTTGAGTCCTTTTTGAAGTACGTCACGGGGCTGAAACCTATTGAAAAATGATGTGTTTTTGTGCTCCAAAGTTTGCTTTTATCCATGGCAGAACGTGGTCCTACAAAATGTTCATATTAACCTCGGTATTAAATTTTAATTCAGCTTTGATGAATGCTGATGGCATTTTAAAGCTGTTGGGCGAAATGGTCTCAAAATCTATGACTCCGGCCGAATGTTTGGTTATAAACTTGATTTTCAGGGTTTCTGGAACATCCTCAATCTTCTTGGGTGTTATAAACCTGTCTGTACGTGTGTTAGACACGGGATCGACGAAGGACATTTTTTCATCAGAGAATACGACGACGGTATTCTTTTGTTTTGATGTTGACACCAAACGTGTCGAGAACTCCAGCCGTAGTTGTTTGATTCGGTCTGTTACAAGGTGACGCTTTACTCTGACTCTGGACGAACATTTCAAGTCATGTGTGATCAACCGATGCATGGTAGATTTTGAAATATCGGCTTCCTTAGCCGATTTCCTAATCGATCTGCTACGATTTTGTCTCACTCAACCTCTCATTGATCTGATGCCCTTTGGCGTGCGAGTGGACCGTGAATGGCCACTTCCTGGCATCATGAGATGTGGTCCATCAAGGAGTGATCGTTGGATACGGTAAACAGTAGCCAGGTGGCATCCCGCGATCGATACAATTTGTTTTACGGGCATTTGGGCGAGCAGTAAACTAATCACAATGTATTAACGTACATTTTTCTCAACTTTATTATTCGAGAATCACTTCTTTGGTTACATCTTCTCATAGTATACTACCAGATGATTACACACACACATGACCACCGTAAAAATAACGTTTAAAGTTACCCAAAAATAAGCATTGAAAATTTTCGCATTTTTTTATGGGACATACTGTACCAGTGTTTTTTTTGCGCTCGATTTCCAACTTTTCCGCCCTGGCCCAGATTCCACCCCAATGTGTGTGATAACAGCTTTGGTGACAAACACATTAAGGGTGCAAATTTACGATCGTATTTTTGCAACCACTTGACCAATGCTACCCCTCACCCTCACCCCTTGTTCGCTCTTGTATCCTCGAGGAACGCCACCGTCTGCGTCGCACCTATACCAGGCCTGGTGTAGACCGCAGCTTTCGATTCGTTTCAAGATTTAGATTTGTTTTTCCGGGTCCAGTGAAGTTAACCAACAGCTCGAAAGTAAAAACACATTCGATGGTCACATTTTTCTCTTGGTTTTTTTTAAGTATATTCATCGTATCCTAAGGTACCAGCATACGTTTTCGCTACGTTACAAAACTTTCACAACAAAACACGAATGTTCGAATTTTATCTTCAAATTGAGTCTTATAAAGAAGTAAAATCAGTTACCATAACTCATCCTATCAATTTTGCGTTGCATTAGGCTATACTTTCGCAGCCATTTTACGCAGTAAAAATAAATTCTAAACAACGTTTCAGCCATAAACACTCCTCGACCGACATTAATTAAGTGATTATGATGGTACCGTTCCGGTGGTTATCAATTCCTTCGCCGAAAGCATAATTTATGCGTTCCCAAATGAAACGCTAATGATAAAACCCCGAACGGATATCATTATTCGGAAAAAGGCAAGCTTCTTTCCGAAGGGACTCCACTCCGTAATTATTGATTGTTTTCGTTCGCCGGATTGCGAAGGGATCGCTCTAAAGTTAAGCCGACGCCTAGAATCGTCTAATTGGAGTGTATACATCACCCGTCGGGGCTGCCCCAGGACCACCAGAACCGGAAAGCAGGAGACACGTCTTTCGATTCAAAGTAAACCTTCGACGTAGGGGGGGCCTTACCACGTCAAGGCCCTCAGGTGTGCGTTCGGTTACATTATCGTAATTCTTCCTGCCAACGGCCACCGAAAAACCCTCTCACCAGAGAGTGTGCGAGAGTGAGAGGCAGTCAAGAGTGGTGTTTAAGTTATTTTCCCCGAGCCGGGATGGCATCCCGGGACCCAAATTATGCGCCAGCATAAATTCAAAGGCCGAACTAACCGCGCGGCCCTTAGAAAAAGGGAAACCCTTCGCACGAACCACCACCAGCTCCCCGTTGGGAGGGGGGTGGGAGGACCATTCCACGGTTGCAGCCCTTCCACGGTTGCGACGGCGTTTCGCATGAGTTATACCATCTACGTGCTCAAGCTCCTCGGAAGATCTTCCCGAGCGCCACACGATGAAGTTCGGGAACGCAACAAAAGGAAACCCTCCCCATTTGAAGCGACCTCCATTGGTGAAGGGGATGCCCTGGGTTGGCGTAAATTACTGCAGGGACATACTACGCACACACGCACACCCTTATCCACCTTTTGACGCCCCGGGAGTGTCGGTGCGAATCTTGGAGCGTGACTTCAGCACCAATCTTCCCGACCCCCGTTGGTCCGCTCATTATTCGCCCCTAGGGAGCGTACGCTTCCTCGCAAGACACCTTGGTCTGGCCTGGTCTGGTTGGGAGGAATTTAGGATAATCTGCACGCGACGGAAAAGTGGAAAACTTCTAATTTGAAAAGGCGTTGGCCTGCGAGATCGTGTCTCGGTGGAGGGCGGGCCTTTGTTGTACCTCGGGGACACCGTTGGGGGATGTTTAAAAGATTCTGCTGTTTTGTGCGTGATTTCTAATTGTTTGTGTGTGGAAAACGATTTCAAAACATTTAGCTACATTAACGTCCACCCGCATCCAAAGTCAACAGAAAAGTTTTTTTAAATTCCTCAAAAATAATGCACTCGCACGGTGAGCCTTTTATTCCTAACTAAGCACACATCATTAACGGGAGGTAATGTACTGCGCTGCTACATTGAATGCTAGCGAGAATGCGATTACATTCTTTACAAAGAAAACCCTAATCAGCAGATCCCGGGGCAAATCGAGCGCACTGTGTTTAGCGTCCCGCTGTATCGGCTGATAATGAGTTGAGAATGTGTCGATACGCGTCGGAATGCATACAACGAACACCTGGATTCCATCGGCCGCCTGCGTAAACTTTCACATTTTTGCCATAGAGTTTTCCCGGGCGAGGGAAACGGCGCCCACCAAAACGTCCGCACGCACTAACGACGCGCCGGCTGGACCGGGGAATTGCAATCAGCATCGAACGAAATGCAATTTTCTAACATCGGCACATTCCATCGACGCCCGCCCACAATATCCGCCCACTTGCCCTACGCTTGCCATTCCGTTGTCGGACGGCGATCGAGGTCAACATCAAAGGGATTCCATAGATTTAGAACTCAATCATCCCAAACCCAGCGGGCCCCATTCTGGTCGGAAGGGGTTTTGCAACAAATGTGTTTTCTCTCCCGCTCTTTCCCTCGCGTTTTCCGTTTCTATGGCATGTAGTGTTCATTTTTTTTTTTTTTTGTCAAACGAGCTTTGGCTGATATTTTCATTTCCTTCTTTAAATCTGATTGATCCGGACGCTTTTCACCGCACGTACAAATCAAACTGATCTGCAATTTAAGCCAATCAGCAGATGGATCAACGGGGGCTCAAGTTTGGAATTGTTTGAGCCGCAAGCAGCCCGATGAATTCGGATGATTATCATCTAGTTCAACCACTTCAATTTACACAATTTACGTGGTTGAATGTACTTGAAAACGATTCATAACTGGTTACGGACCGCGATTATCCTGATTACGCCCTGATAAAGTTGGCATTCAAGTACACAACGCAACGCTGCTAATTTGCAAAAGGTTATGAAATTGCATAATTTTCCGCATGAAATTGTTTTGGAGTTAAAAAAAACAGTTTCCACCCTTTCCTCTTACTTGTGCCGTTGCGAATGTAGCGCAGAGTTGTGGATTGCTCTCGGATCGCAAAATATGGCACTTCCAATAGTTAAACATACTTGAGTTTATAGCATTTTCCACTTGTTTCCAGAAACTTGGACACGGAAGGGAAGTTGATCAACATTTGTTGCAACGGTTTCCAAACCAGCCCACCGTAAACTCATGTATCGTTTTGTTTGATAGCATAACATGGAGGCATGAATGTTATATCACTACCGATTTTAAAACATTTAAACACTACAAAAACTAAATTAACTTACGTTTAATGTATTTCATACGAGCTGCGTAAGCTAGTATTCAAATCAGGAAAATAACTTTCCCGTCACAATGGACGTGCCAACCTGCTAGGCGAATGGTTTCCCCATAGCGCACCGGTAAGTTGGCCATCGACACCTAACCCCAGGAGGATGGTTTACCCGTCCGAAGCGTGTTTCCTTTACTCGAAGGACCGCCAACCTTAACGGCCCTTTCATAACATGAACTCTCCTTCCACGAGTGACAGAATTAATCGAAACGGAAACCCCTTGAAATCGAGCGACGAACGCAGAGGTTTCCGTAGGCAAAAGGGAAGGGGAAGGGGAGGGGAAACTTAATTGACCATCCGGCTTGCCCACGGTCGCTCAGGGCCACGCTTCCGTCCGCCCGGTTCCCGGTTCTGATTATAGTGGCGGAAATGGCACAATAAATCAGCACCTTCCGATCTATTCCGCTGCCATTTCCTGCCGGCAGGATGCGTGCCGTTGCTGTGTGTATCCACACACACACACCCTGCTGGCACACGCCGCGCTCAACCTGACTTCGATCTCCACCTTCTTAAATGGGTGGGTGGCGGAGGGGGAGGTTGAAGAAAATTATCATCAAGCGAACACCGTGCGGATGCGTATAACAATTTCCTGGCCGCCTTCCCGTGGGCCGGCAACACTTACACGCGAACGCGACCCCAAAACCGGAAGAGCCACCAGCGACAGCCCGCGAAAGCGGGGTGGGGGTTTTCCATTGATTTCCAGCCCGCGGCGATGGCGCACTTTCGAACGGGCGCTGTCCGGAAGCGCTCATACTCGGCGTGCTTTTCAAGAGGGAAAGCTCTTTAAGCTGCCTCGATTGTGTGCGTGCAAAATGACGATGCAACGCCGGACGTTATCTTGAAAGTGGCCGGAAATTGTAGGAACGCGATTATACACTTTGATCGCTGATTACAACAAACGTTATTGTGTGATCGAATTGTTTTCTCATGTGGATGGATGTGGGTTTTTGTAATTACGATTCCTTTAGCAAGCAGTCACTCTAAATTGATATTTTTAAAACACAATCGTAAGATGTATACCTGAAAGGATTTGTCACGATTATTTTTAATTAAAATGTACAAGAAAATGCCACGTCACCAACATTATTTGTCCAGTTAAATCTACCTCAACGTCACTTAACCTCAGACATTGACTCCTGAATTCAGCACAGAAAAAAAAACAAAGCAGAGAGTGAAACACGGCTTAAACATCATAATTAAATCGCAGAAGGAACCTCGGCGACGTGACTGTGGCGGTCGATTCCCCGATCGGATCGTCTACGACGCCGTATGAAGCGTTGACCTTAAGCTGCGTCCAGAGTCGGGCGAAAAGTCTGCTGGCCGGAGATAAACAAATGGCAAATGGCGTCAATTTTCCAGCATCAAGCATGCCATGCCCCCTGTGGTTCTCCGTTTCGTCCGTTCGGCCTCCCGTCTGCAGTGTCACATCTGTTAGCGTTGCAGACATTGCAGACGTGCTGCAGCTGTGTTGATTCGCCGAAATGATGACGCCGGTCCTTCCACATCCCTTCCACAGTCGAGGCCGGTCGTATGGGGACTTTTACTGGCACCGAAGCTTCGGCTGCTGCTACGCTCGGGACGACACATCGCTGACGGAGACGTGTTTACCCTGCTTCTAAATTATTGCTACTACTTCTGCTGCTGCTGCTGCTGCTGCTGCCAATGTCTTTGATTACAGCGAAACCGCACCGGAAGGATGTGACACACTCGGCGGAACACTGCCGACACCGTCGGGACCTTGTAAGAAATTATTGTAGAAATTACAAAACACGATGGCGCTTGTGACTTGCCCGGGACCCGTGGAGACATTCTCGAAATCAGAAGAGCGAAGGAAATTAATTTGTGGTGTTTCAGTGGACACACTCTCGCATAGGACACCGCAATAATTCCGTCCCGGTGAGCTCGTTCCATCACGTTCATGCATCGCGATGGAAAACGGATCCGTTCCATCGACGATCAAAACCAAAGGCCAAAACCACACTGTGTGAAACGAATTTCTAATTCAAATCCAAGTAGCCAGTGCTTGAGTTATGAAGAACATGTAATAAATATTAAGCTCCCAGGCAATGCGATTTATGCTTTTGCTATCAAAATGTATTTAAACACAACAAGAATCAATTGAAGAACTGCTCAATGACAGCAGAAATTAACATATTACCATACATTTCATTCTGCTCTTATGTTATTTACTTCGATGATGGTTTTTAATATGATTCAATGCACTCAACCAAAGGAGTTTTTTACCTTTTAAAATTTTTAAAAATTCAAAAAATAAAAAAAAAATTAAAATTTGGTTTACTTACTCGGTCTAGTAATGGAGACCGTGTCCATAGTATTCTAACACTTTGACGGCCGCACAATTCACAGTGTCAAAACGCTTTGCGACCGGCGCGTTTGCACTAGTTCCTCCGTATCTGGCCGCACTGTTTGATCATTCTTTTTCAATCTTTATTAGAATTTACGAACGAACAGCAACGCGCCCTGTGAAATTTGTTTACTTTCCATTTAATATTTGTTTACATCCAGTAGCCTGTGGTGCGTGTCTGGTGACAGCGTTGACAGCACACCAAAATGATGTGATCGGATGCAAACTGAAACGGAGCCATTACATCTATAGATGTACCCGGTCGTCAGAGTGCTAATAAGTTTCCTTTTGTAACATTTTCTTGATTATTATACGAGTACCAACGCCCTGATCTTTAGCACACCAAATTTTTTTTTACATTTTTATCTGATCTTGTTATTGTGTATCAATACTATATTTAATGAAAGTGAGGCTAATATATTCACAATTTGGTCATTTTTCCTACAAACAAATTTGGTATTTTTTCCTTAATAATAAGCAGGTTCTCTTGCAAAATTGTTTGAAATCATGCTACTTTTTATTTAGAGATAGACTTTAAGCGGTTCAAAATGATCTTGATAAGTTCCAAAAAACTTGTCAGTGTTGATGAAGTGTTTCAATCGATCAAAATCAAAATCACAATCGTTTTGAATAAATGGTTTTTGATCAAATTTTAACAAAAATAACATTCTTAATCCAATAACCATTCAAGCTGTATTCGAAAACTGTTAAATTGTTCAACCAGGTCAACACTTTTATTTATCCTGTGTTGTCCTACGAAAAAAGGGATTGAGGGTCGAAAACCACAAGTGGGTCATTTGGTAAAATTATATCCTCTCCGCATGTGTTCTGCAAACAAACACACACCATTCGCACACCAATGCCATCCGGGCAATGGGCAAATAGAGCCGGGGGGGAGAAAAAATTAGAAATGCCAACATGACCGATGCGAACCGAGCAACAGCGTCAGCATTTATGGCTCAATTTGGTTGCGTCGCGGAACTGTTTGCTCATGCTCTCACTCCCCGCGGACCGGGAGACTGTTTGCTCATCCGACCGTCACCGAACCGGGACGTGATGACTTTCCTTTCGATCACTTTCCATCGTGACTTGTCGATTGACGGCGGCAACGCAAACCCGGGAAAATTGCCTTTCGAAAATTTCGGGAACAACGTGTAAACGCCTGGGACGCACCGAAGCTTCCCCCAAGCTTTCGGAAGAGATTTTTCCAACGCAATATAAAATTCCACGCCCCGTACCAGAAAAAAAACGATCCCGCGCGCAGGCACAACATCATAATAATCACGTTGCGGGCATAAAAGTTTCAAGTGTCGGAAGCGCGTCGTGTTTTCCCCAACCCCCAGCCATCCAGCCAGCCAGGGCCGGGGGGAAAACTTTTTTTGATAACCATTTTATTTCCACCGTTTTTTCTGATTGCCTTTTTTCTCTGCGTGACCTGCTGCTGCCTTTTTCGCTCTGCGGCCTCTGTCTGATTGGTGTGAACATAATGAACACTCTCACCGGTACGGCATCATTATTGTGCGCGTGGCGCACTGCAGATTGACGATTTGTGACTGATTTGGCCATGGGAACGTACCGGCGTTTATTACATCAAACTTTCGCCGACACTCCACGCGCCGGGCATTTCCCTCGGGTTGTGTAAAATTCAAAACACGACGAGAAACAGACATGCGGGAGATTAAAAGTTGTTGTGATAGGACCTGACCCGATGGATAAGCTTTGGGCCACTCACTGATAACTCGCCGTTATCAGCTGATGTGGGTTCCTGCTATCCATCGGGGTCAATGCGCAGCGTCCGTCGATCAGTTGCCTTCGGCTGGGGATCGCTAGAGCATCGGGCACGGACGAGCCGCGCGAGGCGTCCGTTTTATGTATCGTCAATTACCGTTAAGTTTTAGGCCAAGGACCTCTGTTTTAAAGTGTACGTGATCGTCATAGTAAATATAGTTCTAATGGTTAATAATGTAATTTATGTGTACTGATTGAAAAGACCAGAGCTACACGAAAGAACATAAAAGTGGCGACGAGTGAAAAAAAAAAAAAAAAAAAATCGCTTTTTGTGAACGTGTGCATTAAAGACACAAGACTTTTGGTACGAGCGTGCACAGTGAAGACAAAATTCCGCGTCCACGGGCAAAAAGGCGAAGGATGAGCGTTAACGGAAGCGGTGCATCCGAGTTTCCAGTGGAAGGGGACGAGCGTCGATCATCCGCGATCCGCTCTGGTGGTTTTGTTCCCGGGCAACATCATTTGCAGCCCGCCAACGAAAACCAAGCGCCATGGCCACAGGCTCCATTGCAAAGCGCATCCGCGCAGCCCGCCAACGAAAGCCAAGCGCCATGGACTCAGCCTCCATTGCAAAGTGCATCCGCGCAGCCATTGCAGAATAATTTTGCCGCGTCATCCGGAGCGCCTGGGCAGAATTTTGATTTTGCGATGCTGGCCCAAATGATGCAGATGATGCAGCAGCAAATGCAGCAACAGCAGCAGCAGATGCAGCAGCAGATGCAACAACAGCAGCAGCAGATGCAACAACAGCATCAGTTATTCGCCCAATTGCTGCAGCAGCCGAAATCCGCATCACAGCCTTCCCAGCCGACAAATAGTGTTCCCAGCAATCCCGAGGTGATTATGGATGCTTTATCGAGTAGCATCACGGAGTTTCGTTACGAGGCGGAATCGGACGTAACTTTCGGTGCATGGTTTGCACGATACGAGGATCTGTTTGCGCAGGATGCCTCTCGCCTCGACGATGCAGCTAAAGTGCGTTTGCTGATACGCAAGCTGGGACCCGCCGAGTACGCGCGGTACACTAGTTTTATCTTGCCGAGTGTCCCTCGTGACTTGTCGTTCGTCGATACTACGAAAAGGTTAACAGCTCTTTTCGGAAAAGCAGAGTCGCTGGTTAGTAAGCGATACACGTGTTTGCAGCTTACAAAGTCGCGGAACGAGGATTTGGTTTCATTTGTCTGCAGAGTGAACCGCTCCTGCGTGAACTTTCAACTTGCCGCAATGAGCGAAGAGCAATTTAAATGTTTAATGCTCGTTTGCGGCTTGAAAGATGAAGCCGACGCTGAAGTGCGAACGAGGCTTCTGTCTCGAATCGAGGAGCGAAACGACGTGACATTGGAGCAGCTTTCCGCGGAATGTCAACGGATCGCAAGTCTTAAAGTCGACAGCGCGATGATTGCAGCAAAAACTAATGATCGCGTCCTGGCGCTAAGGGCCAGAGGGCCGCGATACCAGTCGCCTGGTCGAGATCAAGGAGGAAAATTGCGGCAAGAACGTGGCGTGTATCGAGAAACTCGCGACAAGCCGGCTGGGCCTTGTTGGTTGTGCGGAGGTACCCATTGGGCAAGAAACTGTTCTTATGCCCAACATAAGTGCCGTGACTGTAACAAAACGGGCCATAGAGAGGGTTTCTGCAACCAACAAAACGGTAGGCGCCAGCGGCGAAAATCCAAGAAATGGAACAAGCGCACTCCGGTAGAGACAAGGTTTGTTACGATAAACGTCTGCAAGGTGACGCAAGCAAGGAAATTCGTCGACCTTCTGATCGGCAACAAGAAGGTGCGCATGCAGCTCGACACCGGTTCGGACATCACGGTGGTTGGACGGAGTGCATGGGACCAGTTGGGTAGGCCAACATTGAAGCCGGTAGGAGTATGCGCGAGGACAGCGTCTGGCTCGCAGCTGCAGCTGGATGGGGAATTTACGGCAAGGGTAACGATTGGCGACAGGACAAAGGTCGTCGTTATTCGCGTCATACCAGCAGAGTTGCAGCTTCTGGGAGCAGATGCGATCGAGCAGTTCCAGCTCGGGTCGGTGCCAATGGACCACTTTTGTAACGCGATAAGCACGGAAGCGCTAAAATGGGAAAGCAAGTTCCCTAAAATGTTCAGTGGAAGTGGATTGTGCACTAAGGCAAATATTCAGCTGCGGCTGAAGGATAATCACCGTTCAGTATTTTGTCCCAAACGTCCGGTTGCATACGCGATGCAAGCTATTGTGGAAAAAGAGCTAGACCGCCTGCAAGACTTGGGTGTTATCACCAGAACGGACTATTCGGATTGGGCAGCCCCAATCGTGGTAGTGAGGAAACAGAACGGCAGTATAAGAATATGTGGAGATTATTCAACTGGCCTGAACTCAGCTCTCCAGTCCCATGAGTATCCACTACCACTTCCAGAGGATATTTTTGCAACACTTGCTCAGTGCCAGTTTTTCAGCAAAATTGACCTTTCGGACGCGTTCCTGCAGGTGGAAATAAATGAGCAGTATCGTCCGTTACTTACGATAAATACGCATCGCGGACTATACCACTACAACCGCCTGCCACCCGGGATAAAAATTGCACCAGCGGCATTCCAGCAGCTGATGGATGCAATGCTCGCCGGATTGAATCGTACATCCGGGTACATGGACGACGTAGTCGTGGGAGGAAGAACAGAGCGTGAGCACGATGAGAACCTGCTAAACCTTTTCCGGCGCATCGAAGATTACGGATTTACCATCCGCGCGGAAAAGTGTGCATTCAAAATGACTCAAATTGAGTATTTGGGGTTCATCGTTGATAGCCAGGGTCTCAGACCGAATCCCGAAAAGATAGCAGTAATTCACGAGTTGCCGGCGCCAAGGAATGTGAGTGAAGTACGATCCTTTTTAGGAGCCGTGAATTATTACGGGAAGTTCGTTCCAAAGATGAGAGACCTTCGGTACCCTCTGGATGTGCTGCTGAAAAACGAGTCACAATTTGAATGGACACGCGAGTGCGAAGATGCCTTTCGGAAATTTAAAGAGATACTGGCCTCCGACCTGCTCCTGACGCATTACGACCCCAACGCGGAAATAGTGGTTTCTGCGGATGCTTCGTCGGTTGGTCTAGGCGCAACGATCAGCCATAGATTTGCTGATGGATCGATGAAGGTGGTGCAGCATGCTTCACGAGCCCTAACGAAGGCAGAAGCAGGGTACAGTCAGATCGATCGTGAAGGTCTAGCGATCATTTTTGCCGTTAAGAAATTCCATAAAATGCTGTACGGACGCCATTTCCGGTTGCAGACGGATCATCGACCACTGTTGCGCATTTTCGGCTCCAACAAGGGCATACCTGTTTACACAGCCAACAGGTTACAGCGTTTTGCTCTGCAGCTTCAACTGTACGATTTTAGCATCGAATATGTTAAAACGGATCAATTTGGCAACGCGGACGTGCTCTCAAGGCTAATAAGGGAGCACGCAAAACCAGATCCAGAGTACATCATTGCAAGCGCTGAGTTGGAAGAGGACGTGAGTTCCGTTGTAATAAACTGTATTAACCTATTTCCGCTTCATTTTAGAGATGTCGCGAAGGCAACGGAATCCGACCCGGTACTGCGGCAAGTAACAAAATACATTATGGAAGGTTGGCCGCGAGACAAATCATACGGCGAAGATTTGGCTCGCTTTTTCCACAGAAGCGAGGCCTTATCCACGTTCCGGGGAAGTATTTTGTTCGGGGAGAGGGTGGTCATCCCAAGAAAGCTACAGCGGCGTTGCTTGGAGCAGCTGCACGAAGGACATCCAGGGATCCAAAGGATGAAGGCGGTGGCTCGCAGTTATGTGTACTGGCCAAGCATCGATAGAGACATTGCCGAGTACGTGAAAACATGCCACGCCTGTGCAGTAGCATCGAAGTCCTCCCCGCGTGAGAAACCCGTTTCCTGGCCAGCTACCAAGAAGCCCTGGGAGCGCATCCACATCGATTATGCCGGTCCAGTTGACGGTGATTACTTTTTGGTAATGGTTGATGCGCATACAAAGTGGCCAGAGGTGGTAAGGACGTGTAGCACTACGACAAAGGCTACTATTGCGATGATGCGGGGCATCTTCGCAAGATTTGGCTATCCCGAAACGTTGGTCAGCGATAATGGACCCCAGTTCGTATCGTCCGAGTTTGAGGATTACTGTTGTAGAAACGGCATAGACCACGTGAAAACCGCGCCGTTTCATCCTCAATCGAATGGGCAAGCTGAGCGTTTCGTGGACACGCTAAAAAGAAAAATGCAAAAGATCCACGAAGGTGGAGCCACACGAGAGGAATCACTCGATATTTTCCTTGCATCTTATCGGATGACTCCCAACCCGGTTGTAAGAAATGGCCAAACTCCGGCGGAGGCTATGCTGGGGCGAAAGGTTCGGACCGCCCTAGAACTATTGAAACCTCCCTCCGCAGAAAAGGAAGCACCGCCAGTGGGTGATAAACGGTTCGGTAGCGGTGACGCCGTTTATACCAAGATGTATGCTAGAAACTCTTGGCGGTGGGTTCCAGCACGGATTGTACGAGAACTAGGTACGGTGATGTTCGAGGTGGAGACCGAGGATCGCAAGGTGCATCGCCGTCACCTGAATCAGCTTAGAGAGCGCGGTGCTGCCACGCCAATTAATGCACCTAGTAATACCGTAGAGCCGAACCGATTGCCGTTGGATTTGCTCATCGATCCAGCGCCGCAGGAAACAAGGCCGATTTCTCCTGCAGGGCAGCAAATCAACACATCGGATACGGTTGCATCTCCACGTCCAGTCCCTTTCGTGACTAGCAGACGACGGCAGCCGATACAAGAGCCACGCCGGTCTTCTAGGCCTAGAAGACCCCCACGTAGGCTCGACGAGTATCGTCTCAATTAAAAGGGGGAGATGTTGTGATAGGACCTGACCCGATGGATAAGCTTTGGGCCACTCACTGATAACTCGCCGTTATCAGCTGATGTGGGTTCCTGCTATCCATCGGGGTCAATGCGCAGCGTCCGTCGATCAGTTGCCTTCGGCTGGGGATCGCTAGAGCATCGGGCACGGACGAGCCGCGCGAGGCGTCCGTTTTATGTATCGTCAATTACCGTTAAGTTTTAGGCCAAGGACCTCTGTTTTAAAGTGTACGTGATCGTCATAGTAAATATAGTTCTAATGGTTAATAATGTAATTTATGTGTACTGATTGAAAAGACCAGAGCTACACGAAAGAACATAAAAAAAGTAATGGCAGTGAACTCGGTCGACAAATGGGGGGGGAAAAAACAAACAAACAAAATGGAGTTCTGTTACGCACAACAGCAACTGAAACAAAACACATCGCGAAGGATGAAGGAAGGGCCTGTGTGTCTGCAAAAGTTCGACACCAGGCTTTTGGTGCATGATGAACCGTTGACGATGTTCCTGGCCGGATCGTTCCCATGGCGGTAATTAACGTGAACCCCGCTCGTCATCGTCAAGGGGTGGGAGATCTTCTGTTTTTTTTCTTCTATCCCCCCAGCGACGACGACTGATGAAACTTTTGCATTCACGTTAGCAGGATCACGTTGTTGTTGTTGGCACACGAGACGGAAAGCACACAAAACATTCCACAACCGGTTTTGACGACCCTCAGGACTACCGTTTTGCCGCTCAGTTGGAGATGTTTTGCGGACGCGTTTCTCAGCCCGACCCGAAGCATTTTTACGGTGCCCGTTTTGCGTGTATTTGCCCCGCTGCAAACAATACGTTTTTTTGGAATAAAGCCATGAAACACCGGAACGAAGCAAATCCTGTCCAAATTAGAAAGATTAAACGAGCTCCCGTCCCGAACCCGAGCGATAAGCCCAATCCGACTTAGTATGTGTGTGTGTGTATGTGTGTGTGTGTGTACTTCCTTCAATCCGGAATGAACCGCTTACCCACTTACACTCTTTTTACGCTCGCCACGGATGACAAACGACGAGGACAGAAATACAGAACGCCAAACCAGCAACAAGCGGAAATAGAACACATTAGCGGATGGAGATGGTAGTAAGGTGTGGGGGGAGAGGAGGGTGGAGCAAGGACCAAAAATCAAGACTATCATTATTGTCATCATCATCATCATCATCATCAACATCATCAACGTCATCATCTACCGTTGTGATTATCCTTCCCAAGGCCGGAATTTTGTCATTCGGGAGTCGTGCTCTAAAATTCTCTTTTTGGCATCCCCCATCCCACGGGACGACGTCACGCTTTGGCAGTCCTTTGATGATGACCGTTTTCGTCTGACACGGGGAGGAGGGGGTAGGGTGACGCAACGTTGCCACACCGTTTCCGTCTTAACTAGTCGTAAGTTGACTCCGCATGCATTGCGCTTCCGGGCTTTGCGTTCCGGGCCGGCCGTTCGTCCGGATGGCACTGTCTAATTCCTTCCCTCCTCCCTCCCTCCTAGGAAAGGAAGGCCATCTCCCGGATGCGAGTGTATTTACATGCTATTTTCTGCTAAATATTTGCCCTGTTCGCTATCGCTGTTTGCATTGTCTGCCGGGTTTGTCGGGCGTCAATGTCATCAAGTTGCTGCGCCTTTGTGCTGGTGGGAGGGAGGGGGGGGGGGTCACCGAGTCGGTCGGGGGGTCCGTGTACTTGCCGAAACCGGGTCAACTATTTCACTTTACCCCAGCGACACGTGGACGAGGGAGGAAACATGAATTCGACACCGCAGTGCGGAACGGAACAAAAGAAACACCATTCGTAAAAGCCGGCGTCGATCGCTTTTCCCCCCAGAGCGTGTGACAATCGTTTTGCATTCCCCTTCGCACCCCTCCCCTTTCCCGCGGACGTGACGCACTACGGATGGCGGCAATGTCGGTAGCGACTTCCGCCTTTTCTGGCACTTATCTGGTCCTCCCCTCGACCGACCCTGTCTTGCTACACTGTTTCGCTTTTAACCAAGAAAATCCAACGCCACCCGAGAAAGGAAAGCTTGTTTCATTTAATATCTTTCACTCGAAAATGCTTTACATGCTTTCCCCCGCCGTTTGGCCCTTGTCTTTACGGCCAATATCTGCGATAGGCCTCGGGAGGATCAACAGGAGAATCCCCTCTCCGGAAAAGGGAAAACACAGCATTGCATTGCTCAAGCCCGATGCTTCGACACGCAACGTGCGGAAAGGGTCGGTCAAGGAAACCGACCGGATCTTGGCCGCATCGTTCGCAAATTTGAAGCAAAACGGAGAACGGAACGCCATGCGAAAGGGACGTTCGGATGCTTTCGGAGTACCGGTTTCCGGTGGAGGCCCTAACAATTGCTCCCGACATTCCCGACAAACAGTTGTCATGTTTGTCATGGCCAAGTGGCCTTTCACCATCCCGTTTGGAGTCCCCCAACCCCCCCACCCGGGGCGAGATCCCTTGAACAAAACACGGATCACACATCTTGCGCATTTCCGCAAATCGTTCGGGTGAAAGTTTTCAAACTCTCATCACACTTCGCAAACAGACTTCCTCATTCACTCACCGCTTCCTGCTTTCCGGAAGCTGGGGGGAGGGGGTTCAGTTGGAAGCATGTGGAGTGCCATGTTTTAAGCTTTCGTGCCCCATTTTGCAAATGAGTACAAATTGTAACGCCCGACGATGCACGACTTTGAAGCCAACCGGAAGCAGAAGCGTCTGCGTGTGCAGTGGTAAAAGTAAAAAACATTTAAAAAAAAAACAAGAGGAAAACAATCGTCACTGTCGCTCGGAGGCACGTCCGGGCGCCTTTCCACGTTCGATGCAACGTCAAAGAGCTGTATTTGCTGCTGTTTAACTTTTGCAAACGTTCGCTCCTCGACGGAGGGGGGAAAAAAGGCACGAAAGCCTGCGGAGTAAATAGCATGAGAAAAGTTCCGTTTTTGCATCCGTGATCCATGCGAATGTTGCTGCTTGCTAAACACGGCAGAAAGTCACAGTAAATAGGGATGGAATCAACAAAACTAATCATGAAAATGGGTTCATCTGCACACCGAAGGGAAAATACCTGAGCGAGGGTGTATGCACGGTTGTAGCATTATTAAAGTAATACGATTGATGTGAACCAATATGTTCAAACAGCAGAAACCAGGATGGATATTAACTGATAAACCTGTATGATTAGTTTTGTAAGGTATGCAAAAATTACAAAAAGTTAATTTTTGTTTCGTTGCTAAAAATGTTCTCTCGTATCAATTTTAACCTGGATTGATCATATTTCCGTTCCTAAGGTGTTTTAAAAATTTATTCAAAACAAAACAGACAACGAAATTGACAAATATTTTAGAAAAAATTTCTGGTAATAGCAAAAACTAGCGACTTTAATTTGTGATAAACTTGAAGTAAATATTACAATGTACGTTTCTGAAAAAAACATGCAGCCAACACCATTTTAAGTACTGGTTATTGGGTAAAAGTTTTAAATTGAAAATTTGTTCATGGAGCCACATATGAACTTTATTACAACTGAACATATTACAGTCGAAAACTTTAAAAATGATTGCTTGTATGTTTAACTTTTAAAAATACTTTAAAAAACGTCCTGAAGTGAAATGTACTATCTGAAATACTCAGCTATTGACTAAAACAACGGGTAATTTCATCGAAACACAGGGTGTTTTATTTATAAACGGATTTGAAATTTAAACAAATTCTTTTCAGAGAAACAAATTTAAGAATTCCCATGTTATAAAAATGTTGGTACACACCGAAACAAAATGTCTTAGATTCCTCTTGCATTCATTTCTCTATTTCGCTGAAATATTCTTTATTTTTCCCCCTTCCTCCGGTCGGGTCGGGGTTGGCAGTAAAACGATTTGGCTGGACGCCGGGAACGCGCCGCGGCACGGCGGAACGTGTTTTACGACGAAAGATAGCTGATAAACTGTCACCGGCAGGACAAATGAACGGACCAACAATTTGTGGAAGGGTTAATTAAAATTCGTGCCCTCCCGTCAGCGGCAAAACCCGTGTCTTAAGGACGGGGCCACGGGAGAAAACGGGGCGAATTGTTTTCGTTGCTTCTTGTTCCCGTTTTTCCCTTCACCCTCGTCGTTCGCTTTTCTTTTGCGGATTAGAATTTGACCCTTTTTTTCTGTACCTTCGCATCGGAGGATGGGTGATGTTTCGTTGAACCCGCCCGGAGCGTCCGCTCCTTGGAGAGCGTACCATATCGGGCACCGGGTACGATCTCTTCCATCTTGTGCGAGTCAAAGGCAGCGTTAAGCTGGACCTCCTTGGTACGGGGTTGGTTTTTTTTGTTGCTTTTTCCATTGCCAAGGGCCTTTTTTTTGCCATGCACCACAAAGGAAACAAGGTGTCACCCTCGATCCCACGCTCTCCGTGGGAGGGTCGGTCCATGCGGTCGGTTTCCTTACGCAAATTCATCTGAAATCCGCACGATAAGAGAGCAAAAAGGAGGTACACAACAACGAAAGTTTTCGTTGTTAATTTCCACCCCGCAATCCCAGCGGAGCACAATGGAACTCTGCAGCAGCAGACGGTCATTGTGGAACAGAAGAAACGGCATGTCCGACGCAAACATGCAGACACACGCACTCACAAGCACACTTTCCGAAAGGTCGCCGAGTGACGTTTGCCCTCTGGGAACTTGTTTCTTTACTGCGGGCGGCGTTGGCGTTGGGGAGGGCGAACGGGGATCAAGGGTGAAAATTAAGAAAAGATTAAAATACTTTATCGCTCGCTTACACACACTAACACACACCTATCGTCCAGCATACCCCGCCACCAAGGCCGGGGCACATTTGAATACCAAAAACCAAACCTAGAGCGGTCCGTCCTTTTTCGTGCGAATGCCAACGATTGCCGGCCCTTTTTTTGGGGGGGGGGGGTCTGGACCGATATTTTCTTTTCAGATCCCCGTGTTTCTCCGGCGGAATTTGCGTTGTACTCTCCCTCTGTCTCTCTCTCTTGTTCCTGCTCTCGCCCGTACCTTTCGGCGATCCCCGGGTTTGAATTTTTCTCCGAAACGAAAGGCAATCCCCGGGAGACCAAGTAAAACGTGACGGAAGAAGTCCTTCAAGGCATCATCAGCACGGGCCATGATGGATGAAAAGAAAACATGACCTGTTTACCTTTGCCGTCGTAGACCTCCCCCCGTGTCAGGGACCGGGATCCCTTAAATGAGGAGCAAATTCTCACCGAATTGACATAAAACCTTTCGCTGGGTGTCGGTGTGAATGTAGCCGTGTTTTCTTTTTTACTCCTCCCCATTTCTCTACTACTTTCTTTTCCCTCAGTCAACTCAACCACGGGCCAACTTCTTCTTTTCGAAAAGCATATTAGATTGCTTTCCAAACCTACCTTCCCCCCCTCTCCGGATCCCCACCTCCGCTTCCGGACCGAATCGGTCCGATGCAAAACACTACCGAACCTGTCCCATTCCATCGGCACGAACGGAGGATAAATATTTAAACAGTTTTCTGATGAAAAATGACCAACCATTGGAAAGAAGAGGGGGGGAGGATGTCGGAGCGTAGACCGGAGGCATAGTGTCCCGGGTTTGCCTAGAGCAGGTGCGGGGCGTGCGGTGAGCCTTTTTTAAAGGCATTAGCTTTCGTCACGTGCAGTTCGTGTGGGACGCATTTTGCCGCTTGTGTTGTGTTCTCGAGAAGGACCAGCACCGGGTAACGACATGCTATCTGCTGTTTGGACAGTAATATCACTGACACGCAGATTTTGAGTGGGGGTGTGTTTCCGGGGACACGATTCTTCCAGGTTCGAAAAGGTACCACACGAAAAATAAGTCACTGAAAGTTTTATTCCTTTTGGATTATGTTTTCCTTTTTACCACAGCGCTCTAGGATTAGGTTTCCCTGTTATGAGATCTGTTATATTTATCCCTTTAGACCAGAGATGTCAATGTTCCCCATTGGCTCTCTTTGAAACAATACATGGAAAATTTTAAACCTAGAGTATTTATTGTCGTTTAAATGGCTTAAATTGGTTGCAAACGTGATATCATATGAGCAAAAAGAACTGAGCCACCGTCAATTTAATCCATTTCTTTAACAAAGTTCGTAAGAGAGTACGGTGCCACATGGCGACGGATATGAGCAAGGATTCTACGCAGATTTTTCGAGACAAGCGAACAAGAGCTTTCTCAAAAAACACTTTGCTTCAACTTCCTGCTCTGGAAGAAAAGCTGTTTCCCAAAAATCGATAAACTGTTTGCGGCTACTTTAATTAAATTTTAAATAATTTGGAATAAGCTTTTTATAGAATGTACTTGTTCAAACTTATGTATACTTCTCCTTATGATTCGTGTAAGAAAGGGGTTTCATTAATTGGAAACGGTGAGCAGCAAGAACTCCGTCCTAAGCGCATTGAAGACATGCAATCGTTTTCCAAATTCTAACGAAATCATATCAAGTTGATTTAAACATATTTTGCATTTCAACACTATTGCTTTTTGATAGAGAGTTGCGATAAGTAAAAGTGCATAATTACTGCAGCCAACTGATTGCAGAACATCTGTAATTTCAATTACAATTTTCTTGTACTTCGTCCGCTTTATTTTCCATGCACACAATATATTTGCTTGCTCGAAGAATTCGTGTAAAACACCCCCATATGTCGGCGTGATAATGAAAAGTTGGATATAATTCATAGCAAATTTATAAAAGGTAATATAATACACCAAACACAGAAAAGTGTAAATCATAATTGTTCAATTAAAATGTAAATCATAATTGTTCAATTCACACTGATAAGAACCTATTTTCATAAATCCAGCCAGCCATGTTACATTTTGGCCTGCAAAGCTATTGTGGTAGGAAATTCGACCCACGAGGTCAACTTAGTTTGGCAGAACTCTCTTTTAGTTAACTCTGATCCAAAAATTAAACTTATTGCAACCGAATGAAAACTCACAGTTTCAACGAGGTACCATTCGCAGCTTCAATGATACGACTTAGGAAACAATCCGAATTGGCACCAAATTCATATCAATATCCCACTCATTGCGGGATTTCCGCCAAATTAAAACGAATGGCCGAATCCGGCGAGTAATCAAAGTTTTCCCACTTTGTTTCGGAAGCCATTTAATAATAACCGAATGCGAAACAGCATCCTCCGGAAAATGGCGCGTCTAATGGCACGCTCATCATAACAGCAGAACAAAATCCAGGTAGAACCGGGTTCGGAACAATTCTCCCAGGTGTTATCGGTTGGTTTTGTGACCATATCTCGTTCGTTTGGGTTTAACTTTCGACTGTAACCGCGCAGAAGTATGACGATCAAATTATCCCCAAAATATTGTGGATTTCCCTCGGTGGTACGGTTTGGAAATATCTTAGTCACGTTTATTTTTGGAACCTTTCGATTGGATGTGCCCGAGGACTCGTGGTAAAATCATCATCCTTTCACCCATCAGCCACGAACCATTGACCGGGTGCGAGTTTCTCGCTGGCGGAAACACGAGTGTCTGTCGCGTGGAGTGTACGCCTTTCATCACACCAGAAGCTTTGGCAGGAGAAAACATTGTAGCAGTTAATTTTAACGGGCTACATAATCCGTCCGTAATTATCTAAATAAATGCTGATGTTTTCCTCCCGGAGCAACCTTTGGGCCGTTTTCTCCGGCGCCTCGGACGGAGCCACTGCGTCAGCGTGCCCTTGACTGGCATCGACAGCATCGCGGCCTCGGGATAAAATTCATATCCCGAGTTTATGCGCCCATTTGCACCCAAAGCACTTAATAAGCTCTCGTCATCTTTGCCATCTGTCTGGCGCAGGACGGGGATTTTTGTTAACGAAAGCCTTGAACGGGAGTGGAGTGGCTGGTTCAGGGGAGATTTTACAAACGGAAAGTACCATCAGGCGTTACGTTAGGCATTAGGGATAAAAGATGTTTGAGATTTGGATGACATAAAATTATCGGCATTGTTGGCATTCTCTCGTTTCCAGTAATTACGGGTTCGAGTTTGTGAGCGGGCGCAACATTTCGACGCTTATTTGAGCGTCTTAATTAGGCCTTGTGCTGCGAAGGCGTTGAGCGGATAATCTAGCGTAAAAACATCCCGAAAAGTGTGTATAAAAGTTCAGTGCACGCATCTTTTAACGTTAGGAAAAGGTCACACTCAAACATCTGCTCGAAGGTTAACACACAAAAACGCTCTCAATAAAAACACCACGGATATGCGACATTTAAATGCTTCTAATCTTCTCAAATTAGTTGGTTCACCTTCTCCTAGGAGAAAATGATCTTCAACAACAACACCAACTTCACCGACAAAAGCACGCCCTTAACGTCCCTCGCCAAATCCGGTGAAGGTCGTCGTTTGTTCACAAATGCCGTGTTTTTTTACGCACAACGCATCCGCGACAACCTTGGCAAGCATTAAACGAGTAATGCTCCAAAACGACAGCAGTCATAAATTCACCATAATTGTCCTCCGGAGTCTCATCGAGGTCAAAGTGCGGCCCGGCGGCAGGCAGTGGAAGGTGATAAATGGCACAAAAAGCGCGCTACCTAATTGACAGCGAAAAGGGTTTCAATATGAAGAGCTGCTCGAGCTGGTGGAAAAAAAGTAAAGAGTCACACACACACCAGAAGCCTGCAAGAAGTTGCCTCGTAAACAAACGAAGTGTCTTCATCGGAAGGTACCGTTCGGTCGCATTGGAGACGCACTAAAGGTGTCTGGCCTTCGAACGAAGCCGGCGGTTGCTTAGGCGAAGGCGTCCTTTATCCACAATTTTCCACTCCTTTAAACATCCATTTTCCACCCCCCCGGAACCATGATGGCGGCGAGAGGAAGAAAAAAGGGGACACCCAGCCAGCCGCGTTATTCATTGGCCGAGCAAATTGGTTCGATTATTAACGACTTATTGACACGGTGACGGTGCGAGAACATCGACTCCGCTTCGCCGGAATTAACCCCGTTTTCCGAGCACCGAGGATAGGTGCGAAAATGGAGCCATAATCGGATTTTTATCACGGCTCATTTTTATCGCATTATCCAGCCCGGTGGGTACGTGCTGCTTGATTTCGCTTCAAACGCGGGTAGAAATGGATACGCAAACTGTTTGACAGCACCGGAAGGGAACTTGTCAAACGAAAGGATAAAAGGTTCCCACTCTTTGGAAATTTAAATTCTACCAGAATGCTGCATTGAAGAAGAGATATGATGGTGAACGTAATGGACAAAATTAAAAGTTCTAAGTTTTACACAAAGAACACTGGTTTTATGAAGTAGTGAACATTCCATGTAGGCAGAGGCAGATGAAAACCCCAGATCGCAAAAGTAACTACCGATTTTATTTATTCTCGCAGTGGTATACATACTTTTATCAAAGTTAGTACAGATGTATTTTGATATTGCTAAACCATTGTTAATTTTGCACCTAAAACCTTTCCAGAATATGTTTTCATGAATCTTCTTTCTGATCAAATAACGTCCGTTTGACTTAAAATGCTCTCAATTTACGGTCCACTAGCAAAAGTCTCCATTGTTACTCTTTTAAATTGTTTTCGTCATTGCTGTTAAATTTGATAAAAAGATTTTATAATTTGAGAGCGATTTAAAACCCCCAATTGCAATTTAACACACAAAACATCAGTGAACAGTAATTAGTCATTAGTTTTCAATATGTTTATTTGATTTAGGATGTGGAGGTGATAATTAACAGCACGAAAGGAATTTTATTAACTTGTTCGGATTACTTAATTCAGAGCGGTTATTTTCAGATAATGAAGATCTAATATCTAATTTCATAAAATAAGCAAATTATGCGAAAGGAAATATAAGTTACCTATCTCATTATATTAATTGAATTCATTGATTTATTTTAGATTATTTGAATTAATATTTACCCTAAGATATGTGACGAAGTTATGGATATTAACGAAAAGATGTGTAGAATTTATACCTATAAAATATCATGGAGATTATATCCTAAAAATATGTATTAAGGATTGCTAGCTGTTGTAAAAACAAGTCCAATTTTGGCCATAAGTATAGAAACATTTAGATCAATGGAAATGTCTGGAGAACCCCATCCAACCGCTTGGGGCCCCCGAACGGATTGATCCGCTTCTGCATGTAGGTAATCTTTACACCATTTGTTTGCGAAATATTCGATGAATTTAATTACAAAAAAAAAAACAATATATTCTCGCTTCGGTAAGCCATGTGTTCAGATAAAATAATATTATTACCTCAGCGCCATTTTGTTCAAAGTGCTAACCGAACGTGGCAAGAAAGGTTCCCTGCGAGACGGAAGAAGAACGACTTTCCTTTCCCGGTGGTTTGACCCCAACAAAGTATAAATGAAATGTTACACGAAAATCCATCGAGCTGATTGCATTTCCCACCCCCACTCCTCCCCGCACCAGTTCGACCTTCGGAAAGCGGGTCACCGGCGGGATAACCTCGTCGGAATTGGAAAACCGGACAAACCGGGACCGGGAAAAGTTCCCACAAACTATCATCCAAAAACAATCTTCCCAACATCGGGCCCCGGGGTTTGGCGGTTTTGTGTGAATTATTCGAAGCTTTCCTCCGGCTAACGGTCACTATTAATCACCGTACGGAAAAGTTAACGAGTAACGGACATTGTGGCCCGTTCCGCCCTTCGATGGATAGAAACGGGGTGATAAAATGAGATGGTGCTCCAGCGAGGGTAGGGAGGGAGAGAAGTTGGCCGCACGTCGAAAGTAAATGAGCTGAGTTGAGCAAACGCTCGGGCCATTATTTGGCAACCGGGGACGGTTTTTCGGGGGCTTCTTCCCGGCCGTTAAGCAACTGAGAAGCTGGAAATGGAATATCTTCATTGGATGCGCACCGCCCTCCCCGTTCCACCTCCCCATTCCATTGTTGGCCACTCGATCCAGTGTCTGATTTTTCCGGTCAATTACGGCATGAAAAAGTGTGATCCAGCCGATCCCGAGGATTTGTTCCTTCGGCCAACCCGGTGGCAGTAAAATGAGAAAGAAATGAGGGCAAGAAATTTTGCTCCTTAACTTCTAGAGGGCCCTGCACACACACACAAGCACAACCGGGAAACGTCACTAGCAGCGATTGGAGTTGAGGTATCATCCCAGCCCTGGCCTCTGTGTTTCCCTTAATCCCGATCAAAGGGGCATAAGCCTTCACCGGAGCCCTCCGGCAGCGAAATGACTGCACGGCACCGGGCGAGTTTATTTATAGTGACGCGTTCGGGATGGGCGGGAAAAGTTTTTCACTTAATTTTTGCTCCAACTTTCTATTTTATTATTCGATTATCTCTCTTTTCTGCTGTGCTCCTGCTGGCGGCTCGGGGTGGAGGATAGTTTGGATCGCTTGTGGCTGGCCGACGGTGATGGGAAAAGGAAAACCCAAGGCAGCAATCGAATGCCCAGCGTTGAAACAATATTGCTCGGACAACGGAGTGAGCACGTCAATACTGCACGATTTCAACGATTTTCCTTCTGCACCGAGCTTTGGTTGATGGTTGCCGGGCTAAAAGGTTAAAGTATTCGGACAAAGTTTTCGTTTTCGTAATGTCCGAAATTGATCAAAGCCAGCCGCAAACCTTGACTTTACCCTCGACGCTGCAACGAGCATTATGTTGATCTAACTTTTCCCAGCAGAACCGAAGTTTTCCTATTGGGTAAGAGAATACAATACAACCTTGTACTGAGCAAAAAGCAAATGGTCTCTGTAAACATCTTCATTTCAAACAACTGAAACTGAAAGATTGACCAAGAATGTAAAGTAATCATATTTGGATAATGGATTGGGGGAGTTCACACCAGGCAATAAAACAACTTGTTTGAAAAATATGTTAAGACATAACTCGCGTTACTAAAGTTATTTGACTGAATCTACTCTGCCAACTGTTTCAAAAAGTTTGCTGACTCCAGGAACCGATTTTCAACCACCCAAACGAAGCCCATTAGTCACGCTGCCAGTTCCCTCCTGCGGTGCGTTACTTTTGCATTAAATAATGCATCGCAAAATATGCGCGCGTGTAAATAAGAGATGAATGTGATAATAATAATCATTTTAATGCCTCATGCACAAACGAGCCGACACCGTTTCGGGGAAATGGACGCAAATTGCAATAAAGTGCAACAGCAGGTGTGCATCGAACGACGTATGAACGTTGGAATTTTACCACGCTTTTCCTCCGTTTTACCTGGCTCCATTTTCTCGCAAAGAAAAAACAAACTACTCGTGAATTTGAATAGTTCCGGGCGGTTCAACAGAGTGTAGGAAGGATTACTCTGGATTTGGGTTTGGATGAATATAATTTGTTTCAAAATCGGATCTAAACTGTGGACTAATTGTATACTATGATTTGACATTTAAATTTCTAGACGACTCAAAATTATGCAATAAATATTCAGAAATTATGTATTCGTACATATTTAATGAATACTACTTGTCCAGTTTCATTTTTTCAAATTCTAATAAATTTATGAAACTATATTACATTTTATGGAAATTTTTCCTGTTTGGCGTTCGTTGATTGATTTCTAGATTGTTGAAGCATTACAATACCTCGCTTTTTAATTATCTCTCCCATTTTGTAAAAATGTTCTAAAACTCAAAGTATTACATTCATTTAAATTTTGCAAAAATGTGTAGTTTAAAAAAAAGTTTAATTAAAAACCGCGTTCTCTAAAAGTTAAAGAGCTAAATGGACGCACATACCCGACTCGGGACTATGTAATTCTTGTGTTCCTCAAACTTGCATATTTTCTAGCATGAATTATATCATAAGAACCACAAATTGGCAGCTTAATTAAACTGGCTCGCAACTTCAGTAACAAACGCACGTTAACCTCCTCGGTTTGAAAAGCCGAGTAGAAATCTTTCGCTCAACTACAATACATTTGTCATCTAATCCTGAGCCCCTGTTCGCAGAAGGAGGGAGTCAAATTTACCTTCAGCTTCAAGGGAAACGTAAAACTACTACACTACAAGACATCAAACAACCCCATTGGAGTACCGTTTCCTCAGAAAAATCATTACGAATTGCTTTTCCCGCTACCTCGTTGAACCCGGTGACTGCTCCTTCAGTTCAGCAAGAATTTTACCGACTTGCGATCGTGAAACAGAAGAAACGAATAGTGAGCGAAATGCCACCGGTTCGCTTTCGCACAACTCGTAAAATCGTCCGTAACCGGATCTGCTGGTGCTATTGCTGCTGCTGGTTGCTGCCATCCGAGGTAGGGACGTGCTTGAAAAATATTCCGTGGAAATCAAATCGTTCGCCTTGCCGGCTATGCCGGATCCGGTTGATCCGGTGGAGCTTTTCTTGCCCTGTGCCGCTGTAAGGAAACCCGGTGCAATTGAACCGAAACTGGACCGAGACAAGCACAAGCGTACCCCATCCAGGAGGACCAGCACGAGCGGACCATCGAAAGGGACCACCGGATTCCGGGATTTAGAGTCCCGTTTCACCGGCCATCGACCGCACGGTCCTGAAACGAATATTACAGCACTCGAGAGCACGTTGTGGGGGGAAACAAAAAAGTATGAAGCGCAACACTCGGCTCTGGTTCGAGTTCGAGTTCGGCACAAGGGCGCCTCGAGCAAAAACAAAACCGCCGGAAAGTGAACTGGCAACGATCGACCAACAAAAAAAAAAAAAAACACGCGGGCAAAGTAATCTCTCGTCCACAAATCGGACCGTAAGAAGTCGCCGTACAACTTCACTTTGATGCTGGTTTATTCGATTCCGAAACTCCTTCGTTCACTTCTTGGCGACTTCTTCAAACGTTGGGAGTGTTTTTTTTTCTGCATAGGTATTGGGTGCTTTTTTTTCGCTCACTCCGATTTCACCAACTCCAAGCGTCGGGTAACGTCGGGTGTCTCCGACCTCGAACGGAATATCGGCTTACTCGCAAATCAAAGTAAAACGAACCTGGAGCGTTTCTTTCGACCGGCGGAACCCAAATCTGAAGAGTCTCTCTAGTTGACAAGTTGGATGCTGCAACTTCTTATCAACGTCGACAACTAGTTTACTGACGTAACTGGCTTTATGCTATCAGCTTTTTTTTGTCCGTCCACACTGGCAGTCCACTTAAATCGTGCTTCATGACGGGAAAAACTTTCCCTCAATCCTTTCGTTTGATCGTGCGCACCCTTTAGCTGATAAATGTGCTTCATTTCGCACCGTCCCGTACACAACAAAAAGCTCCTAAATGATGGATGGAAGGTGGACGCGGTTGATATATTCAAATTCATGCCACTTCCGAGTAACACTGGCCATTGGGGGGAGGTCTCCGGAAAGCCCCACACGCAGGTCACGGGGTTTGGAGTTTTTGCTGCCCCGTGTTGGCGCTTTTTCGTGCGTCCAATTCTAATCGATCACATCTCGAATCGATTTGATGAAGAACCTGTCTTGCAATAAGCCACGTTTCTCAATAAAACAACCTCCGTCAGACCTCGACCGGCCATTCATCTTCTCGTCGGGTCTTTGCGGTTTTTATGAGGTTGCCTTACGGCTGAAGGACAAACCAATATAGGCGCCATGGAAGGGTTTGACCCTAGCTTGGCTTGTGTTCTTTTTTCCCCCGAAGCTTTATAACCAAAAAAGGCGTGCATCTGTTCGTATTAAGTTTACCGCTGTTTCGTAGGGAAAACCGCATTAAAAAGCTTCTTTTCGAGCCTTAAAATATGTTTATCCTTGTATCACATCAAGTTTAAACACTTTATCAATCATTGACAAAGGAAAACTATCCGTGTAATGATTTCTTTTTGCTGGAAACTTATAGTGATGATAAACAAGAGTGACTCCAGTAAATTCACAGACTTAAGTCTGTTTCATTTTACTTTATTGACTTCAGAAAAAAAAAAATGAGCTGCAGGTTTCACTTGATGGATCACTGAAGGGAGCCACAAGAAATGGTTGCAAAACTAACACACTCCTCGAACACACAAACACTTGGAAAAGGTATCGTGAAATGAAATTTTTAAACCGCATCTCCTTTCACCAGCCACTCGAAGCGCAATAGAAATAGACAAAACTAAAGAAAAAAACCCCCATTCAATCGGATCATCATCATTCACTTCATCACTCATCCGGTCTCAACGTGTCATCGTGTGGTATTTTGCGAGCGCGCGCGCACCAAACCTTTCCTCCAAACGAGCGGCTCACAATCGTCAATCTTTTCCCCACTTCCGAGGGAAACGTCATATGACGTGCGCGAGAATCGGGTGTTACCCGGAGGGATGGCTTAGGCCTTGCTTTATTTTGTGGTTTATTTGTTTTTTTTTTGCAGCCCCCCTCCCACCCGGTACGATGTTTCCCCTATTGCTTACCCTCCGAAAAGGGGCATCATTTTCGCCACCATTAAAGTCATTCAGCTGACAGCGAAAATCCTTCAGGGGTGGATAAATAAATCTGAACCAATTTTTTCCACCCACTCGGCGTGGGTCTTCAATTTATACGATTCTTTTTCTCGATATATCTTTTTTACTTTTTGCCATTCACCCGCCCACCGCGAGCTTTTACCCGGCACTCGGCTTCTTGGAGAAAGGCGATGAAATGTCTTTCCGTATCCGTATCTTTACCGCTAGCACGTTCCCAATCCCACACTCAAACGCATTTCCTCCGCAATTGGCACTGACGTATGGGGCATCCAGAACCGGGGCAGGGAAAAATACGACCTTCCATCCCTTTTCCGGGTAACAACCGTTCCCTTACAATTGACGAACCGGGGAGAATATTCATTCCCGAACCCGAATCAATTCCCCCCGGTTTGATGAGTTGGCGGAGGGGGGTTGGAAGGAAGCGGGCCGCTACCGAATGGGCAAATAAATGTAACCAAAACGACCGCAACTGACAATTGACAGTTTCCTTGCCCGGTAGGGGGGCGGTGCGAAGGTGCGAAAGTGAAATTGTCCGCTCCCCGTGTCCACAAATCAACCCGGAGCAATCAAATCGGGAGCTGGCCGAGGAAGTGTCCCGGGGGTAGGAAGTCCATAAAAGAGAGCAAAAAAAAGGGAAAAAGAATGATGTACCTCCGTGCCCTTCCCTCGGTGGCCATTTTCTCCGAAGGCCGGACGTTTATCGGTCGTCTTGCGGGAGGTGAATGAATGAACATTCGCACCTTGGTTGTGCATTCCTTCCATCATGAAGGATTTTTGCTCAACCGGTGAAGGCAGGTTGATTAAGAAGACCCGATTGGGGGATGGAGTGGTGTGCTTTTTTTTACGATGTGGTCGAGTTCCGCCTCGGAATTGTTACCGCAATGAAAGAATGATGACATCAACGTCAATTTGAACGCACGGTGGGGCGAGGTGTCGCATTTGATGCTTCACCAATATTCACGCACCATTTGATCGGGCTTGGACAGGGCGGTTCTTCACCATCCGATTGGACACTTTGTGCCGGAATCAATTGTGAATTCGAAATGTGCCGGGTTTTTTGTTATCCCACAAATCCGCTACCGGCGAGTTACTTCGATGAAAGACTTCCTGGAACGGGTTGGCCAGGAATTATGGGCGTCCACAACGATAGGCATCGATTATTTATTACACTTGACGAAGCAGCGGATTGCGTTACCCAAATCCTTTGAAAACCTTAGCGAAAAATATAGAATAAAAAGGTCAGGAAACCTCGGAAAGATTTCGTTTCCTTCCGCCACTCGATAACTACCATCGCAACATCGACATCGAAGCAAGCGGTAATCATAAAAAAGGCACAACCACGGGAAAGGTAGCGAATTACTTTGCTGCAAAAACTTACCAACGGTCAATTGGATTCCATTGGTCCCCGCACCGGAGTCGTGAAGATCGTTGGGGCTGGACGCGCAATCATTTTCCTGTTTCAACGTAAAATGTGACGCAATTTCGTCCGCAAGAAGTTTTTTTCCACCGCCTGCTGTTACGGGCCACTGGGCGTCTCCATGGAGATTGGACGGACGGCTGGGCCGCTTCACAGCCAACTTTTATGGGCGGCAATCAACGGAAGATTCACAAATTGCGATTTGCGTTGATTCGTGCTGATTCACCGGTTGTTAGCTGTTTCGTGCGTTTTGTTCCGGGTCCGGCTGAATTGGAGTGTGTGGAGGGGGGGATGTAAACACTAAAAATTAACTATCGTGCTGCAGTTATCCCCGGGGCACAAAGTATCGTTGTGTGTTACGATTGATCCAGTTTTTATTACTACCATGTTGTGTCAGTTTACTTCGTTTCAAATTGTCAAACCGAATTTGTTCAATCAGCAAAAACCCACCCGATATGATGGTTTATTATTAATAAGGCCACATCATTCTATCGTAATGAAGGAAATTTAATAGTGTCATCAGACACTAATGAAGTCTTCAATCAGGTCACATGGACTCTTGAAAGAAAAATAAAGAAGAACATTTATTGAACTTCAACTCACCTGAGGTGAGAAAACACATTGAACGTAATGTAGTACCTTTATGAATTCTCAGTACAAGGTGTTCTGCAAACCATCCAACAGATCCATCACTCTGCTATCATAATATATTATATATGCTTACATCCATCACCTGGCCTGTAATGAATGAGTGACGAATGCATTTCTTATAGTGCATCAACTTGCCAACACCATAAAGCAGTCATACTTCTGACGTTTGCGATGAAATTTGCAACGTGTGTGCATGATCCCACCAAGTAACAAACGAACTTGTTCTCGTAAATAACCGCTTGAATGAATTGCCGAGAGTATTGCGCGTGCAGCCGCACTTCCTTTTTTTCATTTATTCAGCTTTTAAAAAGTGCACTTTCTTGCCCCGTCGATCCGCGGGATAAGGATCTGCCCTTTGCCGTGGCTTAACCTAAAGTATATGCTAGATATGCCGGTCCGTTGGTTGGTTTTCTCTGAGGGGAAACAATTTATCGCCACTCATCTCACGCCACGCTCTATCGCTCGGCTTTAACCTTTTTTTCCACGCCCGTTGTGAAAACGCGGGATATAAATCGATTCCCGGAAGTGCTAGGTGCCGGTTACGTATTTCTTTTAGAACACCTCGTACACTCGGTCCAATCTTGCAAGGATGCAAGTTCCCGTCACGGTGATGACTTATCCTCACCTTGTTATGCTCATGTCTCTCTGGTGGGTTCCGCGAACTGCAAACGAGTTCTTCGCGCGAAAGCGGTCTGAGAAGCACGTGAAGCACTAGGATGAAATACGGTGGTATGCACTTGAAAACTTCTTGTTCCGCATAAAACATAAAAAATCTCAGGCTTGCCCACCGTCGGGTTGCATTTTTATGCACAAATAATTCTTTTGCAGTGTTTTTTCGTTTCAAACCAAAGGGGAAGAGCCAGGAGGCAATAGAATGGCACTAAAAGTTATGACCCGAACTCCACGATTTGGGATGTTGTGTTTTGCTCTTCTACATATATCTTATCTGAGATAAAAACAAACAGGCTTAAGTGTTGTCTTGGGAACCCCATGATAATATTTCAACACAGATTTCGTACATACTCTTTGTTCGAAAAACACATGTTGGAAAAAGTAACGCTTGAGTATTTTTAAGAGCATCTCTTCTTGGTAAAGTATATGTTTCGCTAAATTATTTTGTTCAATTGTTAATAACCATCTCTTTGACCCCAAGAGTGATCAAAACAAACGATTAAGCTACAGTGAAAGAACAGCTGTACTTCACTGACCGGAGAGAAATCATTCTGCAACCGTTTGAACGTTAATTTAATTATGCTTAATCGCAACTACATGCACCACGACAATTCCATCTACGTCAATCGTATGTCGAGTCTCTCAATGCCTCACTCGATTGGCCCCAAAGAATGCACCAGCACCGAAGCACGTCGTTTTCCTTTTCTCACATTTGCCTTTCCCTGCGGGAACAATACATAATGAGAAAGCAACTAGCTACTTAAGGGGCTACGATTTGCCTGTGCAAAGCTCCCCAATGGCATCAGTGCGGAAGGAATCGGATCCCATCCACGGGGGAGGGGGATGTAGTAAGCGTGGGCTGCAGGGAAGCATAAGCGTGACGGGACAGGGAAGCAGATTAAGGACAGATGTTCTGGGTCGGGATCAAATTCCATGCCGCCATGATTAGCATAATTATCGTCGACGGCACAGCCGAGCCAGCGGAATGCCAACGGTAAGCATCAACACCAGATTGGAGGTGGAATGTGGCAGAAAATCTTCCCCTTTTCCTCACCCACCCATCCGCTACTCCTCTCCTCACTCTTTGCCTCTTCTCGGGGGGAACGGCATATTTATCAACATTCCAAACATTCGCTCCGCGGCAGCCGTGTCGGGATGCGAGCCAATCCCCCAATCCCCCCGGTTCATCGCCTTCGCCTTGGCGCTGCTCGCTATCGAATCGGTTTCGCCCGACGAGTCGTCAAATGAAACAGGCAAACAAAACGCCCGAACACCCCTTTCTCCAGGGCGAGATTTCGCACGAGAGGAAATGCGTGAGATATGCTTATCCATCCGCAGACATCAGCGTCGCTGGCAAGTTGTCTTACATCGAGTGCTTCTGTGGGTTGTGTAGCGTTGGGTGTGTTTGTCAAGCCGTGCCAACACACTTCAAAATAACGCAAATTCCCCCCTCCCACACCGGTAGCATGATCTCTCCCATCCGAACGCGCCCGCTTGATCCCGCGCCCGGTTTGAGGGCGTCCGGTGAGCTGCAGCTGCGTTGACTGCGATAACCGCAGGAAACTTATGCCACACGTTTGCGGTCGTGTAAGTTTCGGGCGTGCCGATCCGGACGAGTCGAGTGTCAACCACCGTCGTGTCAGCCATTGACTTCCGCTCGGCACGCCTTGGCCTGGCAACCGCAGAAAGTTTTTCCCACCCTCGGCCGTACTATCGCAGCGAAGATTGAGTTGCAATCCGATTTCCGATTTTCCAAAAACCCCAAACCGATCGGCGCGGGCTTACGGCATCGGTCAATGGGTTTACAGGATCGAGGGAGGTTTGGGGGAGGATTTTCCAGGACATTTAAGTTTTTCTTCTATCATCCCTACCAGGCACATCGTATCAGACACCATTTAATACCATCTTATCTAGCACAGCTTGCGGTATGCGTGAAAATGAAACGGTGTGAGCAGACGGCTGTAAACCACAACGCAAAACGGTCACCAAAGGGTGTTTCTGGTTACCGCAGTGGTGCACCGATAAGCGTGACATTTTGACACCACACCCGGGTGCAGCACAAAAACACCGTAATTCATAAAAATATTTAAACTAGATGCGAACTTCATAATTGAATAGTTTTTGTTTGCTGCAATAGTTGGTTGAATTTTACAAACATTTTGAAAATAATTTGCTCTGTGCTCGCTTAACACTTTGTCATCCGGTAACACACACAATCGGTTTCCGATTACATCATTACGGAGTGGACTGTCAACACTGTCACTTGGCCCCTATCACATCACCCTGGATGTAAACAAACATCAAATAGACTGTAAATAAACTTCACAGGGTACATATCCGTATGCAGAATGAAAGATAGGACATAAACAGCCGGCCAAACCCCAAAGGTATTGATGCTCGTAACAGTGCCAATTACATTCTAAGATAACATCAACTAGATTTAATAAGGATATTATGAAACTGCTGCAACGTCCATATTAAATCTCGTTGACGTTATCTTAGTAAGTACGATGATAAAAAAATAATGTCATTTCTGTGTTTCCTAAAATAAGCTTTTAAGCAGTTTTTACTCAACACCAAACTATGCATGCACCTATTGCATGCTGCTTATCGAGAAAAAAATATTATGTACGAGGCACCAGGCGCCTCCATTACACCAACATTGCTGAACAAAAAATTATTAAACTAGACTCACAGAGAATTCAAAATTTTAGATTATTTCAAATCATAAGGTTTACATTCTTATGAAATCTTGTGATTTTAAAAGTAGAGGAAAACAAAGTGGATTTGTCACAAAGTAACATGGTTTATGAAGGAAATATTATTAGTTTGATAAAATGGACAAAAACTGTGTTGACAAGACCTGTACGTTAAAGTCACTGCAAATAATGACTACTCCTGAAGCACGTTGGTTTGAAAGAAATCGTACACAATTTGATTGTAGTCCATCGGTAGGTAAATACGATGTACAATTCACCAGGCGCCTCCATTATACAAACAATACTGTATAATACAAGAACGTCGGAAGCAGATAACCAAAATTCTAAATGAGTTTGATGCAAAAATTCTCAACCGAGAGATATACCCTCCGTTGTTCGAGAAGACTGAATATGCAAGTAAAAACTTTAGCAAGCCATTAAGGTCAAGAAGAAAAAGATATGTAAAAATATGTAAAACTTGATCCACTTGAGCGAAATGAATAATTATTTTGATAAAATGATCAAAATTTGTTTTTGTCAAAAGTTGCTCATCAAATTTGACGTATTTAATTACCATTCCTCAAGCATGTTTTTTCTTTTTTGGAATGATGTCGTGCAAAGCGTCGTGACCGATAACATCTACACACCGAAGGCTCGCGGACCCAGGGCAGGATAGAAGACGATATGAACCGCCGGCAGCCAGGGCCGATGCCAGTGAAAAACACGACCGTTCCGAATCATTCATTTGATTGGATTATGCTATCTTGTTATCAACCCACTTACATCGGGCGCCTTTCGTAAGCGTGGCAAAACAAACGCATCGTTCGCAACAGAGCGTGTGGCAAGCCGTGTCCTCGCCCCGGACGGGACAAGTTCCGAACACACCCACATGCTCCTGTTTAAGATCCCAAAGAAAAAATCCACGCTTCGATGCATTAATTTATGATAATTGCGCTCACCAGCCCGCTTACACGTCGAAGCGAAAAATAATGTACACTCCGCACGCGCTCCGATGAAAGTGGGCGAAGTTCCGTCGCCGCAAGGACATCGTTCGGCTGGTTTGTGCATGTATGTGTGTGTGTTTTGTTAGGTTCTTTTTTCGCCCCCACACCCCCCTTTGTGTCCGTTTGTCGAATGTCCCATCCCGGGGAGTATTTTTTGTTACGTGATTCGGTTAGCCTGTCCTAATACTGCTCGACCGATAAGTGATGATTGACATAATTCGCTGGGACATGTTTATCTTTGCTCGTTATCGGGGCCTATTGAAATTGACAGTACACCCCGCCGGCAGCACGTGAACCGGGAGGCGACGGGACGAAAACGAGGGACCAACAGGACCGACAGAGCCGACGGTTGCTAAACGACGAAAATGATGACAACGCGTTCGCCGAAGTCCAAGCTACGGACTTTGCCGACGCATTTTTCACTCCACCGCTTGGCCCGAGTCGGGGAAAATGTTTGCGACCGGAATTTTCGATCAGTGCCCAACAGCAACACGGACGGTTACTGGGGAGTGACATTTTGTGCACGCTTGTGCTAGAACGCTGGCTGGGTGGCTCACAACGTTATTTGATGAAGTATCTAATTAAGTTCCAGTGAGCAACGTTTCCCAGCGGAGTCGTTGTAGGCACTACGCGGTTACAAAGTTACAAGCGAGCTGTGCGCTTGTGCTGATCAGTAAGGAAGCTGTTTTCTGTGCCAAATCTTGTGATGATGGAAAGAAACATATTAAAATATGCTTAAGCAACAAAGATCGAGTAATCGACCACGCGCATCGTTCGTTACTGTGATTGGAACGAATACTTTGCATGTATTAATTTTCACCAATTAAGAAAGATGCCTTATTTATGTTCGAATTTCCATACCCTTTCGGAGAGCCTTTCGAGCAAACGTCAGACTAAAAATGGAGCACAAAAAACGCAGCACAAATTTGTCTCGTCGGCGTACGCTTATTTTTCCGTTATCGATCGACACGGAGCGAAGGCAGCCAGGCCACCCGAGGGGGGTAATTTTATCGGTTCGCCACAGTAAATGTTGTGAGCCCCCGCACCGAATGGAAATTACCTAATGGCAGCCGCTTCCGACGAAAATGCGCACACCAAATCCAAACCCATGGCAGGGGGTTCTACTTTCAAAATTGGGCCCACGTAACCCATCGTAACGAGGGAAACCGTTATCGAACCGAAACCGGCGCATCGAAACCCTTCTCGTGCATCCTTCGAGACGGCGCGCGCGCTGCCTTCGAGACAATTCGGAATACTAATTAGCCCCCGAAGCGCACGCCTTGGCAGTTCGATTTTCTGCTGAACCCGTTCGAAGGGGTTTTTCTTTCCCAGCCACCCGGCTGAGGCAGAAGATTTTCCACACACACACACACATACACACCCCTGGGCGCTCTGGCCGTGGTCTCTAAATCCAATTCTCATTCGAAAGCGTCACCCAGGTTCGTCCGGATGGCTCCCCGGGGCGGCTAGCGAAACCTTGAGCGAAGGATCTAAATAAATATTATCCTTTGGCACGCCGCCCCTCCTCAAGCCGACCCTTGCGAGGTGTGGAAAAATGGCAGATCATCGGCCGGGCACCGGCGGGTCCCTCGAGCGGAAAGGCGTCGAAATCTAAACTCGAGCATTCCGCTCACGTCCCGGGGCGTTACGTTTCGCTCGTCACCGCCTCGGATGGATGTGTCGAAGTCTGTCAGTGGTTTGAGAACGGTTGATTTTGCGTTCGCTTGCTTACTCGCTTTGTGCCACCACACCGTCTAGTTATAAGCAAGCGCAAGTAAGATATGCAAAACGTGATTGCCGAAGTCATACTTACCGGCGCTTAATCATACCAGCATGTGGTTGACTTTTGAAGCGCCGCTTTTAAAAATTTTCATCCAAATCGCAACCCCATCGCACGGAATGCCCTTTTTGCTCGCAAATGAATTGAGATGCTGTGTGTTGTTTTGTTTTGTAATTTAAAAGCAAAGAAAAAACAAAAATTTCCCATTCATCCACAAACCAAACCAACCGAACTAACTCTTAAGTGTTCTCTTTTCTTCTGTTGTAAAATTTAACAAACAAACTCTTTTGAAGTACCCATTAAAATGGTAAAGTGGCAATTACTCAGAATATAAATTTACTCCCGAGAAAGAATCCTGGCTTCGTGCGAACCAGCATTAAAACTTACACCGAACTAGTTTTGCCCACTTGCTTGTGGAGTTAATGAACCTAGGTACATCTAAAGTTGAAAATGAACCAGGAAACGTGAAGGACCAAGGACAAACGACCGAGTACGAACAAAAAGGGAAGATGATTAGCTTTAATCACATCATTTAAACGATCTTTCAGAATGTTAAGGTGTTCGTGAAACTGTAAAATTGACGAAGAGTTTCTCACCATTCAAAGTTTAAACAGAATATTCAAGTTTATTTGGAATGGAGAAGAGAGGAGACAAAAAAATGCCAAAATAAGCACATGCAATCGACAACAATGATATTAAACATATTATTACTTAACTGATTTTTTCCGTTGGTTAAACAAATTATAGATATTTTCATTTTTATAACGATTTCAAACAATTAGATAACACTTTTTCATTTACTCGCATTCCTTTCATTTATCATTCATCGAAATCTATAACGATTTCGTAGGATAAATGAAATGAAATTGATTATTCAGAACATACTATTTTTCTTCAAAAGGTTTTTTAAGGTTGAGAAACACGAAAACATAGTATTCAGTTGATTTCCGTTTAGGAATCTAAACATAATCTACGCGAAAGTGGTAGGAAAATGGTTGTATACAAAACCTTAATTTTGTTCGTAAAATGCTCTTCCCGGAAGGTATTATTAAAAAGCAAACTTTCACTGAAAGATAATAACCTTTCCCTCAGCTGTCGCAGAAGAGCTTAGTACTTCGCCTAACTTACCGCAAAGCGAGATTCGTGGCCGTATTTATTAATTGAAACTTACGCTCGCATCTCCGATGGTATCTCCGAGCGCAACCACAATGATCCGCACACCGGGAATGCACCGCAGGAGGAACACTTAAGGACTTTGCACGCCCACCCAAAACCCGGAAGCACTGCCAATGCGAGCGAGTCAGTATTTCTCTCCAGTTCGCTGTTCGTTCCACCGAAACGGTGGAACTAGTTTACCGAACGGTTCAGCACACACCCGCCCAGCCGCACACATTTTCACACTAACAGGCAAACACCGGAAGCACACCACCGTCCCGAAAACACTTAATCGTTAGTGCAGATAATATCACCTGGAGACGGCGAAAGGCGGCAACTAATGGAATTAATTTGCATCTCACCTCGGTGGCAAGTTGGAGGCTGCGCGGGGTGCCACTTTCTGCGTTGTGGGAAATTTGCGGGAAAATCGAATCATCCCGGGGAAAGTACGGCGCGGGAGCGGGGTTTCCCGCCTGCCGTGCACGCCCGTTTCGTCGATCACTCTGACTCCGAGTTCGCACGGCTGGCCAGGTGGCAAAAGTTGGACGTTGCTGTCACAACGAAGTCTACGGAGGTTTCTTTCCAACGACCACCCTCACTCCCTCTCTACTTGCCTCCTCTTCTTGCCCGCATTTCCAGCGCCAAACTGGACAAGATTTGTCCAACATCAGTGTTCGGAAGCGTGTTCCCGTGACGCTAAGTAGCTTGCCGACCGGTCGCACCAGGATCAAAGGCACGCTGGCGCAAGTTTCCACCCAAAGTGCTCGTCTGTGTGTACCAACAGCCAAACGTCAACAGTGTCCTGCTGAGGGAGAGAGAAAGAGAGGGGATCGGACCGCGATACGGCTCGATGTCAGCTTTGTGTCAAAACCGATCGAAAGTTCGTTTGAACATCCCGGAGCACTCGGGCGTTTTTGGCGAGGTGGAAATAAAGTGGCCTTCGCAGTCTATTCAAGGATGCCTTTCACCTGCCCTCGAAACTCTTTGGCAACAGCGCCATCCGCTTGAAAGGTAGAAAGATTAGAGCAGTATAACTAAGAGGAGTGAAAAAGCATGCACACTCCGTGAGGCTCCGCTTTTTCCAAATTCTTCCCCAATTTGGCCATCCATTTTTAAATCCTTTTCGAAGAAAAAGAAGCAGCTCCGGTAAGATCCAACGGAGGGCGGCACAATCTCGTAGCACAAATGTGACATTTTCCAGCTTTTCCAGCCTGTGACTCGTGGAGGCGACTGCAGCAAAAGGAAACATCAAACCAAACCGCCGGTCGCCATGAGCCAGTGGTGGCAAACCCGGTCCGAGAAAGCCCACCAATGCCCAGTTCCGACCGATAACGCGCATGAATTATGGAAACGATTTATGACTTTGATGTTTTCTTTGACTCCCCGGTCCGGGATGGCCCGGCCCGAAATGTGTCTGAGGCCGGCCGAACTTTCCATTCGCAGCGCCGGCTGGTTCGGCAATGTCCCGTTCAAAGGACCTGCAGCTCACCTGCAGCTGCGGCCCAGCAGTTCCTCCGATCTGCTTGCAATCGATCGGAACCGTTGAAATGTGAAATTTGGCCGCATTCGCTTCGATAAGGTATTTTCCAGCGTCGCTTTCCCCGATGCCCGACCGGCGTCCGGGCCATCCATAATTAAGCGCTAATTGAATCGAATCCTACCGACTGGAAATTGATACCGGACGCTGGGTTTGATAGGTCCACCAACACACACACACACACACACACACACACACACACACACACGACGTGAAGAAGTTCCATCACACGTGAAACCCTCCTCTTCATCGCCGACATTATCACCAGCATATCATCATGCGAAACCGTTCGGGGACGCCTTTCAGCAGCACGAGGTTCGCAATTTGATTGCATTTGGCCAATGCCGATATCGGGGAGCGCATCTCTCGTGTTTTTTTTCCCTCCCACACCGGTAAAGGCTTCCTTTCGGACACCAAGAAGTCTCGGCTTCACGTTGGCTACAGCATCTCAAAAATAGCTCCGGTGTGCCTAATTGAGTTTGAAACTGATACCGAGCACTAATGACCGACGGATTGCCGGACGGTTTTCCCAAAAGCACCAGAGTTGGAATTTTCCGTCTTCGATAACTGTATTAATTCCAGTTAAATCCCCCCCCCCACCCCCTCCGTTCCCCTCCTCCACGGCGAGGTCATCCATCATGCAGGGGAAATCTTTTGAACTGTTAAACTGAGCCTCTGCGAATGGATGCAAATTAAATTGATTGATGATACTGTCGATTCTGATTAAAGTGATTCCATTTTTCGTAACGAAACTCGAACAAGAACAAGTAGTATTACGAAACCGGCTGTCTGTATGATTTATCATCACTCAAACGACAAAATATTTATAGCGTCCAAGTGATTAGTTAAATATTAAACTCCATTTCGCCTGATCTGAAAACAATTTTCCAAGCAACTTATACTAAACAACCTAGCTGCGAGCAACGGTACACTCTTATTTTTCTTCCATTGCATTTGTGTGCTAGTGATTACCATAAGCTTTCGGAGTTTGCTGGACAAATTTAAAACAATCCACTTGCTGATACTTTTTAAGCCGTAGCACGATCGGTTCCTCAATCAACGGCTGCCGGTGTGTGTATACATACATGGTGGCGCAGGAATATTGCAAACTTTCCACCATGCAACACTAAGCAACGAAAAAGAGAAAGCACAGGGAAAACAAGGCAAACCCCCACCCCCCACCCCCGGTTTTCCGCCAACAAGCTGATCAACTTCATCACAACAGATGTTGCAAGCCGAGCAGCTCTCTAAACTGCAACAAAACTTTCCCATTCACTTCGGCGAGCTGCGGCGTGTGTGTATGCGCGCATTTGTGTGGGCTTTTCCTACTCAGCATGCATGGCCCACGCTGGTTTTCACGTCCATTCGTCGATTAGTTTGACTTCGGCGAAAATCCCGCTCGAGCAACTTTACCAACCGGGGCGACTGTGTGCGAGCAACTCGTCCGTCTAAATTGAATATGTTCTATTTCGGTCGGCAATATGCGCATGCATATATTCACCAGAACGCTTGCCGCCCCTCCCCACACCACCACCCTCCAAAGCGGTTCCGAGCCGTTGTTCTACTCAAGGACTGCTCAATAAAGTTGACAAACGACGGCACTTTGTGGGGCAGAAAAACTTTCCGCTTTGGCACCACTACTCCACTCATCCATTTGTGTCGGTAATCACACACGCACACACACACACACACGCGCAGATAAATGCACAGCAAAAAGTTCAGATATTCACCAAGCCCTGCCTCCGGCCTGCTCCAACCACTGCTGCTAACGATCGTTTGGCATTACCCGAACGGACTCGATGAAATAAAGAATATTAAACCATGCCGTTGCATGTATTGAGCATTTTTTTCCCTCCTCCCCGCCCCCCCTCCATCCCAACATTGTCGCACTGCCGAGACATTCCCGGGGCAAGAAAAAGGGGGGCGACTATAGTTTTCCCACATCATCGTACGTGATTTTCCTTGCCAAACGCGCACCCCGTCCGTGCTTTTCTCAGCATCACTTTACTGACTGACTGACCGGGCCGACCGAGCTGCTAAAGTATGCGCTTGTGTGTACGCGTGTTTGTGGGGAGATGGGGTGCATTTGGTGGGGGTACTTAGCGAGATTAAATCCTTTCTGCAAACCCCCCGTCCAACGGACACTTTCCCCGCTAGTGTTCGAGGCACCATTAAGCCGTTTGATTCGAATAAAAACTCTACAAGCGAACGACGAGGCGAACGATAAGAAGAGAGCATAAAACTGTGTGAATTATGAAAAATCATTTGACTAACACTGTGTGCCGCTTGTCATTATGAGTATGTCTAGCAAAAAAAAGGGATGTGTGGATGGGAAACTCTCCGACCGTGTAGGACATAAACATACAGGCAGATGAATACAAAGCATTTTCAAACAATGGTGGTTTTCCATCTCTGCTGTGTTTGCAATATGTTGTGATTGATTTTAAATTAGTTTTGATTGCCATTATTCTACATAGAATAGTTACAGCAGCAAATAATTACTTCTAATGGCAGCTTTTATGAGCTCCTGTTGCTGATTTAATAGTAAATATGCATAAACGGAATGACATCCATCTAAAACCATTTCCCGCTCATTTTCGTTGTGTGGCGTAATCCTCGCTGAAAGAGCATTTATTTCAATACTTTTATGGTGTTTTTTCATGTTGTTTGCGGTTAAAAAAATGGTTTGTATCACGTAACTGTACGAAGTTTTTTTAAATTACTAGTACGAACTTATTTCCACTCGAAAATGGCTTTCAAATCTATCAAAAACCTATAAACCAACACCAAGAGCTACGGTGTGATTATAAACGCCGAAGCATTGAAAATCAAATATTCATTCTTCATAAAGGAGCGTGAGAAAAAAGTTCTAAAATGATTTTTAAATCATTAAAACATCCCTTTTTTGCTTCACATTTTCCAAAACTCTAAAATTGTAGAAAACCGTTTCGATGCAGCCCGAAAGCTTGGGTCAATGTGGGCAAAACCAAAAACAAATAAGATCCTCTCAGCAGGATCTATCTTTCGGACCGTTCAAATAAAATACACTCGCATGCTTTCCCGACCGCCCGAACAAGGGGCGGAACGCTTTTTAGCTCAGCCACGAAAAATCTGCAAACGAAAAGCTCTTAGCCAATAAAGTGCTCGACTAACATTTTACCCTCCGGGACACGAGGGGGGAGGAAAACGGTGCCCGAAAACGAAGCATCCACTTTCGGGCGGCAGTGCAGCTACTGGAGTGCAAGTTTCCTGCCGGTTCCATAACTCGTTTTCACGCTCTCGAGGGCCGCAGGACTCGTCGAACCGTACGCGACAACCCTTGAGCGGTTCCCGCTGCCAAACAAATCGATGGTTTAGTGAAAGCTTCTTTTCTTTAATTGAAATTTACCATCTTCCGGACGTTAGTTACATCCGGTCGGTCAGCGTCCGGACAATGGCGGGTGCTGTTCGGGTCTTGGGCCGCTTGACTCGCACTCGTTTGGTACTCCCTGTGGTAATTTGCATTGGAGGATGCCTTGGCAGACGCTAAGTGCATTAGGGATTTCGTTGCAAGTTCGAGCTGGTACGACTTCAAGCCAAAAGTTAAATATGTGGCGGCTACTTGAATGGTGAATAGATTCATTAGTAAACATGCCAATTTAAATGCCCGCTGAAAGCGTAAAATGTCTAACGAACGTCTAGACGAATGTTAAATGGCTTCTATTTCTATGATTTGGAGGATAAGACAATACATGCAAATATTTTTCAATCTTTCATGATAAAAAAATATTGTGGATGTTCTCTAAGGAACATTACAAACTTTGAATTTATTTCTCTTGTTTCCTTAACCTGTTAAAAGTTTTACTCATCGCAAATGCTTGCAACCACAAGTTAATGCTTTTCGCAACAAAAATCATAAACTATAAACCGTTTTCAAAAACATTAGCTAAATGTATTCAAAATTCTACAATGTACCAACGTGTAAGCAACAGTGTGAAAACCATCACTCCTTCTATTCCCGAGCCAGTAAACCATCGACGGAAGCTTCCACCACCGAAGCCAAAACCGCACCAACGTTTTCTTCAACACCGTTTGCACACCCTTCTTTTTGCTGTGTTTTCCCGGGTTTTTCCTCCCCACCCCATACCTTCGTTCGTTTGTTCGGCTGGATCGCGCCAACGAAACTTACACAAGATATCGTGCATATTTTAGCCATAAATTTTAAATGTTTTTCCACATGTCAGACGGAAAAAGGCATTGGCCGCATTTTCCCCCTCACGGGCGCAGGCTTTTTTCCCTTGTCGAAGCTGTACACAGCTAGCGCGGGCATTTCGAACCGCAGCGATCATTCTTCTCGCCGAACCACGACGGATCTTGCCGCTCGCATGCTCGCCTTTTCCCCCTTCACTTCCAAAAATTCCTCACCACCCAGGGCCAGTGTGAAAATGCGTGCAAGTTTTTCCCCCGCTTGTTTTACTGCATTCGAAGCGCTTTCGATATACCGTCGCCGGGGAAAGAAATCGCCAAGATTCCCACACCGTTGCGGAACCCTTTTTCCGCACTTCTGGTTGAGGTGAGATCGAACAATGCTTCGACGGATGCAAAAAAGGAACAAAGAAACCTCAAAGCTATCATAACGCGCCCCCATTTCCCCGAACCGCGTCCACCGAGAAAGTTCCTTGGCGTGCGTTTTGTGATCATTCCCAATTGGTACATGATCCTGCACGGTACGGCAACCGTGCAGCAGCTGTCTCGTGAACGAATGATTCATTTCCCGAAGGCGACACTTTTTCCCAAACCACCAAAAATGTCGCGCAAAAGGGTGACAGCAGCGCCGTACAAGTTTTTGATCAGTTTTCCTTAGTCAAATTGGCAATTCTTTTCACACCCTCGCGTTGCAAAACCGGGAGTCATCGGGATCTGTGAGGAGACAACGTTTTGGTTTGGTATTTTCGGGAAGGAACAGGGCATTTACTGATTAGGCAAACCAACAAAGCCTTCTCTTCCAGACGTTGGCCACAGATAAACGGCTCGAAATCGATTCCAGTCACGTTTCGCTGTCAAATATTTATTCGATATTTTGTGAGAAGCGGAAGAGAGAGGGAAGGAGAGGGTGGGAGATTTTTGGCAAGAAAATATTTAAACTAGGCCGGCCGGAAAAACAACAAGGTGTCATCGCACGCGAACGGAACCACACAATCGTGCATATGTTACGGGATTTTCACAAAGAGTTCTGTTGGTTTGATTTTCCTGTAGGAGATAAGTTTTGATTTTTTTTTTTGTAACGAATTAAAGTAATTTTTTGTTTCTACTGATATCCAGGTTTACCTGCTTGATGGAACAAAAATCATAACCTAACACAACTGCCCCGGAATGTTAGTCATTTCACTAAAAATCGCAAAGTTTTTCGGCATTGGTTTGTGCGTGCACTTTTACCTTAGTTTTTGCTCGCAAATTTATTTTCCAACTCTCCTACCCGTGTAGCGGTCTCCAAATACAGTCGTTATGCTGGCCCCATATCGTTACACGGAATAGCGACCATTGCGCATTCGGAAAAACTCCGCTTTATATTTCGATCACCGGTCATTCCGGGGAAAACAATGGCGGCAAATAAAAGTTCAAAAGTCGTTTCCATGAATTGCACTTTTCTCACACAAACACACACACACACTCAGGCACCACCCGCTTTTCACGGTTAGCGTGTTATCGATGAGTGCTCGGGGACAAGGTGCAGAAAACGAACCGATCCATTCAAAGCGATTCGGCTGCAGAATGCTGAAAGGGTCCGGAAAATGGGCCACCAACCGCCACCAACCGTTTTGGCATTTCCTTTCTCTCGTTTTTTTTTTCTGTTTGCTTTGGTCTGGCCGAAAGTGCACTGAATGGAACCACTCGGTGCCGTCGTGGGTGAAACTAAGAGACCATAAAATAATTAGTTAGTGCTGTAAAAGACGACGGACCAGCTCTGGACGGGAATGAATGCCAAATTTCACGCAAAGGATCAGATTATTTTCCGGCAAAACGGAGAACCGGCGACAGGATTGTCTGGCCGGTGGCAAAACCATAGAGAGAGAGAGAGAGAGAGAGAGAGAGAGAGAGAGAGAGAAGGAGAACAAAACAACAGTTCCATTGAAATGGAAGAAGTTTTTAGGAAGAAAAACTTAAAAAAAACAGCTCCAGATCGCAAAGCAGATAGCGATGCGGGTGTTAGTATTACTTACATCTTCCACCGTGGAATGGCTGCGTGCTTTTTTCTTACGCCCAAGGAAACCACGAACGACCGTAAACTGTAATGACCAACTAATGTCGTCTTAATGCAAATCTTGCCCCTTTTCCGGCCGATGCGCTTGGTTTGCTTCATCTGCCCCTCCCTCCTCGCCAGAGGAAAATGAGAAAAATATAAAGTTTGCAAAAAAGTAATTATCATTCCCCCTTTTTCTTGATGAAGTCGTTCCGCCACGAAGGACAATGTTTTAAGGTCTAAAGATCGGTCGGTCAGAGATCGCTGCTGATTTTAGTGAAACTATCCGCACGATAGGGGATATTTTCCGAACGTCCGGTGGAAAACAGATCGGAGTGCGAACGGTGCGGTAGAGTCTAGAGGGAGACGAATTTCCTTTACCATCAGGTAGTTTCGATTATCTTTCCTTCCCTAATCTGAAACTCAAGTGTGCGAGGATAATTTCATGGCATCTGATCAAAGGCAGAGTAGTTTTAGTGTCAGTGGAGAATGTTTACGGAGTGGTCATTACCAGGGTAGGACGTTTGCACCAACGTCGGTGAGGGAAAGGAGAAGTTACACACCCTTCAATATTTCCATTAAACTACGCTGCTTATCATTTCTTGTACTCACTTGTTTTCGCATCATCTTCGCAGCTAGCAGGGCGCTTTCGCAACTATTATCCGGCGTTCTCAACCCTCCCTCTTGTTTTAACACTGCTTTCGACAGCTCTTGACACCAACCTCGAGAAACGGCCACGGTGGCACGCAAAACGGACGGCATCATCGCCCCTAACACTTTCTCATCTGCTTTCGACGGGCTGTTTACGCGATGTCGCGGAACTTGTCGGCCCCGCCGCGTTCGTCCGGTGGCCGGGGACAGTTTTCTTTTCCTCCAAGCGGCTCGAGTTGTGAGCACCCGCAGCTGCGCGGCGGTACAGCACTAGGGAAACTAAATTAAAACTCAAAAATTGAAAAAGTTACCACCCGGCCGGGGGCCGAAACGAGACACCAGGGGGGGACAGGGTAGTTTGTTCCCCGATGAGAAACCAAGAAAACCATCGGTAAACCTGCCGTTGGCAGCATCGAGAAGAGTGAGTCGGAAATGGGAAGGATAAGGGATGTTTTTTTTTTCGTCCATCTCGCAGCTTTGTGTGGGATAATAGGTTTTACTTGTGTTTGATGGTGCTATGATGCGAAAGACACCCTGCTTATATTATGTTGATACGAAAACAAGTTAGAAATATGTAAAAATGTTGTACAAAATAGGGCACGAGATATGATCCTAAAGCATACACTTTTATATGCTTTCTTTATTTCGCTGCACACGCACAAAATGGATAGGTTACATTTTGTTTTATAAAAGTGCGCAGAGTTTAGTTTCAGCTGCCAACCACTAAATTTCATTAGCGCACCATTTTTGAGAAGATATTTAATTTCATAACCATTAACGGGCTAGCAAAAGCTTAAATTTATTGGGCGCGAAAGGACGCATCATATTACTGCACATTATGAAATGCGCTTACCACACGCGTCCGTGCATTTTGAAACGAAGTTTTAAAAAACAAAATCCCAACCAAATGGAAATCCATCCCAAAAGAAACCACTAAATTTCATTAGCGCATCATTTTTGCTAAGATATTTAATTTCATAACCATTAACGGACTAGCAAAAGCCTAAATTTATTGGGGGCACTCAGAGGCGAAAGGGCGCATCATATTACTGCACATTATGAAACGCTTACCACACGCGTCCGTGCATTTTGAAACGAGTTTTTAAAAAACAAAATCCCAACCAAAAGGAAATCCATCCCAAAACAAACCACTAAATTTCATTAGCGCATCATTTTTGCTAAGCTATTTAATTTCATAACCATTAACGGACTAGCAAAAGCCTTAATTTATTGGGGGCACTCAGAGGCGAAAGGGCGCATCATATTACTGCACATTATGAAACGCTTACCACACGCGTCCGTGCATTTTGAAACGAGTTTTTAAAAAACAAAATCCCACCCAAAAGAAAAACCATCCGCCCACCGCACCTGAAAGTCGTGCACTGCAATTGGATCTACCGGCGGGCATATCATTTACTCGCTTGCCGAAATCGCAAATAGACTACACAAACATCCTGCCACACATATGCGTATATGCACACACACACACCGCGGTGCAGCGGAAAAATTGGTGCCACAAACTAGCGCCAAGCGAAAAGGCGCATATCTCATTAATGCACTCGGTGGCTTTATGCTATCAATCATCATAAATCATTCAGCCCGTATTCCCGTTACGCCGGTATCGAATGACAGATCGATGGTGGCTTTGCTTGGAAAATGGATTTCCCCCCGGTGGTCAGGCCCATTGTCTCCGGCGCCATCCTCGCCGGGCCATGCGGGAGACGATGCACGAGGGAAAAACGCGAGCTAATTGCAGGCTAATTAGATTTATTATTCCAATGCCTGTTCGAATGCAGCACGCAAAACGTCGGCCGGCTGCCCGATGAAAACGATAGATTTGCCGCGGGACGGTGCGAAACGGGTTTTTCCTCACCCCACCGAACTGGTCAAATTGTGTTTCCACCATTTCAACACCGCTGGGACAACACATCCGGTGGTGTGTGGCGCAAGAGGAAAGTAACCCCGGGGAGGCCAAAGTGAACTGGCCAAACCCCAAACGCTCGCAGGCGATTCGATACAATGTTTATTCTTGCTAATTTATTTGCCACCGCTCTTAATTATGCCTAAACAAACACGGTACAATTTACTGACCAACCATGCAGCGTTGCACCAATAAGCAGGTCATAATAAGCGCAGGCCGAACAGGACTCGGCTTCCACCGTTGATTTCCACTGGTCTGGGAGCGTTCCCTTCTGTCCGGTAGCCGGGAAACTCGCCGTCAAACACTCCGGCCGGTTTTCGGCAATGAGCGGCTTTTGTTTTCCTTTTCCTCGAAACTCGACAACGCGACAAGCGGAATGCACCGTACGCGGGATGCACATTGCACCGTAGCCTGCACCGTGAGCTTTCCACTTTCTTGGAACAGGATTCAACAGCAACACACCACGGGCTAACGGTTATTGCGTTCATCCACATGAGATGTTGACCGAATAACGATCAGCTCAACCTCGTCGTCCCATCGCATAGTGGAATTTAAAATTCAGCTTAAGCAAGCGTTCACCTACATTTATTATTAACTGCAACGATAACTGCGTGTGCATTAGATTAATATTTTTGGGGGAAACTGTTTCCGATTACACCTGAAAACTTCCACTTTTTAAATTATTTTGTCATGATTTGAACAGACACACGGAGGTAATTTCAAATTTCAGTAGAAAACTGACTTTCAAACTGAAACCAGGTTATTAAACTAATAAATATAAAATAATCAATCCAAATTGGTAGTTAAATTTCGGCCATAATATGTTGAATGAATGTTGGTAAGGAATTAATAGGCAAGTTTGCATATTGACAGTAGTTTTCATATACGATTGCTTGGCAGAAATGTTATTCAAACTGTCACCCTAATAAAGAGAATTCCCTTTATAGTGAGCGTTTCGAGACATCGTTGGCTCGTGAAGTCATCTCTGAATTTCCCAGCAACTTGCCAGTTCTCGAAGATAAGATGACAGGATCAGGATGAAGATATTGCTAAATTAATTTTGCAAATATTTACACTCGGTCGCTTGCCAAGGGGAAATTCGCTTAATTAGCCTACATCTTTTCATCCACATGCCTGTCCCTGTTGATGCACAAAGTTCAGACATTGAGAAGAATTGTTAAATAAAGCGTTCTCACACATATGGATGTATACGTTTGAAATGCTGCCATGCTAGAAAATTTCATGAATAAAAAATATATATCGATTAAAAATGTTTTCAATGTTATTAATCTATGGCATTCTCATTTTTAAAATACGTATCTATCATCAAAGGGGGTCCGCGACAGCCGAGCGGTAGCGCCAGTTAGAAAATCGACCCATGAGCGCCGGGGCTCACCACCTCGGCGACGTGGGTTCGAATCCCAACCGAGACCGGACCTTCCCCTGTACGAGAGGACTGACTATCCGAGTACAACAGGCAAACAAGTCTCGTAAGCCCTTACGGGCAGGCATGACCAAACAAGGTCGTTACGCCAAGAAGAAGAAGAAGAAGAAGATCTATCATCAAAATGGCCTTATTCTGTTCTTCAACCTAGCATTGAGCAGCCACTAATACATATCAATTGATCAAGAGTGATATACACACACCAGAACACAAGAATAAATTAATTGACTCGCCATCTTTGCTATCCCTTAAAAACTTCTACTTCGAGAATACAATAGCCCACCCCAAAAGTCAAACGAATTGAACACATTTCTCTCCATCTCCTTCTCTCGAGCTATATCCGCCATTTCATAATGGGAGAAAAATCCAAACGAATTTACCATCGCTTTTAATCTTCCATTCGTTCTGGAAGCAGTTAATTAAGTTTCTCTCTACCAGTCGTCGATTATACAGAATTTAACAATCAACTTACTTCACCTCCTTCCATCTACTCTTTAATCCGACTACAAAGGCTATCAGAGCGGGAATTACTGTGACGTTCCGAGCAGGCTCCGAGGTGAGGGTGTTAGTTGAGAAGAAATATAATCATTTCTTTTGGGTTTCCCACTGCTACAAACGATCGATGGTTCGGTAAATTCTGTTCAGATCGTTTTCCCCCTCCGTATCATTGCCAAACCCATTCGTCTGCGTTGTTCATCACCCTTTTCTTTCATAAAATTTCATCCTTTCAGGATTATTTTTAACGATTGACTCCTTGTGCAAAAGACCCAAAATAATATAGGAAGAAACGGAAAAGAGCGATTTGATTTTAAAATCTATCACTTCACATGCTTCTTCACCAATTGATAGAGCATTATCGTCGACTTCATTGTTACTTCTACAGCAATACAAATATTTCTCACTGCACAACATGCGATGTAATTAATCTGTAAATCGGATTTATATTTTCGCCACCAAAAGAGAAGCAAGCACACCTATTTTCAATTAACCGGTTTCAACATAAGCCATGCACATTTACCCAATTCTTAGTAATCGCAACCAAATCCTTTGATCTAGATTATCACAGTTCAGTTGAATGACATAATCCTAACACATCCTAGGGTTTGCGGAAACAATAAATAAAAAAAACTTGTTTAATAGTTCTATGGTGGTTCCATTGAGTTAGATCCATAATAAATATTTTATACACAGAACAATGGTGTATACGATTTTGGGTTTACAAAAACCAAATTTTAGAAGCATTCCGTGTTAACATTAAACTTTGTTTTTAGCTGAATTTAACATTGGAAAATGCAATTTGGATTAACATTCTGTGTTCAATAATTTCGTCAAGGTTTTGGTAGCATGTTTTGACTCACCGCCTCATTCGGTCGAATGTAATCATTTCCCCGCAAAAAACCCCTCCTTCCAGCATTCCTCCACCGCGTCGACGGCACCAAGAGAAAAGAAATAATCTTAAGTGAAAATGACGCGGGCTTCGGGAGGCTGGGCACGAATTTAATCCGAACAAATCGTACCCTATCACATTCGTCACTGCACCGAAAATAATCGCTCGGATTCGTACCATTCCTTCCATTATTTGTACCCCGCCCGTGCCGTCCCACAGCCCCCGTTCCGTTGATCCTATTGTCAATCAATTTAACCACCAACACCAACTATTATACGACGAATACACACACACTTCAGGCGGCTTACACCGAACGCGCTGCCCCAGCTGCCGCGCCGCCGAAGAGTCTCTTTCGAAATAAAGCAATCCCGCAGCGCGCTTCCATCGAACAATATAGTTGGTTGGGTGTGGAAAAAAAAAACGAAAAGGCTGATAAATTGTTGCACGAGCAAAAACAATCCCTCTTCTTCCGCCGTGCTGCATCCCCGCCCGACGGCTACCCGGATGGCGCACTGTTCTTCATCACTTAGCAGTTCTTCTTTCGGCGAAGCGCCTCGCGTTCGGTTCTGTGGGGATAAACTTCCAACCCCTTGGCCCTTGGCGGGGCAATCGTGGGGACAACAGAAAGTAAAAATAAAAACCCGACCGAGCGAGTAAGCAACACAGTTGCGAACAGCAATGTGGGGGCTGCCACCAACCTTACATTTCCACACCGAGGCCCTCCGAAAACTCCAAAGTCCAAACAAAGTGGATGTGCGAAACGAAAAAATCATACAGAGCCGGCTTTTTAGCTCCAGTAGAACAAAGCAAAAACTAGGTGCCACTTGCGTCCAGAAATTTCGTGCAGCTCATTGGCAAAATGGAGACTCCCGACCGGAGGACGCGAGGGAAGGATGGGAGGACGGATGGAGTTTGTACGTGATAAGAATTTAATTTCGTGGCGCAGGATCCGTCCCGGCGAACGGTCCCGAACTGTGCGGTGGATGTAGCAACCGAGTGTTGCTGTATTTTTTTTTTTTTCATCCACCCTTAGACATCCTCAGCATGCAAGTGGCGAAGCCGGGAGTGTCAGTTCAGCTTACAAGGCGCGTAAAACGAAGTGACTTTTTCGACATGAAACCGACACACGGAACGGCAGAGTAAAAGTAAACGAGAGCAACAAAAAAGAAACGCCAGATCCGCACACACACACCGGAACATCCTGAACCGGGCCGGACCATGTGACCATCGTTCCCATCCATAATGCACCAGTGACATGATCTTCCGGCGACCACCGTCGACTCCGAACGCTGGCCGGGGGAACCTCCAGGGCGAAGTGAGTGGGTTATGACGAACTGTGCGAGTCCAACTCCGGTGGAAGGGGGAGAGTATTATCCACCAGCGACGGCCAGCGACTCGGGATGAACGAACCACCCCTCCCGGGGGGCTTTAGGGTGTCTTGTAGCAAAGGACAAGAAGGGGGCGGCAATCATGACTCAGTTGTTGCAGCCTCCGAAGCAGAATGCGCGAGATTGTGCTGCACTTCCCGGCGAACGGGGGCGAAAGTTCTGGGCGAAGGAACCCGACACCGGCCCGCATGGACCGGCGTAGCGAGAAGTATAAATCTTTAACAAGCCGAAGAACTGGAAGCGCATAAGATAAGACGGTGAAAATAAAACCTAGGCAAGTGCGCCGGTGCACGGCGGCCAGCCTCGGCCTGCAGTGCACTTTGGCATGGCATGAAAATTTAATGAATCACACATTGGGTTAAATCAAATTCCACGCTGCAGAAGAACCTGGCTGGTGCTGCGGGCAGAACTCTGTTGAGGCGGTGAAAAACAATTTCTTCGAGGCCGAATTACGTTGAGTTTTTTTTTTCGTCAGCGTTAAAGCTTCCCATACCTAGCGTGCATCCTGGTGAAACTTTTGCCTGACGAAACCGTTTTCAACTTGTCATACTAAGTTTCTCGATAGAAAAATCGTCTCCTGCCAAAGCGTGACAAATAGTAATGTTAATTCCTTTTTAGTGCATCCTTGCCATATACTCTCCATCTATCGTTCTTATGTTGGTATCTTTAGAGTATTCCAACTAGAAGATAAAAATTCATTAGTTTAAACAATGTGAATTTAGGACTGTTGCAGAAAATATAAACTTACCTAAACATGTAATATACAAGAGAGATAACAATTATACACTAAGAACTGCTGGACCTTCCGTTGTAATTAAAGTGTTGTTGATCTTGGCATATTGAAATAATTTACACAAAATGGTAGCTTTCCCTACGAAAACAGATGTTTTATGACAATCATTTCTCTCGAAGCACATCTGAATGAATAATTCAGCTCTATAAATCTTTCATTGAGCGAAGTTTGCTACTGTAGAAGTGCTTGTAACTAAAATTCTTACCATAAGTATATATTCAAACATTATTTCAAACAAAATTCATGAAATACACCATTTTTTAAGGTCCGTTCATTACATTTGTACCGAACGAAAGAGAGGAATTTCGTAGCGGAGAGGAATAAATTATTATTAGCAATTACCTTGGACACCTGAAGAGCCACGTCAGAGACAGGAGAAAAAAGAAGCAAGGTTCGTGTGTGGCAAATAATATCGTTATAAATATGGACGAGCCTCCGACTCGTCCGGTTGCGTAGTTGCCAGGAATGTATGCACTCCCATGGCAACCGTTACGGTCGCATTCGTAAACCTGTAGCTTTGGGGCGCGTTCCCGGATCAAAGGGAAGCCGTCTAGCTTCGAACATGAAAAAGAAACACACCTTTCCCCCCGCACCGACCGCGATTCGTGCCAGCTGTCCTTGTCGCGCGGAAAACCCTGCTACCCTGTGGTGTTGCTTGTTGATCGACTTGGGTTTCACCTTTTGTGCTTGTGTGTGTGTGTGTGTTTGTATGTGCGAAATCACAAATGGAATGAGTTTTGAATTCGTAATGAACGGGAGGATAAATATTCATCACCGTCGACGACTTCCACGATTCATCGGAATTCTCTGGAACTATTTTTGTATTATGATTTCTTTTGCCTGTATATTTGTCCCAGTGTGTGAGTGTGTGCTTTCCTAAGGCAGTTGGAATGTACCGTTTGTTGACCTACTCATTGGCAAGTCAGCAATCCCGAGGCCGTACCGAGGGCGAGCTGCTGGTGATGTCGGTTATTTTCCTGAAAATGTTGCATTTGTTACATCTGCGAGTGATTAGTAAAGCAAATACTGCCGGAAGGAAGGAAGATGTTTTTTTCAGATTGCTGCCCTTCTATACTACCAGTAGAATCATAAGCAAAATGTTAACCGTTTGTTCGTCAAAAGGATGTAAAACAGGGTTCACTTCAACCATCAACTCCCCCCCCCCCCCCCCCCCCTACCGTTGCCTTCTCAATAGGTGTGATGAATCAATCCAGCCCTTTAAATACTCCTATTTCCGAACGAGCTGGAGCCAACGAGCCGCAACGGTAAACGAACGGTTCGCTGTAATCAACCGAGGTTGTAATTGGAATACAAATCATTTACCACGTTGTTCGGTTTCCATTTCACAACAACCATTGATTATGCATGGAAAACGACAGACCGGTTACGAATCGAAACGAAACAACTGCATGTCCGATCGCATTGGACGGACGATGTTGAAAGGGAAGCATTGGAGTGTGTGATTGTCATTGATTTGCTTTCCGTTCTTTCTGCAAGCATTTAACAGCGTGCGAGAGTTTTACTTTAAAAGCAATCTATTTTATATCATTCATTATTATTTACAGAAATGATTTTTGGCAACATTGGAGTATGTTTGAAATCATTTAAGCTTTTGAACCAATACTCTTAGCTGCTTCCGAGAAAGGAGCTCTCTCGACAAAACAATAACGGCATGCCAGAGCAAACTGAGTCGAGGACAACGTTCAATTCGTGCCCGGGGATCGTTTTACTTCACCACGGGAGAAACCGGAAATCACCCGCCCCGAATCCCGGAGTTCCATTTTGCAAAAGCACACAAACAAAGTGCAACAAATATTGAAAAAGTCAAAATGAGGACGAAATCACCACGGGGATTGGATTAACGGTGGGTGGCATGCAAGGAATGCCGAAGAGCAGCCAAAAGCAGCCGGTCACCGGGAGTGATGGCGGCAAGAAGAATAATGCGAGCGGTCGGAATGCGCACCCGGGAATGAGAGGGTAAAACAGTCGGGAAGCTCATACGAGCGCCAAGATGAAATTTCTTCGAAACGCGATATTATTCCACATTATCTGAATATATATTATGTTATTTGTTCGGATTTCCAGCTTCCCTTCCGCACACGCAACAGTCCACCACTCCCGGATATGCGGTCAGGATCGGGGAAGCTTTCCTATAAATATTTATAATGCTCGGCAGATTTGCAGCAAAAAGCACACTCCACCGTCACTTGACATCCTGGGTGGGAAAAGCCTTGGATCGGGCTTGCTGGCGGGACGCGGGACGTTCGGGGGACGGGGCCACGAAATGTTCCACTCCGAGCACAACTAACCCAGCAACGTTTGACTCCCCCGGAGTGTAAGGTGGTTAGCTAGAAGGAACCGGTAGGCAAAAAAAACACACGAACAAGGGAAGGAGAAAAAGAGCCCATAGAAGGGAACATGGTAAAAGTACACACTCTCTCTAGAAGCATTCGAAGCAAGTCCGATGGTACGAACCCCGCACGCTTTTGCAGGCTCGATTGGGTTGGGGCTTCGGGCTCGGCGATCCAGAAGAGTAGGTAAACCTCGGGAAATGTGTATTCCTGGTGGGTGCTTTTACGTCAAACAAGAAACTGGAATGGGCCTCTTACCCGTACGCGACTTCGTACAACGTTACCCCTCCGTTACAAGGCAGGCATCCCGTTTGTGCTCTTACTCCCTATATTTTTAGAATTGCTATACCTCATGTTTTTCTCGTCACACTCTTCTTTGTTTGTTCCATTCCCAATGGAAAGAAGAAATGAAGCCCCAAAATTCCACTCAATAGGCGTTCCGTTTCGTTTCATTCCATTCGTCACGAAGTGCAACGGAGCTTGCTGCCGTCGCTAGAATGATGATGTGATGTGGTATGTAAAAATCTCAAACATCACACACACACACACACACACACCCTTGGACATATGGAAAACGGGTTGCAAACAATACGATTTCGCTAAAGCTACCGGATATCCTCAGATCGTGCCTCAGGAAGTCATTCGGAGTGAAACCAACAACTACGGTTACCATTAAACCATTAAACACTTACAGTAAAATGAATACCGTAGACACTACAATATCCTACACTACCAGAATTTGAATGCAATGTATACAATGTATGCCTTTTGAATAAATAGATCAAATCCGATAGCGAGTCGAGTGATAAGTCATTCGACGATAAAAGCTCCATCGAAAAAAGTGCATTAAACGACAAGAGGGGATATTGTTTTCCACTAGCTTGATCTATGCCCGAATACCGGTTACATTGAACCGATTTTTATTCATCGTTCATCACATGCGGTTTTTCCACTTCATATGACCCATTTTGTATTTCTGAGTGGAGTGTATTTATTTGGAGAAAAATGATTCGTTTACCAACCATATTCTTTATCATAATGAGTTTTTACAAACAACAGCCACAAGATAATAGAAAAAAAACCATTATTTTTCACAACAAAAATGTTGTTATCACGGTAACTACCAGGCGCCTCCATCGCAATTTCGCCGCTAAACGAATTGAACCACACCAACGGCAACGGACATCAACAAATGATTTTCTCATAAAAAGGCGTAGTGTCAGCAATAAGCGCTCACTTCCGACAAATATTTTCAAAGCTGCTGTTGGCATAGAAATCCTATCAGAAGTCTTTGCAAACAATTCGCCGTCGAAAGATCGTACATCTAGAAGTCCTTGGAAATTATGTGTAAAGGAAAAACAATCCAAAAGACGGCACCATAGGTGGAGGTTGGAAATTTCTATCCCGTCTTGGACGGCTGTCACAAAGTCCTTCTGTTCTGCTAAATGATATAAATTGCACATTTATTACACATGCTCCACGGTGTGGTCGGTTTTCTAGCCTCCCGCTGAACAATGGTCTCAAACGAAAAAGGAAACGAAACAAATGTCCGCTGGCTCGGTTTGTAGCATAAAAGTTAAAAAGAGCCTAAAAGCTGAACTGAACACGGAGTTACTCGCCAGGAGTTCACAGCAGGAAACCAAAAAAAACCCACACGCACAACCAAGTAATAAGAATGAAACAATCAAAAGCTATCAGAATGGGAATGGCCACCGCTAGGTAGAAGTAGACATCAGCGCCAGAGCGAAAGGTAACTTAGCAACGGGATATAAAATCCGTCCGGTTTACTACAGATTCTCCACAGGAGCGGCAAGTGTATCGCAAAACAAAATCAAGTTACCATGACGCGAAGGACGAAATAAATTAGACAACAGTCTGGGTAGCAAACGATTCATCACTCCAAGGGATACAAAATGGTTTCCGGCAGAGTGCACTCTAATTGCTCGTGAACGCTTTGGTGTAAGTTGTTCAACTCACACGTGTTCACCAAAGTTATGTGCGTTAGAATTGTCTGATTTTGTCACGAGTTTACAAGAACACCTACGGTTTATGAACTCGTTTGGCATCTTGTTTTTCCCGTGGAAAAAGTTGAGGTTCTTTTAAATGCTTCCTTTATGTAGCAAAGCCATTCCCATCCTTCCACGGATAAACGCTAGTACGTGGTAATGTGATAATAATAAATCAAGAATTCCAACCTTCACCGGCTTCGCTGCAAACGAGCAGTCGGATATACATTTCATCACTCGCCGGGGGAAGCGGCACAGCTTCGTTCGCAATTATTCGCCATGCCAAATCGAATGAACATGCTACAGGCCACTAAACCTCACACCGGCCATCCCCCCTTCCACGCCCTTATCCAGTGCAGCTAACGTGCCGGTTTTGGTGAAGATAATTTTACCACCCTTTAGCGACTTCATGCCGGTCCAGTGATGAGTAAAAAAGAACCACTTGGTCGATCGGTTAAGGATGTAAGGGAAGCAATGGGATGAGTGGCATGTGGTAATAGAAATCCTGTTCCCGCTTTCGCTAGCTCCATTTCCACTCCGACAATGGCCGGATACCGAACCGGAGCGCGGGAGTGGTACGGGAGGCAAGCGGTACTGGTCGAAAATAAATGTTGGACATCATAAATGAACGCCAGCTGGAACTGCGTCGGCAGGAGAGATTCATTTCCTACGGAAACCGGAACTTCCGTTTCGCACCGACGGTGATTAATTGTTTGCGTCTGCGAAATGAACATCGGCACAGCGAGCGAGCAAACCCGAATGGCCCGTTCCACATTTTTCCCGAAGCGTTTCCTTCTTGGCCGCTCGGTTGTTTTCTATCCTGCTGAGAAGATCGGTGGCAAAAATAAAAGATGTTACATGCTCCGACGAAGAAGATTGGAGGGGGAAAAGTTAATAGCAGGCACCGTTTTGTAACGACCACTAAACGAGACGAACACGAACCGCAACTGGATAAACTGGAGCTGGCCTCGTGGCTTTATGACAAATCTCAGTTGGTGGTTGAGCAAGTTTGGAATGAACGGAAAAAACAGAGAACTTGAACGTTAAAGAAAACAATGGTACAATTTCAAGACCCATCGAATAATCCATCAATTTGTGCTGTAAATGAAGTAATGGTGAAAAGCTATAACAAACAAACACATTAAAGTTTTGTTGTATTACAGTAAATCCAAAATATGTTTTTTTCACTACCGTTCTACATCTAAGAGCTTTGTAAATACTTGTACAGTTGTTATAACTTTGCCATTGGTATATTATGTTTCAAAACTTTAAAGAAAACCTTTCCCCTTGGAGAAAAAAGAAGGGAATTTAATTTCTTGAAAATAGATCCCTAGTGAGATTTCCCAATCGACAATTGACAGTAAAATGCCACTTTTATGTACTGGACCGAATTGAACAGACTTATGCCTCCGCAGAGTAATCGCATTAGTTTAAACGATCTCTACCCAACATAAAATCAATGAAAAGTTTGCCATGCCAACGATAACACCGAACCCGGCAGGCATTCCATACACTCGCACTTGCGGAGTTACCGATAAAAGCAGAGTTTAGAAAATTCATCGATTATCCGATACCGCGCCACCGTTTTCCCCGGTGCGACACGGGGAAAGTTAAGCTCATATTTAATTACCATTATCGTTACACATGTGCCCGAAAATTACTACATTCGCATGTTCCCAGTGCTTTGGGCTCCGTTTTCCACCCTCCCATAACCCGATCGTTTCGACGAAGAATGTGGTTTCGAGTTTTCCAACTCCCCAAAACCCAAGGCCCCGTCGGCAGGTTGCTTCGGGGTGAAGAAAAAGGGTCGCGCTGCACGTAACTTACATGCGCTTACTGCGTTATCTTAATCGAAATCAATATCGCGATCGTCGGTGAGCGGGTTCGCAGCGCGGCGGAAGTAAATGTTTGGGAAATCGAATGCCCCGAGCCTTCGACGATACCGTATCGGCCGTTCGGCCGCAATTACGCCACGCTTCCCGTCAATCATTGGTCCGATAAAAGTCACACACGCCCGTCCAAATCGACGCACCACTAATCGCTGATTGCAGCCTAATGCCGTGGCCGGAAGCTACTTCCGCTCCGACGCCGGAGGTGGTCGAACGTGCAAAGGTGCGTTTTGAATTTCCGCCCTTGCTTCCGGGCGAGGGCACTGGTTTGGCGCTGGTGAGGTGACGTCGGTCCGCCAGCATCGCATCGTGCGTGGCATTCGCAACGGCTACGGCACGGAAACGTGTTCATTAGGGATATGTGTCTACTTTCGATCGATTAGTTTGCAAAGCGCTCCGCAAAACGAACGCGAACCGCAGCCCGAACGGTCCTTCATCTTGCCGCGCTCACTAATTTTCACTCCATTTTGGGCACCGCCCGGTAGAACCGGCTCCAATCCAACAGTTGAGTGTTGAAAGGCTGCCGGTTTCGATTCGGAGGCCATAAAAAAGGACCTCTCCGTCTGGCTGGAAATCTTCCGCCAGCCGAGCGCCGTCGGTCGGTACGGAGTCCCTGAGCAAGGGTCAAAGCAAGGGTTCAGCTCGGTCGAGAAAGTGAAGCCGTTTTTTACCACGAAGCCGGGATTCCCCCATCCACCCGGACAGCGTCGAGCCGGTCGATCCTTGTTGATTCGAAAGTGTATCCTCATTGACAGGCACTTGGGCACGATGATTAGTGAAGGATTTGGTGTGGCACCCAGCGGAAGATCCCTTTTCCGGGCGACATGGGTCATCGTTGAAGCTTTCCGTTGCTTCCTTCCATCCGAACCGACCTCTTCTATCACCACCACCACCCAGCCGGCCATCTACAATCGCAACCCAAGGGCACTCTAGTCGTTGATCAATTTTGCAGAATATCTTAACCCCTTGCCGGCGTCGTTGGGAAAACTACTACGCACCGCCTCCATTCACTCCATTCATCCTTAACCTTCATTTTATGCACCGGTCGCCCGCCGTAAGGGTCCGGAAACGGGCCGGTTCGTTCAGGACATGGTTCGGTGGTTGATTGATTGCGGGCCGGCATGTTCCGGGAACGGTTTGGGGACAATGTTCCGATGGAAGTGAACCGATTCTGACCACCTATATTCCCTCCACATCTGATACGGTTTTCATCTTGCCAGCATAGGTTCGCTGTTCCTCTACTACACTAAATATAATCCCATTATGATGAAGCGAAAAATAACGTTCGATCAAAAGCCTATGATCTCAACAATGGATTAAAATTGCAATAGTCCAACTTTTCATTTATAGCACGATGTATAAGCAGTATGACGACACAATGATAACATTACACAATTATAAAACCAATAATTCATGAGTAATTTTCATTCCATTTCGGTATGTAAACAAAAACCGTAACCTCATTTTGGCCTCCATTTTCCACGTTTCCCGATTGCCAATACTTTTTGTGCATCTTCTATCGGTGTTTCTTTTCAAATTCATAATGGTGTGTAATACTAGAACTTTATGTTTCCATTTTTATGATACATTTTACTCTCAATACCCAAAAAATGATTCTCAATAGTCCCACTCTATGAAGCAACATTTTTCAGCTAGCGTAAGTATTCTTTATCCTATAGCCAGGCAACAAGTTCCTTGTACTTGTCAGTACATGCCCATTTGGGTCGGTTGATCAAATGTTGCTTTCTTTACCAGTACACTCCATTCCACTGTTCGCTTTCCCCTTCGAGCACAACCGAATCTCGTTAGAAGGTTGTGATTTTTCCGACTGACAGTACCCATCGTCCAGTTTCACCGCAAAGCTGGTTGTTTGCTTTGCTTAACGATACTGTTTATTTCCGGCAAGTCATTCAGTTCCGATTCTACAGTTTCCACCGCACACTAGGAATGAGGAATTGGTGCGGAAAACATAAAGGAAAATAAAAATGGCTTCCAGCTCGAGAGCCGCTTTCCCGTGTTTTCGCTGGCCCGTGCTCCAATTTCTGGGATTCGGTGTTTTACTCTATTTTACATTTTCCAAACACGTGCCCTAACGAGCAGGTCCCGTTTTTCGTTGGCTGTTTGTTTGTTTGGTTTTTTTTTTGCTTTGTATTCTTTGTTGTCCTCGAAGAAGAAAGAACCAACACAGCACACCAATGCAAATGGGTTTAGCAATAACAATGGAGCCTGTGTTCTAAGGCGAAAGTAATGGGCAGCATCAGCAGAAAGAAAACATTGATTTTTCCCGCCCCTGATAAATGCAGAATGGTTTTGTAAATGACGATTCATCGGCGGCTAATGAAGACAGAAACTTTAGCTTTGATTCGCTGGAACAAAATCTCCACCGCCAGATGACGCAGCGTTGGTTTGCGTATGCGTCCCGTTCGGGGAAGCATTTATCAGGACACTCCAGTCCCGGCGACCGACGATGACGGTGCCGAATCGCGGTACAAAAGCCCCGGCAGCATCAATTTGTTGCCACACCGATTGACTTGTCAAGTGCGTGCTCTCAATAGCAACGGGAAAACGCTGAAAGGTGGCCTACTCCGATGCTCGCCCTTATTAGACTGCTTCGATGGTCGATCCCGTGACATGATGCAGCAAAACGATATAAATAGAGCGAGGGAGCAGTGAATTAACGGGTCCATTCTATGCCAATCAAGGGTTTATTGAGTAATAGGAAAAGGAATATACCGAAGTTAATATAATCCAAGTCAGGACCACAGTGTCACAGATAAACATAGAGAGAAAAGTATATTAAACGATAGCAAAACTTGTAATTCCCGCTTGCATTTAATGACTGCACCAAATTACAGATAGGAAAAATTATGTTTCCACCACCACACACAACAGTACTGGAACCCGGGAAAACCTTCTCCGTTGGCTCACGAAAACCCACAACCGCCGCTAACTAGAAAGACAGTTCAAACATCGATTCATCGATGCTTTCAACTGCCAGAGCGGAAAAATTGTTGCCAAACCACAACCGCCGCTAGACAGGCCGGGAAATGAGCTAGCTAGCCGTGCTTGCGTCATTCACTCCTGGACAGAAGAGCGGTCCGGTTTTGGGACAGCGCTTTTGCAACTACGATCTGTTGGTAGATGCGAGAAAAAGGGATCGCTTTGACCACGGCCAGCTACGGGCAACGTGCCAAGTGTGGGCTCCATTCCCGGAGACAACCCGGAGGGACCCTCTTCAGCGTCCCGATGATTTAAAAAAGGAGCTTTTCCGGTCGGCTGAAGACAAGCCTAAAAGCTACCCTTTTTGCCACCGAGCACCGTCCAAATGTACGTGTGTGTGTGTGTGTTTGTTATGTGTGGGGTTTTTCTCTGTCCACTGCCAACCGGCACACGAATCGTCATCGATTTCCTAAGCTGTGGACTACGGATTTTTGCGGTACGCTCACAAGAAAAACAAACACCGCACGCACAAAGGCACCACAACAATCCGAGTGCAAAGGGGGGGGAGAAAGCGGCTCGCTTGCCAGTGGAAAACTAACACCGACTGTCAACGTGGCCACCGTCGTCGTCGTTGTCGTCATCATCGTCGTTCACATTCGGCTTTTGCCTCCCGATGCCAAGAAGTGCACGGACCGTTCCGGAGGACATCCTAACTCACTAATGCTCCCTTCCGGTCAACGACCAAACAGGGGTTATGCACTCAAACGAGCAGGCAGACCGGAAACGGGCGAAACTGGTTCGGCATTCGATGCTTGTCTTTAGCTCGAGCGGCTCGAGCCCTCCGGGGAATAAATAACACATTCACATAAATATAACTTACAATCATCGGGCGTTCGTTTTTCCTGCTGTACCACTTTCGAGCGTGGACAGTTTTAAATTAGTTCCCTGTAATCCTGTTAAAAGGCACCTCGCCTTGTGAGTGTTCAGTTCCTCTCGTCGCGTAAGAAAATGTAAAACTAGACCAGCCCTATGCACCTTTGCAATAGTTGGGAAACCCCTTTGGGAAATCATAAAAACTGCACCAAATGGGATTTCAGCGCAAGTAAATTACTATCAACAGCCTAAATGGCCTAACACTCTGCTTTCCCGAATGGTAGGACTGTCCTCGGAAAACTTAAATAAGAACGAGAACCCATGTGGAGGTTGTTTCAAATGGCTCGCATGAATTTTAGTATGTCGCTTAATCTTGAGTTTCCAGTTTTGTCGCTCGCGGTGAGATTTTCGTAGGTAAGTTAATAAGGGATTTATGTAGGATGCAGACAGTACCGAAATGCGCTAGACACCAACTCAAGAATCATAGAAACGTCAATTAATTAATGATACCTTTGATATGATCGGTTTTATTTGCTTTTTCAAAGCGCTCATTTCATTAATTAACTATATTATTTGTTCCTTAGAGAGGATATTTTTTTATTGTTACATTATTTTATCAATTTACACTGTGACGAGAAATATAATTTGCATGAGTAACAATACTATCTAGTGAATCGCAGGCACTTCAAACGGAAAAATTAGACCGAAACAAGGCAAAAGAAAACGTATTTTACCATGGCTTTAAATGTGAAAATTAACAAGGATAAAGCAATATCAATCTTAGTTCTGTAAAGGGTTGGATCCGACGCCTCCTGAAGGCTACTATAGGCTCTCCTCCCCAACTCCTACTCAATACGTCCGCGACGTACAGAACGGTAACTTGTCGCCTAAATATCCAAGCTTGGGTACACGGGGAAACCCACCCCCTTGGGCGGATTGGCGGCAAGGCTGAATTGAGAGGGGGAATGGACTGCTACTTGCTAGTAGTTCATCCCCGAGCGTCTGTTCTCCATGTTAGGAGCGGCTCGAACCAGCGTCTGTTCCCCATGTTAGGGGCGGCTGTACACCCTGTCCTGGCATCCTACGGGACGTAAAACAGCTAGGATGCGTTGTTCCACCGACGAGATAGGAGGCGGGGGGAGAGGCCTTGCAAGCCACCCCCTGTACATTTGCAACGAAAAGTTACCAAGAAGAAAAACCGATTTGGACCAATCATGCCCGACCCTCGCAACGGAAAAAGGACTACGATTGGAAACTCGGTACATGGAACTGCAGGTCTCTTACCTCACCCGGGAGTACCAGAATACTCGCAGAAGAAGTGAGAGCCCGCGGCTTTGAAATAGTAGCACTTCAGGAGGTTCGCTGGAAAGGAGTCTCGGAGCGCCCCTACCGTAGCGATTGCATGATCTACCAGAGTGGTGGAGACAAGCACGAGCTCGGTACGGCGTTCCTTGTTATGGGTGCTATGAGGAAGCGTGTGATCGGATGGTGGCCGATCAACGACAGGATGTGCAGGTTGAGGATACGTGGACGCTTCTTCAACCTGAGCATTATTAATGTGCACAGCCCGCACCTTGGGAGCAGCGATGACGACAAAGACGCGTTTTATACGCAGCTGGAAAGGGAGTACGACCGCTGCCCACAACATGATGTGAAGATAGTCATCGGAGATCTAAATGCTCAGGTCGGGCGAGAGGAGGCCTATAAACCTACGATTGGTAGCTTTAGCGTCCACCAGCTAACCAACGACAACGGCCTCCGGCTCATCAACTTCGCATCCTCGAGGCACATGAACATCCGTAGCACCTTCTTCCAGCACAAACCTCGTTTCAGCTACACCTGGAGATCACCACAGCAGACATATTCCCAAATAGACCACGTTCTCATAGACGGAAGGCACTTCTCGGACATCATCGACGTACGTACGTACAGGGGCGCAAACGTCGACTCGGACCACTTCCTGGTTATGGTGAAGCTACGGCAGAAGCTCTGCGCTGTCAATACACTGCGTCACCGGCCTACCCCACGCCTAAACACGGATCGGCTGCGAACACCTGCTGTTGCCGAGGGCTACGCGTCAGCGCTTGGGGAAGCGCTACCGGACAACAACGCGACCGCCACGATGTCCCTCGATGACCACTGGCGTATGGTGGAGCAAGTCATCAGCAGCACAGCCGAGCAGACACTGGGCCATAAGCCACGTAACCAGAGGAAAGAGTGGTTCGATGACGAGTGCAGGCGGGCACTATCCGAGAAGAACGCAGCGCGCGCCCGAATGCTGCAGCGCGAAACCCGTCAGAACGTGGAACACTACAAACGACTGAGGACACAGCAAACCCGGCTCTTCGAGAGCAAGAAGCGCCGCTTCGAGGAGTCGGATGAACAACTGATGCAGCAGCTAACTCAGTCGGGGGAAACTTGCCAGTTCTACAGGATGTTGAAGAAGACACGAGGCGGCTACACGCCAAACGTCGCAATGTGTCGTGACGAGGAGGGCAACATTCTTACGGACGAGCGAGAGGTGATCGAAAGGTGGAAGTGCTACTTCAACGGACACCTGAACGGAGCGGAACTAGGGGAGTCCAGCAGCAGCGCAGACAGAATTGAGCAGCACATTAGCCAGGAGGTAGATGACGATGTGCTCCCACCATCCTTGGACGAAGTCACTAGTGTCATCAAGCAGCTGAAACAGAACAAAGCAGCTGGCAGCGATGGGCTGGTGGCAGAACTATTCAAGATGGGTTCGGTAGAGCTTGCCGTCAGTATGCACCAGCTAATTGTGAAAATCTGGGAGCAGGAAAGGATACCGGAGGACTGGAAGCTGGGTGTCATCCACCCAGTGTACAAGAAGGGTGACAGAATGGACTGTGCCAACTTTCGAGCCATCACAGTCCTCAATGCCGCCTACAAAATCCTATCCCAGATACTCTTCTGCAGACTCGCGCCCCTTGCTACTGATTTCGTCGGAAGCTACCAAGCTGGGTTTGTTGGAGGCAAATCCACCACCGACCAGATCTTCACTCTACGGCAGATCCTCCAGAAGTGCCGGGAGCACCAGATCCCGACGCACCACCTCTTCATCGACTTCAAGGCGGCCTACGATACCATAGATAGGAAGGAGCTATGGAAGACCATGCGGCAGTACAGCTTCCCCGAGAAGTTGGTTCGACTGCTAGAGGCCACAATGGAGGGGGTGCTGTGTAAGGTGAGGATTTCGAACATGCTGTCGGATCCGTTCGAATCTCACCGGGGTCTGAGGCAAGGTGATGGACTCTCCTGCCTTCTATTCAACATCGCTCTGGAAGGTGTCATGAGAAGCGCGGGCTTCGACATCCGTGGCACGATTTTCACCCGCTCTCTCCAATTCCTCGGCTTCGCGGATGACATCGACATCATCGGGCGGAACACTAGGACGGTGTGCGAGGCGTACACCCGACTGAAACGCGAGGCCGCAAGGATTGGACTAATGATCAATGCGACGAAAACAAAGTACCTGCTCGTCGGAGGCTCTGACAGTGACAGAGCCAGGCTGGGGAGCAGTGTATCAGTGGACGGCGACGAACTTGAGGTAGTAGAGGAGTTTTGCTACCTCGGCACTGTCGTAACTCCGGACAACAACGTGAGCTGTGAAATCCGGAGGCGCATTGTTCAGGGGAATCGTGCCTACTATGGACTCCACAAACTCCTGCGGTCCAGATGGCTTCTCCCACACACGAAATGTGTCATATACCGCACGCTGATAAGACCGGTCGTTCTCTATGGGCATGAATCCTGGACTCTGCTCACGAAGGACGCCAACGCCCTCGCAGTCTTCGAGAGGCGCGTGCTCCGGTCTATCTTTGGCGGTGTGTACGAGCAGGGCGTGTGGAGGAGAAGAATGAACCACGAGTTAGCTGGGCTGTATGGCGAGCCGGACATCCTGACGGTGGCGAAGGCCGGCAGGATTCGTTGGTTGGGGCATGTCATGAGGATGCCGGACTCATGCCCCACCAAGAAGGTGCTCACCAGCGACCCGCCCGGCACGAGACGACGAGGAGCTCAGCGAGCTCGGTGGATGGACCAAGTGGAGCAGAACCTGCGAGACATCGGATGCGACTGGGGTTGGAGGGCTGCAGCCATGGACCGAGCTACCTGGAGAACGATTGGTGACCAGGCCATGTCAGCACGACGTGCTCAACTGCGAGCGGGCCATTAAAGAAGAAGAAGAAAGCAATATCAAAGTATATCAAAAACCTAACTGGAAAAATCTCTTTGCTGTCCATATCTAGAAGTGAATCATATAAGTGAAAGATAATATCGATAGATTCTGGGGTCTTAAGCCTGGGCCCCCTTTAGCCCGGGGCACCCAGCGTACGCTCAGTCCACCTAAGTCCACCGAATCATATTTTTGAATTATTAAAGTCATAAATTTCAAGATTTGTGTGAAAAAAAAAATACTGGGAAATTATCCTGCAACATCCTTGAGAGTTAGTTTCTCTACTTAAAAACCAATGCACAAGATGTAAACAACCAGTTTGAAGTATCCCTCGAAAACTATCATTGTTTACATAACTTTTATCGTCGAAAATTAGCCTCGCTGTCGTAGAAAATCTCACCGCCCAATGGAAGTCTAAAACGGTTGCCAAACTGTATGCAAAGTTTTCCCGGTCCGATCCGCTGGGCAAAGTTACGCCAAAGAGTAGTAACTCTTTGAAGCCCTTTCAGTTCCGGTCGCTCGAGTCCCGATACACCCTGCAACTGCACCGTGCACCGCTCGGACGATGATGCATTTATGATGCATAAATTATCTTCCCACCGTCCTCCGAAGCGGACCAGCGTTCCCCCTGCGAATGACACAAACCAAGTGCTTCTATTATTTTATTGCCATTCCGAGGACATCCCCACCACTCTCTCGACGCAGTCCGCCCAAGTTGGCCAACCTTGCCAACCTTCATCGTTAATATTATCTGCTGAAAAATTGCCGGACTTTTCGCCCGAAACTTTCACCAGCGCTTACGTAAACACTTGCTCTTTCAAACGCACACACAAACTGGTGCCACAGGAAAGGGAAGCGAGAAAGTTCTTGTGCCTTTGCAGTTTGCTCAAACAAACCAACCCACCTACGGGGTTCGTGTTGTCGCGTAATCTGTTCGAGCGCTACGATCCTCCGCCGAGGGCCGGGAAAAGTGCCGTGAAAATGGTCAGCCGGCCCGCGCATTACAAGAAAGTTCACACGGTCACCTCACGGAGCGACATAATTAATTTCTGTCATAATATTTTCAACAAAAGATAAACACACTAAATTGTGGGCGTTGGTAGAAAGAGAAAAAAAGGTTCGGGAGTAAATATTAACTTCGTCTTGGCATCATTGCCTCACGCAAGCATTTTAAGGAACAAATAATTCTTCTCCTTTCATTCTGGTTTACGAAAGATGTAAAGACATTTTTCCGATGAATCAGAAGTTTTGACAACATTAGAAAAGCTAGCTAGAATATCAAATCGCATAGTTAATGACAATAAAATAAAGTGCTATACATTCAACGAAAATAATATCAGCTTTAATCACTGTTCCAATTCCCTTAAAGTGAGTAAACAATGTTCTGGTACCGCAAAAAAAACAGCCGAGTTAATTTTTCACAAGTTCACATGCTGTATGTCCATGATGCCCCTATCCAGCATGAAAAGTTTTAACTGTCCCTCCTTCCGGTGACCGATGACAGTTGTGGTGAAGTTTATCAGCGTCAAATAAAAGCTTTTAAGCTACAAGCTTTCTTTTGATCGTTGCGTTCAGCCAGCATTATCCTGCTCAGGATACGTGTGCTTTGTTTCCAGAAACAATATGGAAAATAGTACAAAGGAATAGCTCTCCTTTTATAGTTCAAAAATAACAGCTATCCGAAACAGATACAAGTACGTATCTGATATGGATATTGGATAGTAACATTTTTTCTAACAATGCAGATACAGATATTTACAATCACATAACATCAAATCAAATTGTACATGTGCAGATTGCTGATTTCAACCAGTTCCGTTTGAGAGTCTTGTAATGGACGATTTCTCGTTACAACCTCACCACAAATTCCATTGAATTTCAATGACATTTTACAGATGAACTCTTTGAGGTTAAGCCTCAACCAACTCATCTTATTCCGCACTAATGAAGTCGGTGTAATTCAATAACGCTGACCATCAGTTTCGTTTCACGGTAAAACGAGTGGACGCTTTTTAATTATTTTTTAACATTCCGTGGTTGCATTTTAATTGTACCTGATTTCAAATTGACAGTTTTTTTTTGTCCCATCTTCCAAAGAACCATCGCGCGCAAAAAATAAACCAGTTTCCAGTTGAGTTAAGTGAAAAAAATACAGTCACGTTGCATTAGGCCGGACGAAAATAGAACGAGAAAGCGATCGACTGCAAACATAATTGCATCGAAATCACCACCAACGGCGACCGGGGTGCGGCTCACCGAACAATAAGGATGCGGTTTAGGACGATGCACTTTGATGCATCAATCAACGACCGCCAACCATTATCTCATACCCATCGGTGAAGTTTAATAGCTATTGTGTTGCGCAGCACAATTTAAAGTGAGTACGTTCGACGATTAATTTAACATTGTGATTCGCACCACATTTGATGAACCGTTGAAAAGGAGATCATTCCAACTGCGTTCACTTTAACCAACACGTGGTTAAATTTGAACGTAAAATATATGCGATAACCAACATTTGCTTTAGTTTAAATCAATTATTGCAAAACAAAGCCCTTGCAATCACGTTTCATTTCAGCTATTATTTGCTATACACTCTTTATATCCTTCATTTCGGGCAGGTTTCTGTTTATCATCAAACTTGTTCATCCCAGACTTTAGCATGCGCTTATTTGTTTGCCACTTTCCCATTACTTCTATTTACCTTATGCACTTTACGATTTTCAATCTTGGCTACGGTAAAGATTGTCATCTGTCAAACGGTTTGCGTATCTCCGGGAGTTCGTACCCCACTCTTCCATTGCCTAAGCAAACTCCGACAAACTGAAACCCTGCACCGTCACATTCTCGGTGCCAAAGCGAGTCGGGTTAACAAAACACTTCGCACAAAAGATAGGAAACGAAAGGGGAAAAAAATCATTCCAACCATCAAAAACCGAAAAAGCACAGAACCCTCCGGATGGGAAAAGGGGGTAGCGGCATTGCGCCACGGCCAAAAACTTTTCATCAAAACTTGCCAAACAACAGTGCAGTCATTCATCAAACTTTCTCCGTACACCTTCTACCGGCCCGCACGAAAAGGTGCTGCTCCAATTTCCGACGATTTTCCCACTGTGTGTTACCTCGTATCACATGCGTAGCGGGCGGGAGGTGGGTAAGTGGTGGCGGGTTTTTTCTTATTTTTTTGCTTTGCCAAAATCACCGATGCCGTCGTTTGACACTCCGAAACCCGGGCGGGAAAGATCTTTGTGCTGCGTCTCGAGCGAAAAATCTTGTTGGAAAAGTAATTTATGTTGTTGCGCTAGTTTGCCTGCACGGTTTTCCACCACCATGTGGATAGGATTTTCCTTCATCCCTCCCCCTCCCCCCAACGGTGTACGGCACATCAAACAAAAGTCCCTGTCTTGACGCGGCACCCCTGGTGGATGGAAAAGAATCACGAATTACGTGCATTACCGCAGCCACGCCTCGTTCCGCGCCTGTAAAGGTGCAACCAACCCCCCCCCCCCCCCCCCCCTCTCACTGCTGTTCCGGGCTGCGAAAGTAGTTTTCGGCTGTGTGGCCACCAAACTTCCTTGGCCCCATTTGCCTGCAGTTTTACGTCCTTTCATTTGCCGTAGAATGTGTTAAACTTTTCCTGACTTTTGTAGCTCTCGACTCTCGACACATCGTTCGGAAGATTCCGTCGCTAGCGCTTGGTGCCAGCTTCTCGAGAAGGTAGATAAACGGCCAAGGAAACATGCGATGCAATGAAAAACTAACCCGCACGTAATAAGGAGCTTTTGTTTTATGACTCGTGCAGTTTAGTAAACGTAATTAAAGAAAACCTCTTCAACTTTCTTTTCCGCGCAGACGATGAGCTGCATTTTCACCCTCGCTCGGAACCCGTAGAATCTGGAAGTCCCAAAGACAAATACCGGATGCTTCCAGGAAGATGATTTACAAGAATTTCCACAGCTGGTGCGTGGCAGAAATCAGACTTCCTTGTTCCATTTCTTTCCAATAAATTCAATTGAAATCAAATTCCCCGCTTTCTTATAACATTGTAGTCGATTTGATTATTCCATTCCATTTCTTTGTCAGCACTAAAGCTCTTTGTCTAGGTGCATATTGTTAAAAGCTTCATAAAGGCGTATCGTTTTACTTCCGCTTGTTCCGCATAGAAAACCAGTCCCACCGCTTTTATCAGCACTACAAAATATTTGAAAGCGAACCACCAGCACGGAGAACGGATGGAAAAACTATGCCACAAAGCCGCACAAAGTGGAAAAAAATGTATCCCCAACCCCTGAAGCATTCCGGTGTTCCACTTCAGTCGCAATCAAATTAATGACATGCATTATTTATATTTTCTCGAATAACCTATATAACTCTTCTCTCCTCCTCCCTTTTGCCCGGTGGATGCAGTTTGAGTTTTCCTCCATCTCCTGGCTGGCGGAGGATTTGTTTTTATTTCGCTGCACGTGAAGGTTGCGTACATTTTTCACCCCTCAACTGTGTTTTTTGCTCCGTGCACCCCGTGCCAGGGTGAGACCCGGCGGCCCGGCGGGACCTTAAACAAAAACCCCCGTTCTCCTGCTGCGCCACTGCGGAAAGAGATATGATTTTCGTCATTATCATTTATCTAGTCCTTAGGAAAGAGTTGTAAAATGACGCAGAAGCGAAAGAGCGGCGCAAAATGCAATGAAAAGGAAAGAGATGGGAAGCGAGCGAGAGAGACTGCACTAGGAATAGAAAACAAATACATCCTTAGGAGGCTCCCAGGGTTGCTTTGTGCTGTGAAACCAAAGTGGGCCACAACGTTCGAGGAACGGCATGGAGGCCGGGTTTTTCTAAGAGCAGATAAATTCGTCTCGCCGTCTCTTTGACGATTTTCCCTATGACCCCACGGAGCGATATCCTTTTGCCACCTAATGCCGATCCGGATTGCGGCGATCTTTCGGTCGGCCCCGAGGGCCATCGGAATAAAGAACGGCAAAAAGAAAAAACCTAACACCAACGACAGCAACGACGAGCAGGAAAATCACAAAGCAAAATAAAAACAAATCAACCTTCGAGAAAATCCGCTGCAAGCTCGAGTACTCTTGACTTTCCCGTGGCAAGCGGCCCTTGATTGTGCCCACTTCCGGTGGGCCGATCGCGAGTCGATAGCTTCCGGCATTAGTTCGCAGTTAACTCACACGTCCGACGCGATTTCCTGCACTCGGCCCGGCTGCGAGGGCAAAAGGAAGTCCCAATAATAGTGCACAAAAGCAGGAACAAAAAAAAAGGTCGTCTAAAAAATGAACCACCTCCATCAACTAGCGAGCATTGGCCAACTCCCGATGGGGATCCCCATTTTCCGTGCGCGGCGTTGGCGCAACAAAAAGACCTTCTTTCCGCCAATTTTATTTATCATCCCCCATCCACCTGCTATTGCTACCGATCGGGGTTTCAATGGAGAAATATTTCCCTATTTTTTTTCACCCTCCGCACTCCACCTTCTTCGCCCACCCTTCGGCTAGACCTCGGCCCTTTCGATCGTCTCGTTATTTCGGCTTCGATGCATAAAACAAGCTGAACGAGAGAGAGCAAGGAACGAGAGAAAAAAAACGGTATAACCCAACAAACGCCACCATGTCTTCTACCGGAAATGACAATGTCATCCTGAGCACCGTTCCCCACCGTGCCATCCTGTTCCATACCCCCTTCCTCTCACCCGCTTGACTGCGCTATTTTATTGCAGCCGAGATTAGAATGGAGATGAGCAATAAATTTGAAATTGTTTTCCGTCGTTAGTTTGCGTTTCGAGAGCTAGAGCACACCCGCGGCACACATACACACACACGCAGGGAGGACTCCGAAGCTAAACACTCACACACAACCCATCGATATACGCACCCGGGGCGGACGCACTTTATCATCCGAACGAACGTCAGGAGCGTCGCGTGACGGTTGCAGTTGTCGCACCATCACGTCACGCCAAGGATTGCAAGGATAATCGCTGGGTGGGGGGGAAGGTTGTTCGATTTCTGCTCGACTTGTTTTTGTGGGATTTTAGCCCCTTTGTTTTGTCACTCCTTTTCGGCGGGATAACGGATAAACGGATTCTACTAACAACCCGGTTCTTAACTCGGAATGCTTGCGAAAGGCTAAAGTGAGGTGAGGGCAACGGGAGAGGCGGGTTTGCTGGCTGGTTTTGGCTCAATGTTTGTCCCGATCGCCCGATTCGAGATGGTTGAATGGTTGAATTTATTTTTCTTGCCTTGGCGTTGGCGACTCGGAACGGGTGGAACGTTTGATTGAAATTCAATCAAAGTTAAAACGGCACCGATCCGATCAGTCACTGATCGGACTTTCTAAATCGCTTGAACGAATAGATTTTCGACAGTTTAGAGATAAAAAAGAAGGTGAAAAAAATGGGTACAAGTGCCCTCAGAATATGACTGTTGTCGAGTCGCTTGTCTCGTTTTACTAACAAAGTAAAATACCATTATCTTGCGTTTAGTATCACGATCACCATTAGAATCGCGTGCATCCAAGTGAAATTCACATTTTCGTACCTCGAGAACCGTTTATCCAATCATCTGTAGTCAGATATCTAATGGTGTGTTATTTATGCGTAGAAAATGGTCGCTTCGAGTCGGTTCTTTGTGTGTTTTAAAATTTAAGGATCTCACGCTGGCGCTGCTCCAACATCACTTATTATTCAAACAACACAGACCAGCGCTAAGTGCACCAGCAGCGCGTCACTTTGATTGTCCCGGTAAATATCGTTACCGACAGGGCGCTTCAAAAACCGTCCGCTTCGGGAAAGCAAATGTAAACTTCAAAATGTAATTTCATCCTACAGCAAACTTCGCCGGTCCATATTTTTGGGGCCACTCCCGGAACCATGTGCTCTCCGAGTGAAGGATCCTTCCGGGTTCGGGACGGGCGCCACGTAAAGTAATTAATCATTCCATCAAAATGTACACCAACCGCCCAATCCGGTGCAGGAAGCCGGAGGCAACACGGCCAATAAAGACCAACGTACCAACAATGACCGGGGGCCCATCCCGGGTCGCTAGATCCTGCCCGTTCCGGGTGGGTGCGTTTTAGTGCGCGCACAAAGAACTGGTCGCATCGTCAACTGTCTCCGCCTGGTCGCCCCTTCCGGGGACAGTACAGGTCCGGCTTTCTCCCCGGTGCAGCATCTGATTCGGGGGGACATTCCGAAAACGGTTGGCCAGTAAATCATTTCACCCATCAGCACAACGTTTGATGGAGCATTAACGTAATTAGCGTAGCCTTTTCCCTTCCCCACCGGAGTGCCCCGGAGACGCTCGACCGCTACACGGGAAAACACGATCAACCGGTCCGGAGTGGGGAAGGCTTCGGAAATTAGCCATCTGCACCCGGGAGAGAAACTTAAACACACATCCACAGCAGGAGTCAGGGGGGTTTTCGTCCGTTTCGATCAATAAATTTTGAACAGCCACCAGCAAACCCGAATGCGATGGAAGTTTATTTACGATCGGGCTCCGGTTCCGCAGTCACATCGCAAGAGCATCTCGTTTACGATCTCACGCCGGGGTCGAGAAGGCAGTCCAGCTTTCCATCATCGACCGCCGGCGGAACGATGATGATGATGGAAAATTCAGACCTACCACCAAACGGGTTTGCCGGAAAAACGGGGCCCCTGTGCTGTGTCGCACTGTCTGTCGGTGATAGATTTATGCTTCACTTCCGGACTTCCCATTGGCAATGCCTTGCCCGCCGGGTAACTTCCGGGAAGGGAGGGGGAAACCATTTTTACAATCCTTCAATCCATCGGACCCAAGAGTAGTCCCGAGTTTCACCTCGAGAAAACACATAACCATTTGGGGGAACGAGAGAAAACACCGACGCAGATCCCACCACGTACGCATTGGACATGAATTAAGCACGAACGGGGAGCTACGCTGCAATCGGACGTCATTCGTTCCCGGGAAAGCTATGGGTGGAAAATGGACCAGCACCTGGGCACAAATGCATTCCGAAATACACCGCAAGCCATCAATCATCGGAGTTTTTGGATACGTCCGTCGAGGTGGGCGGTGCACGTCCTAATCAATCGTGGAGAGTGTCGACGAAAGGAAATCACAACGCCGTAAGCGGCTACCGAAATCCGGTGGAAATCCTGTGGCAGGATCCATTGGTTCCAACCGAGGGAACTTCTAGCCACTCTATGACTGCTTCCCGGATGGTAAACATCAGAAGTTACAAATCGTGGAATGTGATCTAATTAAATGCAGCAGTGTGGGAGACTTGAAATCAAATTCGATTTCCAACATAATTCCAATTTCACCAAACACCATGCTTAGAAAGTCGTGTTACGTCGGCTCGTAAAAACATTTTGGATCCACATAGAAACAAAAACTATCGGAATTATCATTAAATTCATGTACTATATCACACTAGTTTCTTCCTTAAATTGTCTGTTAAAACTGTTGAACGTGATAAGCAATGACAGGAAACTAACCCTCATATTTGTATAACATTTTTCAATCTCATTTGACTATTAATTACTCTAAAATTTTCTAGTCTCGCAACTCATCCTCAATAACTAGTTTAGGAGAACATTTTTCACCACCGTTACGAAACAAAATATGATTCACATTAATCGAATTCTTTTTAATACCTGAGAGTAAGCCAGAAAAACATTGATACGGAAACGTAATTTGAATAAATAATGCTTTTGAAATGTAATGCAAGAAATTTATTTTAAGTACAAAAATCAAACAATGTATTAAAATAGCATTACAATTTATGATGACAAAGAAACGTTGAAAGATTAAAAATATTACGTTTATGTTTGTTTTCGGAGAAGAAAATTGATACTCAATTTAAAAAGAGTTAAATGTCGCATTCTAAACATTAAAACATCGTTTAAGCTAGCTGACCCGTAGTTTTAGGTTCTTTTTCACCATCTGACCCTTTTCTGGAAACGTGTGCCGACCCCTGATTTAACTTAATAGAATGATGTTGAAAGCTGATTGATTGGTACATTCAACTGTATTTAACAGATGTTGCGGTTGAATTGTATATTTCCTTACTTTACTTCCATTTTATTTTCCGATGAGAGTGAAGCCTTATTCCTTAGAGAAGTTTTCCGTAAAACTAAAGGCTATTCCAACATAAATATTAGTGAACTTGGCCTTCCTCATCATCGTTGAACTTGGGCATTAGCCGTGTAAAATTTATAAAATAAAAGTAAAAGATATTAACTAGTTAACAGACCAATTCATCAATGTTTCATATTGTCGTATCTTACAATATTATTTTTTCGATAGTATGCTTTTGCTTATTGTTACATCAAAGTAAAATTGTTTCACTGTCCCCGGGAGTAACAGTTGAACTCCGATCGATTCGGTCAATAAATCTCCGCACAAAATAGGTCCTTACGAAAATACGCTTAACGCCAACGAGAACAACCGTGGCGCCCTCTGCCTTTAAGCCTTCCGGCAAACACTCGATCGCCACCCACCCCGGACCTCCAAAGGCCAATCGCGTGCCTGCCGGGAAGCCATCGGCCACCGAACCGGTTGACCTTTTGCGCTCCATCGGTCGCACCCGGTTATCCCGGGCAAAGTACGACCAAACTCACCTCCAACTCCTTCACACAGGCAAACAATAGACCCCCGGTCCGCAGGCTGCCCGAACGGTTCGAAGATGCCGGCCATTCGCCACAACAATCGACAACAAATCGAACGGTCACCCTTCGGTGCCCTAAAGTGTCAGCTTCTGCTCAGTGCTGGTTAACTGTCGTGGCGGGCAAAAAGGGGATTCCCTCCGAACCCGAAGCGGTGGACTTCCAAAGCGATCGGTTTTCGCTCTTCGCCCACCACTTTGGGCCATTCAAAACAACAAAGGAAAAAGCGCAATCTCGCCGGGGAAAAAACGGGGAAAACTGCTGAAAACTGTTTGGCTCCCCCCCTTCCCAGAAGGAGTGACAGTTTTATTTGCCAAACGGACTCTCGAGTGCCGTCAAACGGTTGCGAAGAAGTTATTTTTCGGTTAACTTCTTGCGATGACTTTGCGCGAACTTTGGCGGAGCGTACGGATTGTTTGCCCCCAAAGTTGTGGGCTAGTTTTTCCTCTTCGGGGGTGTCGTATTTTTTTCCTGCCTCACTCACAGGAGGGACATCATGTGTCTGGCAATAAATCATGCAGTTGTGCAAGGGTGTGTGAGGTTAGGTTTTGGGAGAAATAAATCTGACCCGTTTACGTCCGCTGTAAACAATCTTGAAATATCAATCATTTCGAAAAGTCACTTCTTTAAATTAAACCAAACGGGAAATGAACATCCACAAAAACAGTTCAACTGAATCCTATCTGGAGGGAAATTATCGAACTGCTCAAGCTCGCATTACCTGCCGAAGGAGAGACATAATAAATCTCCCCATCGCAATATTCAACTACAACGTGTGACCCACATTCGAGCATCCTTTCCAGTGCGATGTCGTTGAGTGTAAACATATTCATCATCGTCTGATGTTGGTCTTCAATTTTATGTGTTCTTCTAAACCATGTTTATGCCCCAAACGTAGGCATACTTCGGCCGTTGCCGATTGATCGTCGCAATCGTTTCCGGCCTGTGAAAAGATTCGCCAAAGAAAACCACCCAACCCCACCGTCGTCCTCCGCTCAATCACTAAGTCGGCAAAGCCATGTGAAGCGGACAGGTCCCCGTCGAAAGGTGAGCTGGGCTGCAGTACAACGACGTCGCACCTGCGGATGAGTTTATGTTTATTTCCGGTTGCTTTTAAAACGATAAATCACCACCCGGTAGCCCGGTGGTGACCCGGTGCAAAACCGAACTACAACACCAATAAAACCCACCGCACCCTTTACCCTTCCGTTTCGGAAGGGGCCTCACCGGGCCGGGACAGGTGAGTGAGAAAAATGGCACCAGAAGATTTGCCTTCCGTGCTGTCAAATTCCTTCTCCCAGGTCCAGGGCGTTCCGTTCCTTACCACGTTTACTGGAAAAGAAAGAAAATGCGTTGCAAGGAGGGGGGGGGGGGGGGGCACTCCCGGTCTCCAGTGGGATGCAGGTATATATTAGTAGAAAAGTGTGCCGGCCGCACATAAATTAACCCCAACTTATTGGATCGGAAAATGTTGGACACCGGTTCGGGACCCTGTTTCGAGTCACTTTGGAGCAACTTTCAGCTTCGAATCCGACATCCGACCAAACGACCCCAGGTGGGACAGACGGATGTCGTGACCAAGAGGCTCAGGAAATGTGACTGAGCATGTACAAGACCAAATCCCCCACCGACTTCTTTGATGGTGTACCAAGAAATCCCCCTTCCCGCAGCCCGCGCTCTAAGGGTTGAATCGAGGAACTACCGCACACAACAATGCCGTGATGGAGCAGGCAAAGAAAGAAATGATTTCCATTAGTGTCGGGAGGGTTAGGGAAGACTAGCACGGAACGGAAAAACCGAACGAGTGTACCCTTAATGTCGACCAATTGTTACCGAGCTGTCTGCAGGAGAGCTAGGAAAAATTAGTCCCCCCCATACTATGGGACATTCCAAACATGCTCACCAAACCGAACGAGAACGGTACGATCTCTTCGGGGCTGTAAGCCGCCTCCCGCCGGGACACATAGACATGGTGGCATTATCGGGTGACTTCGATCACTCCGTAACCCATCCACCTTCCGAAGAAACGCTCACTGTGCAACACAGCTTAATGGGTACTGTAGCCGGTGCTGTGTGTTGAGCTTTCCCAAGCACAAAGCCTCGGACATGTCCCGGACGTAGATTCCAACAACTTGTCCGATCGTCGCAGGCTCCTGAAATCCACTACCGAAAAGTACCGATGTCAACCGGAAGTTCTTTCCATACTACCCCCCCTCGAAGCACAACTGCTGGCAGATGCTGTGGTTGTGTAAACACTTTCCAAAAATTTCCCTCGTAATGGTAATGTCTCTCCGGACACACAGCCGGAGCTTTCCTCTACCGAACTCGAAGCCCGACTGCTGAGGGAAGGGTTGGAAGCGGGGAATTCTTGGACATGCGGCACGACATTATGGTTGTGGTTTTTCAACGCGACGGAAACTTTCCAAACTGCTACACCGACAGGACACATTCAATTTTCGATTGGAACGAGAGGGCTGGCGTGCCTTAAAATTAATGAATGTACAATATTTCCCGCAAGGTGGGGGCTTTTGAGTGGAAAAAGGATTATTCCGTGCCTTTCCGGGGTGGAAAAGAAGAGGTGGTACATTTTTCCAACCAACCACTTCCATAAACCTCTGCAAAACTCTTGACATAATCTTGGAAAACACCCACACGGGTTAAGGCAAGCTACCGGAAAGTGCCAGACAAAAAGGAAACGAACCTGAAAATAGCATTCATTGCAATCTCTGCAGGTAACAGTATTTATTCTTCCAATTCAAGGCAAGTGCAATTTAATGTGATAAAATTATAGCGGAATCATAGACGATCGTCGGTAGAGCAGAGGAATATTGTAAAAAAAAACCCCCCCTATCTCCCTTCTAAAGTCATTTTCCACGTCAGCGGACTTATCCTCTGGCAGGCGTTTCGGTTCGTCAATAATGTACATTTTGATTAGATTAACTCCGCGTCGTCGAGCAGTCGAGTCTGGCTGGGGTGGTGCTAGTTTCGGGCGAACACTCTCACTCGATGCCCTACGCCCCCCTCATTCCCCTCACGTGTATTTTATATCTTCCGGCAGTGAGATAAATAAATAGAAGAAAAAAAATTGCCATTTTGCCCTTCGCCGGCGGAAGAAGTGATTGAGGGGATCGAATAAAATCCATCTGCCGTGCGGCAAGATTTGTCCTATCGGCAAGACTTGCGCATCGAAATTGTGTTAACGTTTACTTGAAAGCGAATTACCCGGCCCGGGGACCGTGATCCGTCCGATGGGGGGGGGGCGGCCGTATTTGTGTCCTCAACGGAGCGGGAAAATCGGAAAAGATCAAAGCATCAAAGCGTCCGCCGGGTACATTTTCAGCCCTCTCTCTCTCTCTCTCGCTCTCCCTCTCGAGCCCATCAGGACGAGCCGATCGAAAACGGGATCGAGCCAAAACGAGCATTCTTCAGCAGCGCTCGTCGAGGGCCTATGTCGGGGGCACCATATGCTTTTTGCCGTAAACTAAATAGAATCAGCAGCGAACCTATTCGTGTAGGTTTTTTTTCGCTTTCCTTCCTTTTTTTCTTTTGTCGAGAAACCTCTTCAACATCCGCATCGAAACGAGATCCCACCCGATCAAGGTTCACGCCCGTCCATAAGCCGAGGAAACTGATTTAAGGATCTTATGAATATTTTCATTGTATCTCAAACAGGCTCGTGAAGTGCCCTCCCTCTCCGCACGCCCTCGTTATGGACCAGCTTAGCTACTTTCGAGAGAGAAAAACCCGAAAACCCAATCGTCCGTGCATTAATTCAGCACAACAACCGAGCCCATCCCGGTAAGCTATCCATTGCAGGTGTTGCAGGACGAGTGATCGACTTCATACGGCCGGTGAGCGATACCCCAATCTACTGCGCGTGTAGAGGCCACCTTTCCCGGGGGGAGGGGAGTGAACGCTGCAGGTACAGTTTACGTTTCCTCCGTTACGGCCAGAGGATAGTATGAGTATCAATTTATCAATTACCTGAACGAAAAGTGTTCCCCGCAAGCGATACGCCTTATTGAAACTAATCCCAGGAGGCCGGGGGTGGGTGGGTTTTTAGGTTATGTCCGAAAATTGCTGAAACGCTCGAAACGGAAAAGAGGGACGGTAGCACACATTCGACCCCGTTTGCGGCGGAAGTGTTCAAGATGTATGCGATGGGTGCCGGGAGTGTGGGAGTTGCTGATCCGGTTGCCATCAAGGGGCCCGGCTCATAACTTCCGAAAGCTCAGCCTCAGAGGCTCCGAAACAGCTGCAGGACGGTCGGTGGATGGGTGAGTGTGTGTGTGTGTGTGGGTGTGCGGTTTCTTCGTATCTGCAGTCGGCCAAAGAAGCAAAAGGGCAGAAGCGAACTGAAACTTCATCTTGGCTGTTCATTTCAATCCGGCTCACACGGCTCACTCCACCCCCAGGGGAAAGGAGGGAGGGTGAGTGGAAAAATTATTACTTAAAGCAGATTTTAAGTGCTCTCCTGATGCCGTTATCCGATATGCGTACATTGGGCAGGATTCATTTATTATGCTGCCGGCAAGAGAGCATCGAGCGAAGCTCAAGAAAAAACACGGACGTATGCCAGGGTGAAGGCGGTAGAAACAAAAGGCAACTCTACATTCTGCTGCAAAACTCCCAACCTGCCACTTCCTCCGGCGCCAAAGGCCAACCACCCGATGGGGGCGAACGTGGAAAACCCTTCGGGAGGCGCTCGGCGCTCGAAACGGAGCAAACGGGGAGCGAAACTCAAGACGCAGAGATAAGTAAGAATAATGATCTCTGACGTAAACATGCGTCCGACTATTTGCACCATCCGGTAATGGGGTACGGCGCCTCACGGCGTCCCCCCTCCCCAAACTCCCTCCACTCACGGGGTGTGTTTTTGTGCGTACTGAGCATGTGCTTCCGTTGGCAACTGGAGCTGCTGGTGCTTGATTTTATTTTCTCGCTCTCCTCAAGCTCGACTCGCTACCCTAATGGTGCCTAATTTTACCGCACAAATACAATTAATTCAACAGACAGTTGATAAAACGCTGATGAAGATGGAACACGTGAGTGGGAGGGGAGACAGGAACCCACCGGGGGTAGGGGGTGGAAAACTCACTTCAACGCCGGAAAGCTCGCCGTCGGAAAAACGACACGATGCCACTCTATTAAGCCGGTGCTCCGGCGCGACACTGAATAAAGTACATTGAACGTGCGAGAGACCAAAAAAAAACAAAAAGGAAGCTCGTTGCGGAAAGATTGTTTTCCACCGAATGCGTACATGGGAGCATTTATCTTGCTCAATTTATATCAATGAGTCGAAGCTCGCACGGCAGCTTACGCAGATTTACTTGCACTGTGCGGGAAAATAGCGGAAAGCAGAGGAAACGCTACCCGAGATTAACCGGAAACGATGTTCAAGTAATAATCTACACACGGGAGGGAAAAACGAGTCCGGAAAGCCGAGCCCGTAAAACGTGTAACAATCATGATGATAGCAGTCTCCCGCGTGCTTTACGTAATGAACGCTGAAGGAATCTCGTACAGATTTCATTTAAATTAATGTGTATTCGAACGAAAATATGCTATTTTACAGGCGATTTTAAAGCCCTGCCCTTTCAAAGAAAAGCACGCTTTCCACACGAACAGTTTGAATCATTCCATGTAAAAATTTGTTATCCCCGTTTTCTGTACCAAAATTTTCAGTTAATTCCATCTTCCATAAAAATAAAAATAATGTAGGTAAAATGTAAATACTAAGGAGAGTTCCAAATGGTGATTCAACAAAGGGTGGTGTTAAGCAATCGTGAACCGAGAACAGATCATCCAACAAAAACTTATTGTTCAGAACCTTTTTGGTTTTGTTCGATGAAAATTTACCTTCGTTTGCTGGCGGGGTTTTTAATAGAAATTAAAAATTAGAAATAGAATAAAAATATGACTAGTCCATTACTATTTTCCAAAAGATTTTTTGTTGTTTTAACGGGGCCAGTAACGCTCTTGAAAATGTGAATAACAATATCTACAGATCAACCTTCTCGTAAAATTAAATTTCGATCCATTCGAATATAACATGGCAACAATGAAAAGAACGTTTATCAAACCATCAACACTAGTAAAATAGTTTTTTGAAAGCACAATTAAACAAGTAAATTTAACTCCTTCGGATAGAACGAACACTTGCTATAAAATCGTTTGTCGCCATCGTACCGTAGCCACACTTTCCAGTTTTCCGCGCGGCAATCAAACAATTAACCTGCCCTAACGGTTGTAGTTTGTCTTGAAAATGAACTGCAAATTGAACATCGCATAAATGGACAAATGATGAACAAAACGGGGGTTTTCAGCAAACGACCGGCACCGTCCGCCCGGCCGCGTAGAACGGATCATTTCGTGGCGCGCCGACCCGGTTTCCAGGCGGGAAGTCATTAAACATTTCGGTTGTTCGCGAAGGGAACAAATAAAACTGTAGAGCGTTGTACACACACAGACATACACGGACAAACACCGAAACGACGCAGCGGCAGAAAGATATTTCTCTTCGTTCACCATCGACACGGACTTCACGGAGCGAGCGGGAAACTCAGCTTCGACGCAGAAAGAAAACAATACAAAATCAAGACTCTTTCTCGTCAGGTTGTTTTGGCGAGCATGTTTCCATCCCTTTGCTTTCGCGACGCAGCACGGGGAAAAACAAGGCAAACCCGCAAGGTCCGTAAGCCGGCAATCCGGTTGGGTTTGGCGAGCAACAATAACATTAGCAGCTTAATTTGGCGTGGAAAAATCATTAAAACATAATTTATTGAAGTGGCTTTCCACCGGCGGTACAACACCCTCCCCTCCGGGCGCCGTCGTTGGAAAAGCTGCGTAGCCAATGGCCCGCATGGGAAGGTTGAGAGGTGGGGGAAGGGAAAACCTCAGACCATCCTGTTCACACACTACCACCTGAGCGTTGTAGGGGGTTGTGAGGAAGAAAACGGAAAACGGGGAGGCGAAAATTATCCAACGGAATGCCAATGATGATGTTGCTGGCTACCCTTGCGCCTTGCCCGCAACTCACGCGGACCAAAACGCCCCCGGGGCGGATGGCGGTGCACGCAAGGGAGAAGAAATAAACGGAGGGAAAACAGCCGAAAACATTAAGCACGCTTTTCCTCGCCCGAACAAGAGCGAAAAACAGCGGTGAAGGATGCTAAAGGACGAAAGGAGCAAGTGAAACGGTCCAGTGGCGGCAGCCCGATGCTGCAGGTGGATGGATGGTGGCAAATGATTTTACCGCCAGCCCAGACCTACCCCTGCCCCATCGAAGTTCGTGTGATAAAGTTTTCTAATAAGGAAATTATTTCTGTAATATTTTCCCTCGCCCGTTCGCTCTCGTTGCCACTCAGTTACCTTGTCGATAAAGGCTGGTGGAGGGTGGGGAGGGGGCGGGGGGGGGTGGCTACGTCAACAGCACACGAAATCCACAACCATGAGCACACTACACGTGTACACACAAAAACACACATACACAGACATACTACTTGAGAAAACAGGAAAATAATCAAACGGGGACGAAATCTCCTTCCGATGGCGTAGCGAAATGAGTTTTACTTCGAGTGGCTGTGTTGTGTAAAATAATAACTCAAGCGTAACAAAGAAAGAAAAACCCAACCGGTAGAGGTAAATAGAAAGAGACCCAAACCAAAGCGAATAAGGGAAAATTTAAAGAACTTTGTATTGTCATTAGAAGAAGTAAATTGAGCTAGAAAGTGAAGGAAAATATCAAGAGATCGTTTGGATATGAAACATTCAAAGGTGAAAATGGCGCATCCGAAAGCATAATAGTCCATCACAACATAACTCCATCGGTACGGTACGTACCAAAACTGATAAAGAATTAGAGAACACATAGAGAACGCGTTTCAAAAATATTTATAATTGTTGAGTTTCCGTCGATTGAGATTTGCAAATTTTATTTTAACAGAAAATTAGGTAAAAATATGACTATAATAAATTCATAATAAAACACTATTTTGGTATTACCACTTTCGCCATCAATATGTTTTGTAAGCCACAGTGAAAATTAGCATTAGTTTTTGCTTGTTGGGTTTCAAAATTCAACCCTATCAGCTAATCGGACTCTCCCTAATCGATTACCCTCCTTGCGTTTGTTTGCACAAATCGGAGCACCTTCTGTGCGGTACTCTTTCTCCGAACGACCCCTGCGATAAAAGGGTGAATCACTTGTTTACGATAATATTAATCGCCCGTTTTTCCGCCGATTTTCCAGCGCGACCATATTGGCCGTAACAGGGCCTCTGGCGTCGGGGTGATGATTTGGAAGATACAAAAAAAAATGAGAGTATCCAATGGCTTCGAGCTGGAGCAGAAGGTGCGTAGAAATAACATCCTCCCTAAAATGGACGTCATTCCGTCGGCATGATACACGGAATAACCTCATCGACCATGCTCCGTTCTCGAAGGTCCCGTCCCAAGCCACCGCTACCGAACGCAATGGGTGGGAAATTAACGCCATTTACGGGCCCCGGGAAAAAAGGAACCGCAAGGAGTAGAGATGAACAAAACAAAGAAGAACACAATAACAACTCGGAATTAATGCTAAAACCGGCATGAACCGATCGTTCGCTTCGTAACGGTTCTGTGCACTGGATAATAAGCGCACTAATTGGAAAAACGGTACCATAAAAGAGTTAGCCGAGCGGGGTGGAAAATGGCCTTTAGTAGGTGGCGCAACGACCGCCACAAGGTGTGGTCGCAAAAGTTTTCCATTTTATTTACTGCGAAGCGCCGGGGATGAAAGGGAACTGGATTTCAAAGACTTAAACACCATGATTGCAGGGGGAAGAAAGCGTTCTTCTTAAGACCGGTTTCTTTTTACCACTCCGTTCATCCCCAGACATGCTCCGCACATGTCGATGACTTGCGAAAGGGGGAGGAATATCAAACACAACTGGATGATGAAAATTTCACCACCATTCCGCCAGTGAATGGGAAAGTTTACGGGCAAACTTGCTGTACCTTTTCCGACTGGAAAAACGTGCGTGAACGGGAAAATTCCCAACCCCTAATGGGAGCATCCCACGAGTTCGCGCACCTCGTGCGAAGACTCGACCATAAAGTTAACCAACACGCGATACAAATTTCAATCACCTCAACTCCGTAGTTCGGTTTTGAAAAATTGAAAATTTCCCTCACATCAACTTCAAAATCGCAAGAAACCGATGCAACGGGGCGTGCTGAAAGTTGTGCAACATCCATCGGACATTCTTCAGCACCCCTAAAAAAAGAGATAGACGAGCTGCCGAAATGCCTCAACTTGCTCATCACGCCACCACCATCAAGGGGTCAAACAAGCTGGTGAAAATTATGCCAAACAGTTCCGATGAGCAAACCGGCCCGGGCGGGTCAAACTTTGTCCAGCCGTGTCAGCCAAGGAACCGAAATAAAAACGGAGACGGAACGAGGTGTTCGATCGGACGGAACAAACTGGACAACACAACAGCCTCTTCATGTGAACATTTTCCCTTCATTTCTTCTTCCGCTCGAGCGGGGTTTCTATTGCATTTTCGGTAGGAAAACGTGAGCGTAAAACTTTGCTTGAAATAAGTCCACTGACAAAGTCCCATTCCGAAAGAGTTCCGATTTTGCGAAAGCGTTTGTTGTAAAGATGAGAGTGTGACTTTTACCAATCTTCTACCAGAGTGGGTCAGCTTTATAGTGTACCAATCAATGAAAATATTTGTATGCATCACAAGCACTTGTGTGAAAATACTATCGTTTCAGTTTATGTTCACTTAATCAGTAAATGTTGAAAAAAGGTGAAAGGTTGGAACAATTTGAAACATGAAAAAGCATAAAATATGGCGTAATTTTAGGTCGGAAAACCCTTGCTTACTGGCGGTTCAAAAATATTGGAGCACGCTTTTAGGCCATTTAATGTAACAACAATAAACAAATCTTTTTTATTGGATACCTTCTTCGCTTGCCCTTAAAAATGCTTCAACTGTTTGCCAAAAAGGGCTCGCGGGTATTATTAAATGCAAAACAAAAAAACAGTCCTAGTTCATTAAAGGTAATAGTGGTCGAAACAATAAAGTGGCTGGATCTGGAGCACTCCGAAACTTTGGCTACGTAAATACTGAACCCCCGTTCCGGGGTCGGGATTGGCTAAGCGGTGGTTAATCAGGCGATCCTTTTTTTCTTGTTTGTTCATTGCGTTGCCAACACAACGACCTCAAATAATTTAACCACAGAATGGTGTATCTAAATTTTTACAATCCCTGAGGCAGGCGGAGGACAACCCAAAACCCAACGACAGAATTCCCTAACCCCAGGCATGATTAACATCCGGAAAAGCCGTTTTGCTCTGTGACGTCTTGCTGCTAGCGGGGCTGGAGGAGGGCGAGATCGGAACCGCAGCGCACTGCGGTAGGGCAAGCGAAACCGAGATCCTTTCCCAACCTATTGGTGGAAAGCGAAGCTGTTAGAAGAAGAAAATAAATACATTCGATACCCATTAGTCGTACGAAAATCCAACGTCGACCACGAGAATCGGTCATGCCCCGAACCCAGCGCGGGATTGTTCTATTCCTCGCACTCGTTCGCACCGTTGCTTTGGAAAACCGAACCAAAATCAGCAATTGAACGGTACTATCTCCCGGTTGAAACCCCGGAGCTTCCCATCGGACCATTGGGAAAAAGTTGTGTGTCCAGTTTCCATCAGTATTGTTCGCGGTTCGAGTTGCCCTTCTTCGAACCCTGAAGGTTCGGCTGGCTGGCGAAAGTTCGATAACAAAAAAAAACCCCCGAAATAACCCGGGAGCGGGGGTCCCAGAGCGGATGCGATGGATCCATGATGGTGGTACGGACGGCGAGAAGGGTCGTTGGCAGATCAAAGTTAAACAAAATTAAATTGTTTCACCCATGACCCGTGCGATCAAAAGGTGATAGAGATAGAGAGATTTCTGATAAGCAGAACACTGTGACGGGTTTTGTGGGTGCGGTTTACTTTTTTTAATCTCCCCCCCCCCCCCCCTCAACCGCTTCCCCTGACCATTCATAGGGAGGGGGGGGGAGGGGGAGGAGAAAGAGATCCTTCTCCAAAACATGCTACATTGCCGAACAGGAGGTTGGATGGTGCTCACCCGTCCGAGCTTTGTCGATCGCTCGGAAAACGTAAGCCACAAAAACTTTGACACTTGCCACCGGGAGGAGCCGGGCCCCGGTCTGACGGGCAGATGGAAAATCCTCGAGCGGCTTGCATCCATTGCCCGCCGTGCCTTCGATACAATCGAAGGCGGGCGTGGACCGAAACCGACCTTGCTGATAACGAAGAATTCCAATTAACTTGCCACAATATTCAATTATACTTTCAACTCGCACTAGCACAAACGTGACTGAACCGGAAGGCTTCCGGGACTCTCATACGGACAAAAGCACACACACACACACACACACCCGTTGGGGTGGTAAAGTAAAAAAGTAAACCCCGGCGCCAAACGGACACCACACCCGGACCACATTTTGATGCCACCGACGTTTGCTAGCCGTTTTTGCGAATGGTCACCCTTTCACGGGGCGTTCGAAGTAATTAAGTTGAGAATTTACTAACGAAAGCTTTCCCCCTACACTACACACCCGCTCTAGAAGCCTAGACGAGACGAGCGAGTGACCAAGCGGTGGTCCGAGTTATTCCGATCATCCTGTTGCGGTCAAAGGCGGAACGAACTTTTAACACAATTTTCCATCCGCACTCGGGATGCAGTATGTCATCATGCATTAATAATTGTTTATTATATTAGAGCCCGGGCGAATATGTTTGACTTCCTGTCCCGCTGGAGTGGTCGGTCTTGCGAGTTCTAGGAACCCATTCAATCCTCAGTGGGGCGAGGAAATCATAAATTGCTAGATGCAGACAAGTGCATTCCGATTCCGACAGGATCCAGGGTCGAAAAGGAGAGTGTTCGAAACAAGCAATCGTATCCTTGGGGCGGAATGGACGATTGTCTTAAGTTATTTTCAGACGCCATTTATTCTGCACCAATGAATCATAACCAAACGTTTCTCAATTACGAAATAATTTAGCAAAATTATGGTCATACTTTGAAATCAAAGACAAATAAAAATAAATTATATTTGACTAACATCAAATAGCGATGTCCTAAAATTGTGAACTTCCGATCTAATGACAAAGTATCGACATAGAAATTGCTTTAAAAATATCTTCAAACATAAGCCAATATAACCTTCAAAATCCGATTCAAGCAACATCCCAAAACAGTTGATGCAATTCGGTTGGATTGTCATTACAATAATCATCATCTCAATCGGTCCACGCCGTGCCCATCAGTGTCAACCTTTGCTAACACTCTTTAAGGAGAACAACATCCCCATCGAGAAGAATGTACGAGTCAAAAGGCAAACCGAAACACTTAACCACGCTATTGTGTGTGTGTGCTTTCGGCCTCCACTCGGACTCGGTTTCCTATTTCAAGCAATTCGAACGAATTTGTTTGGATTATCTTTTTTATTGCATCGATTAGATTTGACACTTTCGCAACGGTTGCCGTCATCCGTTCGGTGGTATTTTATTTTCCTCCCGGTTTCCTTTTAGCGTGGGAAAACCAGGAAGGAACCGGAACAGTGGCGCACCGGAACTCCGACCCAAACCGAACCGAATCGAACGACCAATTTTCCCGTACCGGTCCCGTGGGACCATCGTGAGCCCCTCCCCGTCTGAGATGTGTTCCCATTTGACCCGGTTTCATTTCATTTGACCCAAAACACATGGCACGGGAAAAGGCGCGCAACGAAAGGTTAACGGAACGAAGTCCCCTTTCCCCTGAGATCGTTTCCGGGGATGTCGGTGGGTGGAAAAGGATTTGAATGTTGGTGTGTCTCTCCCCCCCCCGAACCATCACGAACCCATCATCTGCTTCCCAACGAGTGAACCGGATGGTCTTTCTGATTTCTCGCCCGGTTTTACCTTCCGCTCGTTGTCGTTTTGTTTTTTTTTTTTCGATGGAAATTTCGGAAGCACACATCGGAAAACAATTGCCAAAAAAGGGATCGGACCGGTTGACCGGATCGGTGATCGATTCATCGGGTCCGATGGAGAAAGGAAGGGAAAACCGTTCATTTCAACTCGACTCCGACCGAGCAGAAACCATAGTGAAACATTTTTAACACAAAAGCGACAACAATCATACGTTACAGTTGAGCCTTGAGCTAACTTTCTAGAGGTCTAGAGGTGAGGTGGCGGTGTGGTATGAAACTGAGGTGAGAAGCAGGCACCAATAGCAACTCATTCACTTATCGGATGCTGGCTGTTCGACGGTTCCGCATTGGTTGCCGTCGGGAATAGTTTTTGATTTTACGATACCCTTTTTTAACAACCGTTTACGAGTACAATCGTTATTATGGGAAAATTCTGGAAAGCATCTTTAAACGGAACACGGTAACGGATGGCTTTATCCTTGAGAGCATTTCGTGAAGGAAGGACACAAATATAAAAATAGACAAAGTGTTTAACAGGCATGTTAAAGTATTTTAATGACTTAAAATTTTAATGCACAGATTTTATAAGACCGCAAAAATTTAAAAATAATTCTCTTTAAAAATTATTTTTGTTCAACACTATAGAAAGTTGCAATAATAATATGCTCTTCAAGTTGTCGCAAATTCATCTCGTATCCTTATGGCCATCTTCAACCATCCACCCGCGGAGGAATCGTGAAGAATCTGGTCGGAATCTTACTCTTGGCCGATGGAGGACCGAACCGGGAGATTCCATCCAGGATCTGCCACCCACCGTCGCCCGCTTCCCATTCCTTTACCATGTGCTCCGTCAGCTTCGCCACCATAAGCTCCTCTATGGAACATCCGGCAGATACGTTACACCGCTTCCCTCCGCCCTGCCGAGGTTCACCAGCGTGCCGCTCCACTCGCTGTCCACCGTTCGACTGCGGGTCCTTTGATGTGCCCGCCACCCGCTGATGGCCGCCGGAAGTCATGCGTGAACCCAGTCCACCGATGGGGAAGAATTCGCGATCCCGAAACCGTGCGCTTCCGCTGAGAAACGCCACTTTCCGGTTCCGTCGTCCCTTCCGGGGTCGCAAGGGAATATTGATGGAATTCAACCGGAGCGTAGCGTCCCGCCGGGGCTGGCCCACGTAGGTGACCGCCACCGGAATGCGAATGCGGTCCCGGTCGTGGTATGGGCGGCCGGGTGGCAGCGGAAGCAACGGTGGGCGAAGGTCGTACCGGCCCGGGGGCGGTCGGAAGAACGGTTCACGCCGGTAGCGGTCGTACGTGTAGCCGCAACAAACTGGGCGCCCTTCCGTCCCACGGTGGAAAGATGCCACCGCCATGTCGGGTTCGTAATGTCCGGGACCCGGATCGGCCGGATTGCGCCGGCAAACGGTCAGTTCCGACACCGCCAACCGAGAGATCGCTCTTTCGTTCATTCTGTTGCCTGCGTGAATATAATTTTTACTTTAAAATAGTTCCGCACTCAAACGACAATAATTCTTATTTTCGTATGAAAAACGCCACATTTTTTTGTGTCTTTTTTTAAGAAACTAAAAGGCTTTTTCTTCCACCACTACAACATATCACAAACCCTCTTTGAACGTGTTTTAAGATGACCCCACAACCGCTTTCCCAACCATCAAAACGGGTCTCTATTTCAAACACGCGTTTTTATCCACGATAGAAATCCCTCCAATAATTCATCTCCCGAAGCGCAAAAAAAAAATAAACACGCATAAATCAACTTTCCCGCTGGAAAGATTTGACATAAAAGCCGCCTTTCTGGCGGCAGCGAAAAGCGAGCGAAATCCCACTCACGTCCGCAAGTCCTTTCGTTCCGGGATGTTATTGCTTCTGCGGAATGTAAATTGAGGAAATGCCCTGAAGTATTACTTCCTCCCATCAGATTAAAGCGTAGATTCTTTTGGTATTTTTTTTTTGCCTCTCTATCGCTTTTTTTTTGCCTCCACGCATGAACTTTCCGCGTTGGATGTTGTTACCGGATTTAGCTTTTAAATCGAATAACCAAAAGCAGGCAACGAACCCCCACCCAAGGGCGTGGGAATGACGCACTTATTGCGACTTCGGTATAATTATACCAACAATAAGCTGGTGAATCATAAACCAAATCAGCAGCCGAGAAACGCTTTCAAAGGTGAGTCCCCACGAAGAACTTATAAGTGAGCGAAACTGAACGAAAACAACTTGTACACCGTCGTAAGTGAAAATGCGTTACACCGGAGCCCGTTGAAAGTGGCTGGAAATATTTAGTATTCCGACCTCCAAACGGCATCGGCTCACGTACGAGCATACTTAGCGCTTCGCTCGACGAATGACTGGAATCGCAATGAAGTTCAATTTATTTGCATGCGTGCATGGTGCCTTTCATTAGCTCAGAAGCATGGGATTGGATTCCTCGTCACGAAGTTCGATGGCCCAGGGTTTCAATGCTTTTTTCTCTATTTTTATTTTCAAAGAAAGTAAAACATTGGAAAGCATTAATGGTCTATTTCGTGGACGGTCACTTTGATACGACCATTTTGTGATGTACTTAACAAATCCTTGACAAATATTTTAATATAAATCCACCATTCTCAAACCTATGTTGGGGTTAGAGGCGGACCTCACCATCATCATTAATCAGAAATAGCAACAAGATTGATGTAATTCTATGATTTAAAAAGCGACATATCAATATGGATTATTAGTACAACACATCAACATGTAATGTTTAGGGAGCTTACAAAAAGAAACCCTTAGTTTCCATTGTTCAAAGACAATGCGATATGAACAACGTTTTGCTTGATTAAAATATTCTATTGTAAAACATGTTGTCATCGACATGATCCTTGTACCGTTCCCTGGAGAGCGATTTACAGGGAAAAGGATGTCACTCAGTGCACATCCTAACGCACACCAACACCAACTGGGCCAGCGACCATACAATCAGTTCTAATTTCAAAGTTTCCACTTTCCTTTTTTCCACCCATCGCTTCCCTCGCATCGCTTTGCACCCGTACACATCATCACTTCCGGGAATGTTTTATTTGCAAAGGCTTCTTTTCTTCCGCTTCCGCTCGTGATACACCGGCCCCGATCCCCGTTCCTTGCCGAGCTGCTATTTAATCTATTTCACAGCATTCTCGGGGCGGATTTTCCGCCAACACAGTGCCAGCTCCCAGCATCCTCTCCCGACGTCTCCCGGGCTGGGACTCCCGAAGAAAAAAAAAATACCGAGGAAAAGACGGGTCGTGACTCGGGCTCAGAACCGGCTTTCAATAGGTTCAATGATGTGTGTACATGTGGCCTGACGTTTGCACGCACAGTTGCACACGTACAGCGGCCGGTTACACACGACGAATGCTTTCATATTCATACCGCTCCGGCTATAAATCATTCGCCGGGCTTCTTTCAGATCTACATCTGCGCAGCCACCTCCCGGGAACCATTATTCCCCGGCGTTGGGATTTTCCCAACGTTTTTCTCTGCCGTTTGGTTTCAGTATTTTTTTTTTCTTTGTTGCCTCCTCCCTGCGATACCGTTCCACATTTCCATTTCCATAAGGCACACCCATCCACACCCAACCAATCAGCTTAGATCGCCCTTAAATAATCTTTCCTTCTCTGCGAACTCCTTCCCTCGACATCCCACGGAAGGATCCAGCGGCCAGAAGAAGCATGTAGCTTCGCTTTTCTCTCACCGCCCCGCCACAGCGGGAAACCCCTCGGACACAGGACCATTTACAGACCGGCGTCGCCGTATCGTGTGTCACATAAAGCATCGGTTGGTTTATGCTTTCGCACCGTTTCTCATCCTTTTCATACGCGGTATTTATTTAAAGCAAGGCTTATATTTCACCGTTTGCACCGTCCGGTTTGGAGAGCTAACCCAAGCCAAGATTTTTCTTCAAAAGCCCCCGCAACGGAGCATAAATAAATGGTAAACAAACCGAGGCAGACACAAACGCTGAAATAATGCAAAGTTTTATGAACCGTCTGGAAGTAAATGTATTTCAGATAGACAACGAAACAAAAAGGCTGGTCAAAAAGAATAAAGAATCTCCAGAAAAAATCAGAAGCAAAAAATGGAGTATGGGACACTTGAACTCATACCGAAACAAGCAGTGCGCATTATAAAAGCTGCCATCCTCGGTCTTTCCGGCAGCGTTGGCTTTGGGCTCAGGTAATAAACCAAAGTAAAAAATAAAGCACTATACGGAAACGGAAACGTTGGCTTACGGTACATGTGTTCAGAGATCACGATTTACAGGTAACCCAGACATACCTACGGGAGGTCTTTTATCCACTCGGCCACGTCGTCGTCAGTCTTTTATGCAAAGTTGAAGCAATGTAAAAAAAGGAAATTCTAGTGACACCAAGGCAAACAAGCAATGGAAGAAAAAGTGGAAGTAAATAAAGGTTAAAATAAAAATTGGAACCATTCACACACCGAAGCACGGGACGAAACAAATATATACACGTTTGAACATAAATAATACTTACCGGGCCGTATTTTACCGACAAAGTGTTTGCGCGGATGTGATAATTTATTCATCTCCATCGGAATGTTGATCCCGTAGTGGACCGCTCGAGCGGAATGCATTTCCGTGGTCGGGTCCGGAGTCGTCCGGAGGTCCTCGTAAAGCACTCCGCTTCGAACGCCCCCGTGTGACGATGGCCGGACGATTTGGGCAGGGGCTGGAAAAGCGAGAGAACGCGAGAAAGACGGAATCGGGAGTGAGAAATCAAGTGAGAAGGTGAGAAAATAGCCCGCTGTACAATTGTTTGCGGGCCTCCCATGGGGGCTAGAAATACCGCCCCGATAATCCTTATAGAGGATTATGACGCATTACGGATGTGGAACAGGTGGAAAATTGATCCTATTGCTGCTTAATCCCACTTGCCTTTTTTTTCAATTTCCCAGAGACGTGTTTAATATTTAATAACACCCCGCTGGGGACGAATCTTCAACGACCAGTAAATAAAGTGATAGTACTTTGAACGTTGTTAAAAAGGAAAGTAATTTGAAGTACAAATAAAAAACAATTAAATAACAACCACTCTTTGGTAATTCATGAACACGGCACTGTCAATTTTCAACCATGTAAATGAAGCACCACCAGTTCGGATCTGCTTGTTTCCGTCGACCGGATCATCCCTGAACTCGTGCGAAGCTAAGAAGAAAGAATGAAAGTAACCCCTATTCTATTTTATTTACCAAACCTACTTCAGTCTTAAATCATGATCCCCAAAAACTCCCACCCCAACCGCTGGGAAACGCGCCTAAACTCGTGGCACTTTGGGCCAACTTTTCCTAAATTTATTCACCACTCACACATTTACGAACCACCGCGCGCACTTGGCTTCGCTCCCTTATTTATATTCCACATCCATCATATCGCTGCCAATTTGAGGAACAGCTTTACCAATCAAAGCCGGTACCACCATCGACAGCATTCTCCCTACCACCCTTCGGTGGAAGGAAAAACCTTAATCCTCTCGATTTCACACAGTTCCGTTTTTTCCCCTGTTTCTTCTTTTCTGCCAATGGAACACCACCTGTTCTTTCTCCCGGACTCCATTCGTTTACATTTGTTTGAAAATGAAAGGAAAGATAAGGATGGTTTACCATCCTGCACCTGATAATGCGGGTTGGATTTTTCTCATTCACCCCCCTATATTTCTTTCTTTAAACAAGAACCCACGGCACGATGGGTGAAAGGACAGCGCATGGCGTAAGGAAAAATGGTGGAGGAAAATGGTAACCTACCCATAAAGGTGCGACTCGGTCGTCCGCCGGTACCTGTTGATATGTTGACCGAATCGGCGATACTTCCGCCTAATCGATATCTACCGCAAAGATGCCATCAGCATCGCCATCATCATCATCATCATCATCATCATCATCATCGCCATCAGCATGACGATCGTCGCCACGGTTTTCGCCATTGTGGTGGGCAGGTAAATGTCGGTTTGAGGGTGGAAGAAAACAGAAGAATAAGAAAGGATCAAATTTTGCCCACAATGAAGGTGGTGGAAAATGGAACACGCGTACTGGGGAAGCTCTAGGCTCTAAGAAGTTCCAAGGAGTGGAGGAGTGGACCTACCCACGCGTGTTCGACGAAAAGATCTAAGCCGAAGCGGAAAGGGCGCTCCTGAGCTGAGCCGGACCGGAAAGGCCGGGAAACCCAAAAGCAATCGGATCCGATCGGATCAAGGTGATAAACATTAGCACACGGATACGAAGGAAAAGGCGCCCAAGCTAGCTGCCGATTGGCTGCGAATGCGTGCCCTGCCAGGCGTTGTGGAAAATCCCCTTTCTCGAGATGGAAAAATGGTTCCGCCCGTGTGGGTATGGCCCGGGCGTACGAGTGCGTGCCGGGAAAGATGATGGATATCGATTCGAAATTCGTGCCACAGGCTGGGGTGTAGAGCATTGGAAAGTGGATATAAATTTCATTCCTCTACCCCAACCCACCCTCCTTCCCTTCCGGTGCCTTCTTTGCGCCAGCGACTTGTTTAAAGGACACGCGCCTTCCAATTTCACGGGGCGGAAGTGAGCTTTCAAGGAAAGAATTTTCGTCTGCTAAATCCACTTCGCCATCGACACGGGTTTTTCACGGGTTTGGCACGGCCGACGGTGTGTAGATGTTCTCCTTCTCCTCCTCCGTGTCCACACTTTCCCCCCCGTCTTTTGTCAGTGGGGAGTGATAAAAATATCCGATACAACATAAACGGTAATAAAAGGGAAAAATTTAGATAAATTTGATTGAGTGCCGCACGTGAGACGCCTCGGAACGGCCGGTAGGGACCGAAAAAACGCCTGTAGGACTTATAGGTATCCGAGGTCGGCCGATCCTTTCGCTCGAGCAACCCTCCGCCGCTTGCTTTTCGTTCGGTTCGTTGTTTGTTGTTAGTTTGTTCGTGGCTTACCTGCCCGGTGGAAGGAACCAATCCTTGCGGCTGTCCCGCAGCGAAGACTTCGAACAGTGTGGCCATTTTCGACGATAAGCAAAACGGGAGCCTGGTTGGTTAGCGCTCGCCGACTTCCTGTCATGGGCGATCGAATCTAGAAGATTGGTGGACAAGATGATGATCAGAATGAGTGAACTGAAAGTTCGTTTTATTTATTAACTGTTGGGGGGGAACATTGTTATAAATAACTCTACAGTAATGTTCAATGTACATTTCCGGAATTATAAATCAAATCCTTCCTTTAGTAAAGCCCGCTTCTGAGAAGCGCGTAAAATTCAACCAATTTCGCGCACAAAAAGTGTAAAGTCGTCGTGTTACCGCCAACTGTTAGGGCAAAACTTATTTAGCAGGAACACTTTGGATCGAACGGTATCGTACAATGCGCGAGGCTTCCTATTTACGAGCGGAATTTCAAATTTATTGTCCTCCGCCACCCTTTTCTTCGAATTTCCAGTAACGAACCCGGTTGGAAGGCATTGTTATCGGCTCCCGTTTTCCACTCCGGTTGCCTCGGAAAAACTCACCCGCAAAACCGAATGCCAGATAATACCAGGCGGTCGTTCAAGGGAAAAACGCCATAACGCAAAGTACATCCGGTTGATGTATCGATACGGCGGTTTACTTTACATTGGTGTGCCGCTTTAATGATGACGGTTTATTTTTCACGACTTTCGGTCAATTTTGAGCAATGAAGAATGGGCACCGTCGGGTACGATAAATAACTCCCGAGGCCAGGTCGGCAGGTGGAAGCGAAGGTTGCCAAACGAGCTATAAAAACTTCAAAATTGCCTATAAAGCCCCGCACGCCAGCTATTAAATTCAATCGTGTTCAATAAAGCAACTAGCTTCCGTACAGTGCCATAAGGGATGCAGCAAGTGGACGAAGGGAATAGCTATACGGGTGGATCATTGATGTTTTCGACAGGATTCGAAACATAGCGCAATAATTATAGGTTCACAATCGGTTCGGTTATCGAGACCGGATCAAACTAATTTTATTAATCTTTTCATCACAAAGCAAGCACAGTTGTTCCACGACTAAAATGCGAATAGCATGAGAAAAGCCATCATCAGGCTGAACAAACCCATCGCCTCCGATAGGGCAAAGCCGAGGATGGCGTAGGAGAAAATCTGCTGCTTCAGCGGCGGGTTGCGTGCGTAGCCGAGGATGAGCGCACCGAACACCGTCCCAATGCCGAGCCCGGAACCTCCCACGCCAATCGTGGCCAGGCTGGCTCCGACGAACTTGGCAGCGGTATCCACGTCGCGCCGACCGCAGGACGTTCCGAAGCCTCGCCCGTGCACCGCAAGAGGCCAAACAGTACCGCGGAGACGTTTGGATGTAGCTGCATCTTCTCGGCGAGCTAGGGCAGAGCCTTGCAATGCGATTGTGTCGTTGGTCGATGGCATGAAGTGGAAAGGGCGAAGCCACGCATGGGCAGGATTTGAAGCTACCGGAAGCGGAACAAAATCTGCAGGATTATAGCAAGAGATGTGTGGAATAAAATGTGACTTCAAACTGTATTTTTATGTTGATATCTTATAAACCGAAAAATGTTAACACTATTTAAACTGAATTCAGTTTACTAATATTATCTACATTACCTTTCGTCTTTTCCTCTATATGATATTTTCGCATACGTTCCAGTAACGAGACACGTTGCAACTCTTTAGGACACGATGTAGTAAGTCTCTTGTCAGCATCTTTTGTTATTTGTAGTTCTGAAAATATAACCGACAACAAAACAAAAATAGGGAATGAATATATAAGTGTTTAAATAGAATCAATAATTTTTATGGTTCATATTTTGAAAAACACATTTTTCGATCATCTCATCTTCAAAATCATTGCATCTCTAAACTACAGGCAACGGAAGCGAGTTAGATCCAACACATGCGCTACCGCCCAAAAAACACCAGTACAAAACTAGGCACCGCATGGCTCCGGGACATTGTTTTTGCGCCGGAAAGCGGAAACAAATTGACGCTCAAAACCGAGCGACCGAAAGGGAAAAGTTTATCCCGAGGTAAAGAAAGATGTGCAATAAAACTTTGTCTAGCGCTTCAGCGCTCCGCCGAGTTCCGGTTCGCCGAACCAAATGCCTCCACGCTACATTGTGCCGGTTGCACACCTTTCGGAAAATGAAACGAAATGACAAACAGAAGCCGGTGGCGAAAACCTGGCCCTGTTGACGTCAGAAACGGCACGAGCTCTCCCACCCAAAGGCCGCTCCGGGCAAGGGAATCGATCAGTGTCGTTGCCCTTCCGGTTGCCGTTCGCCGGGGGCGGAAGCGAGGCGGGATTCGGCAAATCCACAACCGGAATCCGCACGAAACAAACTGAGCCAGTAAATGAGAAAAGTAAACTTTCTCGTCACAACCGGAACCGGCTGGAAAAGACGCCAAACGGGACGGGGAGGCGGCTGGTGTCCGGAAGGGTCAATTCCATCCGCAAAGCGAAGCTGTACGGCAGCACCCTCCATCCCGAGCAGCGCTTCCTTGACCATTTCCCCCGTTGGTTTTCCGGACCGAAAGGTGGTTTCCGGTGGATTTGGGCAATTGTTTTCGCTGCTTCCCTCCGTCGTGCATCCAAACCTTATGCCAATTTAACTCCATCGACTTCCTCACTCATCTGCCTACATCCTTACGCTAAGTTTCACACCGATCCGAAGCTGAATGTGTCTGTTTGGCTCGCATAGGACCGGCGAAGCATTGTTGCGATACGAATACAGTGCCAAATGACGATCCCAGCAGCCGAAACGGTAGAAATAAAACCATCAAAAAGTCGAAACAACGCCGAAGGATAGCGAAAGGAAAAGCATGGTTCAGCCAGACGGAGGAAAAACCTCGTTTCCGTGCGGAGGGAGGGTTTACGAGCAGCCACTGGAGCTGGTGTATAATTTTCTCACTAACTTTGGCACAGGAACAGCGGCAGATGGAAGCGGGTCGGGGTAAATATTTGCTTCGAAATCGTTCCACTATCGATGAAATGGACGGACCGGGTTGCCATCGTCGGTTGCCTTCTGCTTCCGGGGGACACTGGTTTCGAGGGCCGAGTCAAGATCGAGATGGGTTTCGCGCTGCCAAGGAAACGACATAAAACAGTGGAGTTAATAAAGAACGAATCGTGACCCCTCGGGGGAGGGGCAAGGTCCCAGGAGTCGGGTGGTCGGTCGGCCAGGTTTTACAAGCTGTTGTTGTCAATAGTTTCTTTCGATTCCACTATTTTTCCACTGACTAACCTTCAAGCGGAGTGTTTGTCTCCTTAGGTTTGTGAGGAGGTTGAAGTAGTGGCTTCTTGGATCCTAAAAATATATAAAATAGGAAGGACGATACGTAAAGGATAATCAAGACTCGAGAGGAGCCATTCTTCTGGCCCAAGCAATCTTCCGCCGCCCGGTGGACGGGCTGTTAATGGTTTTATTATTTTCTATCCGATCCAAAACAGTCTGCTGCTCGAACACGACACCAGCGAGCAGAGAGTCAACGATTGGCCATTCCTTTAACCTGTCCCCAGCAGGGAGGACAGGTATGCATTGGCACAGCACATTTTCCCGCCTCCCCCACATCTCGCCCCACCGAGCTTATATTGCTTTCGCAAATATTGTGCTATCAGAAGTAATAAATTGTCAATTTGGAAGTTTCTCCCTCGGAGGTCGGATTCGGAAAACGACGGAGAAAAGGAACCACTTACCAGCAAATATCTGGTGGAATCACGGTGTGACGAGGTGGCAGATTTGGGCACGAGTGGTGGAATGCGCCGGGTAGGGTTTTTCTCGATCGCTTCGACTCAGATTGCACCCGAAAGGGAACTGGAAGCGACAACTATTTTCTTCAGGAGGCAACGATGAACGAAGCAAAACCTGATACCTGCCTACTGGAAGCTGTAGATGATGTCTGCTGCAACCTCACACGATGGTAGCTGAGGAGTATGCTCTATCAAAGGCTACTGCGATACTCTGCAGTATTTATCCTCAAACGATTGGTAACTTGCAGTAGGCGGGTGGATCATTTGGAAGTAAGCGTTTAAGTTTTCGTTGCAGTTTTCTACTGTATCTATTTTATTTGTTCATCATGGATCTTGCAAGCGGGAGGCAAAATGGAAAAGTTTATAGACCGTATCAGTAGTTCAACTCCCAACGACTCATGCCAGCAGACGATGGGAAATCTTGCGAATGAAAATTCATTGTGGAGCTCTTCTTAGACGAGTAGCGTTTCAAAGTTTCTTTGAAATCTTTCAACCGACCGCAAATTTCGCCTAAAGGAACACTCTTGCGAAATCATTAGATGACCAAGCAAACGATTGAAATTAAACGAAAACGATAGAGCACTCACTTCGCAACCAGACGATGGCAACCAGTCACTCGGTGTAGCTGTCGGCGGGTCAATAATATTGGTTGCATCACGCACGGGTCACGATTGAAAGTGATTCTAGTTGTCCCTCACGTGCCGACCCCCCCTGGGGGAGCTGCATCACGATGGTGTAGAATGGTTCTGCGGCGTACGGAAAACCAAATAGACAAACACAGCGCGTAACCCGCGATGACCGAAGCTAGCCAACCGGCTGCGCTGGGGTGCTAGATTTCTCCTAAACCAATAATCCAAATTGACTGCCCGACCAAGGGCGGTGGCGTGGGCAATCGAAAGCACGGCACGAAGTCAGCCCGTGGACGGAGCGACTCCATTAGGTTCCATTTTGTTGCGGTTCCGATAACAATGCGTGGATGAAAATAAACTCCCTCTCGCTGGCTCTGTCTCGCTTTTCTTTCTCTGTTCGACTGTTCGGAAAAATAAGCTCGCAACCATCGATTTGCACAAATGGGGTGCGGCTTTGATGGAAATTTTATTTCACTTCAAGGCAGCCCCTGACCGCCATCCCACATCCGTTGGAGTGGGTGGAAGCACTGAGCGGGCACGCGGGCAAGCATACCGAGGTTGATGTAAAACTCAGCGCAAAAAAAACAACAAACTCGACAAATGGAAAAATCGAACCGAAAGAATGGATCAACCGACCGGTTTCGGTTTCATTTGTCCGACATTTTCCCCCGGCATTTCCCGCGGGGCAAACCGCATTATACGCGAACCTTACTACTTAAAAATTGCGAATTCTGTTCGGATATAATCATCGTTTTAACATTATCATTATTACTGTTATTGTTATAATGGATAGCATCATTTTACGATGGCACTTCATTACTGCCGTTTATCGAGCGCTAATAGTGTTTTTGGCCGCAACACCGAACCGCACATTTGGTGAAAGGATATGGAAGGATACAAATATCCTTTTTTTACTGGACATTTGGCCATCATCGCTAGAGTTTTAAAATGGAAAACTGCAAACCTGGAATAAGATAAATGTGAAATCCTAATTGAAATTAGGTATTAAAACTAAACAATAATATACTTGAGGTCACTTGCAAAATATCAAACCTGTTGTGTAAATCAGGAAAAAAATAGTTGACACATGGACTGATAAAGCTGGTGATAGCTAGCTGGTTACAAACCAGCCTTTTCATTATCCATTCCCACACCTTCCACGGGGTTGGGGTGGTTACGGAAACCGCGAGGGAAAGCAAATAACCACACGAGTACAATTACGCACAACATCAGCGGACATTAATCGATCGGTTTGGTGGAGTGCAAAACAAAAATCGCCGCCATAAACCACCGGAAAAAGGGGTGCGGGGAAAATGAAATTTAAACCCCATACGAAGGCAAGAACGTATAGCGACGGAACAAACACAAAAATAAATCACCGAATAAACCGGCACAATACCAAAATTCACCCTTCATTTGTTTCAATTTAATCATTATTGCATTATCGAAGCAATTTAACGGTGTTCGAGGTGAGGATTTCTCCCCTCCTTTTCACCCGCCTGCCCACCCCATCCTTTTCGAGTTTGTGTAAACTTTTTTTGGGTTTTTGGATAACGCATTTTGTTTGCTTTTTTTCAGGATTTCCATCACCCGTGTACCCTTTTTCCCATTTGGGGGGTTTTACTCCCTTATCAGAGCAACCCGCATGCAACGGGAAATGACATGAACCTGTCCGATGTCGAAATTTGTGGCCCCGCGGGTTTCTCGTTCTGGTCGGTCGCTGGCGCACCGTCGCTAATGGTGGTTGTGATCTCCCTTATCATGTTGCCATAAAATGCCGGTTCAATTCAATGATCCGTTTGCCTACGGACAGCACAGGCCGAACAGATTATTTTTTAATCAAATTTAAACTTATGGCTAGACCCTGCCCTTCGTAATGTTCATCACGGAACAAGATTACTGGAAAAAATAAATGCTGAACATAAACATTAGGAAAATATCTACATTTCAAAGATTGATGGTAGAACTAAAGACTCATTTTCAAGTCTGGTTTTTTATTAATGTTGACTCGGAAACATTTAACGTTTTGTTTTATGTCGTGTTATACTTTTCCTTATAATCTGAAATTATAATCTGAAAATGTACAATCCTTAGCCCAGATTGTGGGAACTAGATTTATAACGACAATATAAATTATGCGCCTCGTTGTATGAATTATAATATTGCTAAAACCCTCAGCAAGTAATAAAAATGTCTACTATTACTTTATTTCCCTAAAGCTCTCGTTGCACAGATTGTATTTTTAATGGTTTTTATTTGTTTTCTTGAGCACTGAACAGCATGAGTCCTCATTTCTTGGAGTGCTGCTGAAGCCTTCAATGACCAGCCGAAGTGGTTTCCAGACAACGTTCGTCGAATTCCGATTGAAATATTACCGAATGTTCTGCGCGTCTTGTCGCTTCCCAACCCAAAGTACCACCGGAAACTGCTCCCGGACGGAAGGAATCCGTTTCGATCGAACTAAAGCACTGCGGTGCTGAAGTCCTTCCTCGTTGGAAGCAGAAGCAATGTCCACGCGGAGCTTTCGCGCTGAAATCCCGAAGCCAATCGACAGCCCGAATCGGATGACGGTGAAATGGCTTTTACGACGGAACCATCCGCGCGCCCCTATCCGCGGACGTCGAACAGACGCCGAGATGAGGGACAACGTGCGGACACGAAACGTCGGCGGTTGAAGCTAACGAAGCGAATTAAATAAATTTCATCCGAATCTGGCAACGTGTCTGGTCGGCTGCGAGGCGTTCGGAATCGCTGCAAATTATCTAATCATTTATTCCATTTATCACGAAACCCCATCAAAATGGCCACGAGCCACGGTGAAAGCAAAAAAAAGGCATAAAGGAAGGGCACACGACAAAGCGGTCATTTTTAAAGTGAATCTGCTGATGGGATTTCTCGGATTCATAACGCTGGAAGGATTGGGAGGGATTGCCTTATTAATTCTTTATTTGAAGGAGCGTCTTTAGGAGAACAGGCCGCAGATTGGCCGCAGGAATAATTCTTGCCTCCCTTACTTTCTGCTTCGTGTGCAGAACATTTGACGCTCGTAAAATTCGCCGGAACCGGAGCCTATCCTCTCAGCTTCGTCTGCGGATGCAGGAAACGCCACAAAGGAAGCCCCAAAACACGAACATCCGATGTGGCACTTCCGGTGTCAATGGGAGAGAGTTCGTAAGATGGATTGTAGCGATTGCGAGAAAACGGCCTGCACGGATCGGACGAACGGCCGAGAATCGGATTATGTTTGTGCGGCTCGTGCTACCAATGGACAACGCTGACGTACACGCCGGGATCGATTCTGGACGCCCAGTGCTCTGCAACCCTGGGACCGATTGTTGCGAGCGTAGTTCTGACGCCCCGAACGGATATCGAGTGGTCGTGAAGGGACAGATTAAACCCGGCAGTGGTGAATTTACGCGTTGAAAGCAGTCCACCCATCCTTATCAGCTGTTTTGGAGAATGCGCGGCATCGCGAAGGAATGGAGAAATTATCGTCATAAAGCGAAACCCCATCGTTCCGCGGCAGCGAACAAAGTGAGATTAATTTTCTGTTAATTTCCTCGAATAAATCTGCCCATTTGCGACTCGAGAGCTTACCGACCGTCGAATCCTTCTTCGAGCTTCTCGATGGCGATAATTCGTCAGCAGAAAATACGGACAACGGGCCCGGCTTTCTTCGTGTTCGCACCCGTCACTTAAAACTTTGTCTTTTAAATTTAATTTAATGAGCACATTTAATTTGGAGCTTTGCTGGGCCCCCGTTTCTTGGGAACCACAAACAAAGAATTCTGCTGAGCAGCAGAGCAAACACGCTACGCTTAAATAATAAATAAGGCCAACTATTCGCACCGTTCCATTGATTTATGCACTAAAGCTACGAATCGGTTTCGTTTCCTGGAAAAAGAAAGGCTGGCAAGCAGATACCGGCAATCCGTACCAAAAACCCGCGGCTAGACATTCCACCTGACTGACTTTGGAAACGGCTGTGGACGCAATTTATCGTACCTATGGTAGACACTGGAACTTACCTTATGGCCTTATCACACTGGTCACCAATGGTGGCTTTGCAAAGCCACCGAACTGTCAAAATTTGGTTTTGGCATCCAGTTTGACATACTGGTGCGTCTTGGTAGTGTGATAAGGCAGGCCACCTGGGAGTGGGAGTTTATATAATTCACTTTCGGTTCATGCGGTTTTCGGCAGTTTAAGATCAAAATACCGAAATTTTATAATCTTATTATGCTTATAATTGATTATTAACAAAATTAAAAAACATGAATCACTTTCAAATCAAGCTTAACATGCCAGATACACCAAACTCCACACAATGACAGCTCGGTGATACGGGCAAGCTCATTCACCAACGGACCCCCAGCCACTCCAATGTCATTCGTTTTCGATGGTCGTTTGACAATCCAGTGCTTTTTCCATGCCACCATTGGTGACCAGTGTGATAAGGCCATTAGGACGTCTACTCCTATTACGGGTATCCATCAGGAACAGAACTCGAACGTAGGTGGAGAGAAGGAGACGGTGAATTCGATATCGAATTTCGTTTCGGAGAATCACCAGAAAACGAAACGCTCAACATGGTAGGAATCTTACGGTAATCCAAAACGTGACGATTCTTTATTGATAACATTAAATTACAAACTCGGGCTGTGCGATTGTTTCGATAGCAGAGTAATACACGGTGGTTTTTTTTCTAGAATAATACCGGATGACAAAAGATCGGAATAAACATGCTTTCGATGCACTCTTACTATTATTATATGTACAAACAACAAAAAGGTTTTCCATGTCAGGCTATCGTAGGAAATATTTCATACACCAGGCGCCTCCATTGAAATGTTTCATTTCAATGTTGAATCCATCCTTGCAATATTCCGATGAATTAATTTCTATGGTTACCAACTATGTTTACAGGTTATCGAAGTTGTATCGATCTTTTAGCTTCTTCCTTATGCACAATCCCATTATCAACCGTTTCCAATTCCCATAGATCCGCTTTCGGCGCCGTTCGTCGTCTTTGCGGTCCAGCTCCACCTGCTCCTGATACCACTCGTCCAGCACCTGATCACGGAACTCCTCGCAAACCACGTACCCATCGTACACGGCCTGGCAGCTTCCATTGCGGTACTCGAACCCCGTGATGGCCTGCGCACAGTCGATCCGTAACCGCCGGCAGATCCGATTCAGCCCCGGCAGCTGCAGATGGACAGTGCCCTTCGGTAGCATGCACGGTTGAAACAGATCCACATTCCCGTACGCACTGCGCGGCACACGTCCATCCTGGGCAACGGGTGGCTCGTAGTCCTGCACCTGCCAGGATCCAAACAGTTCCATCGTCTGGCCGGTGATGGCCGTTCCGGTGAACCGATCGTATTTTGCTTTCGCCTTCACCACCTTGTACGGTTGTTCGTGCATTCGGACGGTCTTTGCCTGGCGCAGCCAGGATTCGCGCGAGTGTAACGTATGCACACAGTCCCGCAGGAATATTGGTTCCTCCCGGATGCGGCCAACGATGGGCGCATCGGGAGGGTAGATTGCTTCGTTTCGCAGCAGATACCGCTCTATGGCGTACCGCGGGTGGTTTTTATATTCACTGATCTGCTCCGGGAAGGGCCGTTTGTTCAGTAGCCGATCGAACTTAATGTCCTCAATGATGTCGCGCTTGGTGCGCTTTCCCCGGTAAGGACGCAATGCCCGCTCGAGCCACTCGTCTTCTACTCGTAGCTTACTCTTTTTGCTGCCGAACCGGGAGATGTACCGAGGGGACACATCCTTTATCGAGCCCTCGTTGTTCCAGGCCAGCACATAGACGATCGGTTGAGTTGCTTGTTTCTAAAATTGTTTCAACACAAACGGACCATCCTTAGTTCAATATTATATTGAAATAAAACGATTTAAAAGTTACCTACCACGATGTCCTCGAGTTTATAAACGCTACCATTTAACACATCAATTGTAATCCATTTGTCTTCGTGTTCGCAGAACACTTCAACCCAATAATCGACTCCAGGCGACTTTGAGGTTCCCTTCTTTTTCGTTTCCACACCGCTCCGGGCATTCTCGGACTTTTTTTTGCGCCCAAATTTTTCCGCCCTCGCCCGATACGCAGCCAGTATTCGTTCCCGACGTCGCCGAACCTCGTCGTCGATATCGTCCACGTCACCTATGCTCGCGGTGGACGATGGAACTTCGTCCTGCTTTCGATTCGATTCCGCCTTCAGAAACGATGCCGACATTAGCTTTAGCTTTTTCTCCCTCGGTGGGACCATCTCGTCGGCTCCTCCGTCGAGCTGCGGTACGGTAAATCCGCCCAACTTCCGCTTGCCCCTGCCCATAGCGGTGGCCTTTTGTTTCGTGATAAGGGCAAGCAGTTTTTCCTTCGCCGCGTACACCATACTTTCGCGCGGTGCCTGTCGGAAGTCTTGCAACAGCTGACGCTCCATTGCCATCTCGCGCGGCGTACGGGGGTTCATTTTGTACAACTGTTCGGTCGGAATTTGCTTCGGGGGTACGGCCGGCGAAATCACTAACCGACAGTGGACGCCGAGGGTACGCAGCAGCAGCACGAAGAGGAGAATGTAGTCCCGTTTGCAGTAAGCGGCCTTCTTGGCGATGGCAAATATGAGAAACTTGCCCAACAACGGATGACGCCGCTGGCGGTAGAACATCGTATCATCTTTCAGCATGATTGTGCGCCGGTAGTATCGTGTTATCTCCTGAAAGTAACGTAAATTAGTGAGCCCATTCGGCCGGGACACTTTGCTCGTTTGACCCATCGCGCCGGGGAGCAGTTTTTTACGGGCAAACTGCATCAACGATGGTTTCCGGAGCTCGTTGTTCACGTACGTCCCGTGACCGATCCAGCAGAGAAGGGACGTTTTATGCAGGTTGATCTGACTGTTGCGTTTTTCGCGATTCATGAACCTTTTCAATGCCGTCAGGACATCGAAGGTATGTTTCTGGGGGCGTCCTTTGCTACCAATTTCCGGACCTAGCTTTAGCGTTATTTCGACATCCTTCGGAGCATCGGAAGCTACCGTCGCCTTGCTTGGCGGCACTGCCACAAAGTCTTGTCGACCAAATCCTGTGGTAAGCGATTTCCCACCACGATTAGGTATCTTCTCTCCCGTCACTAAAAGTCGATCGATGTCCTCCGGAGAACTACTCGACGAGGGCTTTCCATTTTCTCTGCTCGTTGTTGCGTCTTTCGAGGAACCGGACGGTTTTGCGACGACTGATGTGGCAGCTTCGGCAAGCCGCATCATTTGCACAAACGCTTCACTGGACTGATTAATCTGCTGAATCAGTTTCTTGCCCATCTCCACGTCGGTAGAGAGCTGTTGGTTGTCCCTTGCCGTGCCGACTACCATCGCTTCCGCCGTTTCATTGTCATCTTCCGAGTCCGTCAACTCGACGCCGGCATTACAGTCGAAAAACAAATCCACCGCTTTCCGCTGCTCGCTTTCCTGCTCCGTTGGGCGGAAGAACTCCGAATCGAGATCCAACTCGCTAGGGTCTACGAGATAATCATCCCCACTACTTTCCGAATCCCTGTTATCACCATTATCGTCGCTTCTCTTTAAACTCAATTGTTTGGAAGGACCGGGTTTATCCGACTGTGGTAGAGGATGCGCTAGATCTGGCCGATATTTACGGTACAGCTGTTCAACGGTAAAGGTGGTTAACTTGATCGGTTCCTCGTCGATCTCAACTTGGTCCTTTTTGCGCTTGGCAGGTTTTCGTTTGGCAGGTGCATTTGTACGGGCAGTCTTTCGCTTTGATTTCTTGGGTGGTTTCTTCCCGCCCTCGCTGTCGGAGTCGTCCTCGCTCGAAGAAGCAACGATTGTTGATAGTTGTTCTTTAGCTTCATTCTCCGTCTCCTCGGGTAGTGTGATGCCATTTTTCGCAGCGATCCTCCTCGATATTCGTGCCGGTTTGAGAGGGATTGTCCTGCAAAAACACACATTATGGTTACAGGTTATTGTGCAATAATCAAAACACTGGCCCTCATTACACTTACGGTTTCTTTGTCCGTTTTTTACTGGGTTTATCCGCTAGACCTTTTTTAGCTGCTTGTGGGGATTCCAGTTTATCTGGCATCCATTCATCTTCACTGACGGAAAAATCATCTACTGACTCAGACTCAGCATTCTCGTTCTCGACGTCTGTGTATGATTCCCCAGCTTCCATTTTTAAACAACTTTACCCCCTACCAGGTTGGGAACAATTCAACACGTAAACAAATATTCACTAAACACTACACACGCAATAAAATGGTTGTTCAATCGATCGTACAGCATCCGAGCGCTTTTCCGGCGATCTTCTCAGTTTGGAAGCAAGACTTTTAATGAAAACTGTAAACAAACAACATCAACAGGGTACTTTGATGCGCACTGGAAAACTACAAGAAACTGCAATATTCACTTTTAAAAGACCCGTTGTAGATTATGGAAACATCGAGAAACTATTAATTTATGCATTCAAATTTCAACATTACGAGTTTATTTTACAAATATTTTGCCTAGAAAATTTTGCTACAAATACATGTTATTTTTCATGGCTTTTATTAACAAGTTTTGCTTTCTGTTTCCACCTGTGGCTGGTTTTGACGAACACTCTCAATAATGTTTTCCACAAATTTTGTAAGCCCAAAGCAAATATGCTGAAACATTCTGTCCTCATGGTCGTTCATCGGTTCACCCAGTCGATAAATCAATGTACTTCGTAGAGTTTCCAACAGGCATTTTGTATCGGATGGCAGTGGTTCTGAAGCCTGCCGTTCCATCGAAAGTATTAATTCAGGTAATTTCTCAAACATCTTATTAGTCAACGCGTCGAAAGCAACTCTTCGGAGCTTAGCTTGAAGTTTTTGGTAAATCTCGTGGGATTTCGATGATCCTCTTTTAACACCGGCTTCTTCAATAGCCTGTTTCTGCATTGGAATCGTCCCTCTGCGAAATCAATCATTTCTTTATCAAATACCAATGTGAGATCGACTTAAAACACCTACCTTCGCTCACGAATCTGCATTTGGATACGCTGGACGTCTTTTGATTTGAAATGTTGTCCATACTTCGACAACGTTTCTTGCAAATGATGTGTCTTCGGTCGGGACAGTAATTCAAAACGTTCATTGGCTCTGTAACCATCAGGGACAGTTTCTTCCTCTAGAATGGTCGACAGTTTTGGCACGAAGCGTCCGGAGAGCTCGGACATTTTCGATACAACTGGTTCAACTATTTCTTCTCCGTTTTGAACCTCGGCTAAATTGTTTCCGTTTTCTTCGTTGGCCATTTTTATACTTTAAATTTTAACACGACTTTTCCAAAAGGTAATCCTAACGTTTCTGAGCAAACGCACCGTCCGCCACATGAATGTTTACTTTGATCTTTTTTTTTTTAAACTCTATACTCACAAGCTACTTTGTTTTTATGTTGTATTTAAAGGTTTTATTTTACGTTGACTTAGGAATATTACGCATTGGCCATTAATTATTAACCAGTATGAAATGGAGCAAAACATGTAGCACACTACAGACTTATAATTCTCGTCAGGCTGCCCTTCCCGTACAGTTGATTTCACTCCAGAGGTGCAGTCTTCTGCTTGTTTTGCGATTCGTGCCAAGCCTTGTTAATCATACGCTTCGTTTCCGGATCTCCCGAATCGTACAACTGCTGCATGATGTTCATCAGTCCGGATGATGGATCATCGGAAGCCCCCTTCTTTCCGTCCGACATTCGCTCGTCTTTAAGATCTTGCAGGCGCTTCGCCGTCAACGTCAGGTGTGCCCACTTGGTCGTGCTCTGTTTCGCCAAATAGATCGCCACCATGTCGGACTTTACGCGGCGGTAGCTCTTTTCCGAATCGATCGGATTGAGCAGATTGTTTACCACGAAAATGTAATCCTTATTGTTAAGATCGCTGATAACCAGCTGGAAGGAGTTTTCTGTGAACTCGACGTTCACGTTATCTTCCGGCACCTGCTGCACGCCGTTAACGGTGACGAATATTTTGATAAACTTATCGCTCTGATCCCATGCGTATTCCTTCAGCTCCACCTGGTACCGTCTAATGTCACCCGGCGCGGACACCGGGGTCTGTACCGGGCGCGTTACGCTCTGCTCGCTGCTGGCCTGGGCGGCCATAAGATCCCGCTGGCGCTGGATATCCGTTTCCAGCTTGCGTATATCTATCGCGAGCATCTGTTGCACCCGGCTTCTCTGCGCAGTTCCGGCCAACTTTCGCATCTCCTCCAGATCCAGCGTCAACTATCGAGACAAAGGAGAAACGCACAACAATAGTAGCACATTCGGCATTTTTCACTAGACACACCCCGTACTTACATTCTCAATCGCTTCACGAGACATTGCTGGCTGTAAAATAGTCGTGCACTGTGTTGGATAGAACGAACTAGATTGCAAGTAGTCAAAGAAACAAAATGTGATTCCTAGTTAGACACTTTGCACGCCCTTTTCTATCTGTTCCGTTTCACGTTTTGTCTTGAATGAATCAAACTTTCCGTAGAGTTTTGACATTAATGTTGTTCTGGGCTTTTCGGGAAGCTTCTATCGCCGCGATGTTTAGGCACACCTTCTCCAATGCTACAACTTTCATGTTTCGCTATCGTATGTTTTCTTACGCTTTCGCTTTCGCTGGAACATAGCAAACACAATCGAATGATTATTTAATTTTTGATTAGTTTGTTTATCGAATATCAATATTTTTCAACAAATTCTACCTTTTTATCGTGAACTGGTGAGTAATAACATTGGACTTTTTCCCGCGCTTCAAACACCAGCCAAACGTCAAACGCTAAACCTTGCATCGATTTTCTCGCGACCACAGCAAAAGTAAACAAAACAAACGTTCAGCACGCTCGGCACTTGTTGGTATTTGCAACTACTCCCAGCATCTGCATACTAAAGAGGCAGCTGGAAAAGTAAAAGAAAGAATAGTGTAATCAAATTCTAGCCAAGTGCTTACTTCTCCCTTGAAGTGCCATTCAAGCCATCTGGTAACGTGGTCAGCAAACGATTTGAAAGTGGTTTCTCTTCTAATTACATAGAGCGTGCTCACTTCGTCGAACAGTTCTGTTAGTTCTGGCCAGCTGCTCTGCCTCAACGAGGTCATCCTAGTACTCAGGAATTCATATTATCGTTGCTTTCAAGAGGAATCTAGTCATCAGTGCGCCAGTGCCCAGCGTAGCGCTGTCATCTTGGTTACCTTTCGGTGAACATCAGCGGCAGTCGTTCAAGATAGGTCAGAGCAGAAGCATGTCCATGAACGAGGGCATCGCGGTCGTGACGAAGGTAGTCCCCAGTGTTAAGCGCGCCAAGGACCCGGCGGCCGTGCTAACGCGGGAAGACCTGGACGCGGGTCCCATTAGCCTGGACGAAATCGAGCCCGGACTGTGGTTGGGTAATGCTTCGGCTGCGGCCGACGTTGGCACGCTCAAAGCCCACGCCATACAGAGCATCTTGTCCATCGATTCCGTTCCCCTGCCGGTGCACATCACGGACCACCCGAATCTGCGCGTTCGCCATATCCAAGCGGCGGATGTCCCCCGGGAGGATCTGATACGCCACTTTGAGGACACCAATCGCTTCATAGGGGACAGCCTGGCCGAGGGCCGGCACGTGCTGGTGCATTGCTACTTTGGAGTAAGCCGTAGTGCAACGATTGTGATCGCGTATCTGATGGAAAAGTATCGTCTCGGGTATGAAGCCGCCTTTCAGCGCGTCAAGGCGAAACGGCGCTTCGTGATGCCCAACCCGGGCTTCGTGAATCAGCTGAAGCTGTACGCCCGTATGGCATACCGGATCGATCGGACCAACGAACGGTACAAGCTGTTCCGATTGCGGTTGGCCGGTGATAATGTACGCAAAGCCAAACGGCTTCCCACGGAGTGCATGGACGTGGTAAAGGCGGATCCGGGTGTCACGCAGGAATCACCGGAACCGTACGTGTACCGGTGTCGCAAGTGCCGCCGTGTCGTTGCTACCAGAAGCAATCTGCTTCTGCACAAACCAAAGGCAGCCATGGTGGCCCAATCGCCGGCAAAAGTTGGACGCGAACCGGAAGCCACGCTGGAGGAGGTGGGCACCGACGAAGCGGTGGATTCGAATGGAGCGGAAGGGGCAGCAGAAAATAGCATGCCTTCGGATTCACCGGCTGCTGGGATGAATGACCTAACGGAGCAGCTACGTCGTAGTTCGATCAGTAGCGAGCATAGCAACCGTTCGTCCGAGAAGGATACTGCGATGTGCAGCAAAATTTTCTTCATCGAACCACTCGCCTGGATGACGGATATCTACCGTAATACACAGGGACGCTTGTACTGCCCGAAATGTACCGTCAAGCTGGGAAGCTTTAACTGGGTTATGGGTAAGTCGCTGATAATTGCATGTTTAATCGATGACCACTCAATTCTTCCACGTTCTCTCACTCTCTCCCTTTATACTTTATCCTTCCAGCGACTAAATGTCCATGCGGTGCTGAAATTTTCCCAGCGTTTTATCTCGTTCCCTCGAAAACGGAATATTCAACCGTGGTTCAGAACGTCCAGGTAACGGTGTAAACACGATGGCAAAACTTTGGATATAAACCTAGTCCCACTGACGCCAGCCGACAACCAAAGACAATGGAAACATGGGTACGCTTCATTCAGTATTTATTGTCATCATCATTTATTATGATATCTATTAGTTGTCCCATTTGCGTCACGGTGCTTTGAGTTATTTATAACCATCGGCCACCGCAAGCTGATGGCCGGGTACGCGTTGCCAAGCTAAAGGCAGAAAAAAGGATTAGTGCATAGTGAAGACTATGAGAAAAAAGAAAGCATGCAAATGAGCTGAGGGAAAAGGAGGATGCCCAAGTGAAGCTGGAAAATGGAAGGCCGACAGAGAAGATAGATCAATCTCGCCTCATCATGCTCCGGAAGCTTGCTACGGGAGTGTAGGACAACGTACCATTCCACCCACCCACCGCAACCAAAACGTTTCGCACGTCGTTTCGCCCGTTGATCGATGGAGGACTACTAAAAATAGGTCAATGGACGTATTTTCCAGCACTCGCCCAAACGCGCGCGATGCTGCTAACAGATGATACAATCGACCCGCCGGCAATGGCAATGACAATGGTAACAGGCCTTTGGGCACGGCGGGGAAGGATGTATGAGTGGGAATCGCACACTCGGAAACTATTATTCGTTCCGCGAAGGGCAAGGATTGAAAATTAAATCGATTTTGTTCCTCCAACGATAGGCGAATGGTTTGTTCACGCGAACAAAAAAGATGCAATACTCCTATGGGGACCATTCTTTGAAGTACACGAAGCGGAACCTTGATTCTTATCAGTAAAGAGTTTTTTACGTGTTTCCATAAGTCGCCACATGCGGCCGGTAGGCTGCTTCTGTTGTCATTATACTTTTCGGTGGTCTTGTTCATCTCGGTTGATGCGTGCATGTGCTGAAAAGTACAAACTGTACCAGTATGATAACTGAACGCAAGGCAGAACAATTTGACAAAAAGATGGCCAAAATGCGGCCAAGCATATGGACGGGGGTTCTTAGGCGGGCTTAAACGAGCTTCACTATTGGAAAATAATACGCCATCTCGTTATGAGTTGCATTGAGTACGGCACTTCAAAAGTATAAGTACCTTTGGCAGTACGAAAATTACGGAAAACGGGTCACTAAAACTATATGTAATATGACTAGAAATTATTTAACGGAAGGCAACACAAAATATATAAGCCAAGCTAACGTGAGTTTGAAAGTACAGGATATTCGTAGTGCTACCAGTAGCTTAACGTGCGCCTATAAGTGTGCAATAAACTGATACAATAATCTATACACTTTACTAGCGTGCTTACAAAATTCGCCAATTGATAAACTATCGTGTACAAAGCGGAAGCTGAAGCGTAAAACAAAACATTTGAAACTCAATACTCTTTAAATGAAAGCAATATAAATTAAAAGCTTTCTTAAAATTATTCGACGTCTTCTTGTATTACAAGTGTATGTATGTGGTGTTTGTCTCAGTAATGACATATTTTAAGTAAAATTTACTAGCGCTAGTAGTAGAACAGACCAGCTTAACGTAACAGTCGAAAGGCTCAAACTCCCAATCGAAACTCCAAGAGAAAATCAAAAAACCCCAAACAAGAAATTAAAGTTATCAAGCTATTTCCAAGAAGTTAAGAAACATTAATGTACGCATTGACGCCAAAGTGTGGAAAAATTATGCAATATTTAAAAAGTATATTGGACGATATGGACGTGGATCCATGTTACAGTACTGTTACTGTAAATCAACATTAACGATAATCAAACCAAGCATTTATACAACTTAAACGGATCTATGCGCACAAGTGGATACGTGTATGAGTATCTCGATTTTTACAATCTGCCTGTCGTAGTGGAAGTCCAACAAATAAGCAAAAAAATCAACATTATAAACATTACGGAATCAAAATGACAAACCATAAGGACGTTGAAAATAAAACAATAAATATATTATTTGAACTAATATACCCAACGATTGTACGATGAACTTGAACCCAACAACCAAGGGAAAACATTTCCTTCAAATATCACCTGTTTTCATGCACGCATGGCGGCTTCGGCATCTGAAAATAAAACCCTAGCCAGTCAATGGCATACAAGAATCATTTACAATTTCCGTGTGTATTTTGTGTATATATGATTTTTTTTGTATAAAAAAGAGAATAAATCACTATCATTTCGTTTAAAATCTAACAATCTAAACTAGGAGATAAACTTCTAACGGTAAGATGAAAAATTGTCGCGAAAATTACCAATTCAAACGGACGCGGTAGTTAAGCCGGAGGAGGAAAGATCCTACAATAAAGAAAAAAGTACTGGTTTGAATAAACTGAACTAAACTCCGGAACTCTTTCCCATAAAAGCCTATTTTTCAACGGGGTTTCGTAAGCTCCTCCCACGTAAACACCATCAAATTGGTAAATGTACGGTTGAGCGTTCCTGCTGGGCCTCTCCTCCGGGGTGGTCTACGAGTAAAGAATGTTTTCTAGAGTGGTTACGCTTTAACGGTGGACAACGGGGGTTCTCCCTACTGTGGCGCGCTTATTATCTACACAGCATCTTTTAGCGATTTGTAATGAATTTCTTCTAATGAGGGAAGAATAAAACAAACATTTTTTCTGCTTATTTCGACCAATGGGAATAAATTGCTTTTCAACGGGCAAGAATGGAGTGTGAATTTAAAGGTAGATGCTATAACGATTATGCTCTATTTCTTTTCTCCACTCCAACAGCATGCTTAAAACCAAAGAAAACAAAAAACTTAAATAAAAGAATAAAAGGATGGTTCCTTTTCTCTGCCAAAACTAAACCCTCAAAAAAAAAAAAACAACAACAACAATGACCAATACAAGGAGACACATGGATTACTGTTGCGAAGTGGTTTCTGGATCAAATCGGCCACCGCTCAGAATTCGTAAAAGTGTAATAGTTTATCGTTTGTCTTTCTAGTGTCTTGTTCACTTTTGCGTTCCGCTAAGCGGGAGCCCTTCTTTACACCTCAGGTTTTAGGATACACTGTTTCCACCGGTCGCCTCCTCGCCAGTTCCTGCCAAACGCAACATCTATATGGTTTTTTGTTTGAACCTATCACCAACAGCTATTCTCAATTCCTAACCCATCGAAGGCTGTTTCTTCCGCATGCTTAATATTTTCTGTTTCTTCTTGTGAGTGTCTGGCTAATTTTTCTCTTTATCAGACCCTCTTTTCGCTACTTCCTGTACAAAAAGCTCAGATATAGGATTTTGTTTTGTATATAGTACGATATCGTCTTTGTGTGTGTGTGTGTAGCATCATGCCGCTTCCGGTTTTCCGGAGAGGTTCGGAAGCGCACGATTTTTGATAGTGATCAATCCTGGTTCAATCATCAGCACCTTCGATTATACTATTTACATTTACATTCTCCAACATTTAGCATCATACGTACTTTTTTGTTTCATTTTGCAAACAATGCTTACGGTAACCGTTTTTCCAGTATCCTAATCTGAGCGTATTGCCACCCGGTGCTTCTAGGCGTGGGTGACACTTGAGCATCGTCACTCTGGGGGTATTAGGTGGTTTAACTTTTCTAGAGATAAAACTTATGCCAATCGCCGGAAGCGTGTCTGGCATACTCGCGAGAAACGCTAGATTGCACCCAACTATCCACACCTTTAAATTCGTGCCGGTAAATTTTACACTAAACTCGATTCTTTTTGCGATTTTTGCTCATTTATGCTTATCCATCTCTGACACGTCTGCATGGTTCCACTCAGACACAGTTGTGGATTTGGTATCTGTGCCGGGGTTAGGCCTCGCTTCGCTCTTACACTAGCCGTAGATTCGTGGGATATGCCATCGCAGTGGAACGTGACGAGCATCGTCGACCTGAAGTCAGACGGCAGTTCTATGACCATGGTTGTACGGTAGTGTGGTTGGCGTGACTGCCTTAAAATCCGGCTATTATTAACTAACCTACAACGAGCATGCTCTTCCAACGCGACTACGATGGTCGGCTGGCGCTACACCTTCCCACCGTTGACCAAAACCGCATCGTGGTATTCGATTCTGCTCATGCTTTTGTTGGCGCCATTTAGTGACAGTGCTCGGTGACGTCGACGATGACGGACTTTTTCCAGCCGAACAGGAAGTAACCGAGGGCAGCACCCAGCACCACCGCCAGACAGAGCCACGTGTTGTAGGTCATGAAGATCAGCATCAGCAGGAAGCTCAGCGTCACCTGCAGGATATGCAGCAGTGTTTGGTACAGGTGCATCAGTGACAGCATCGTAGGTCTGCAAGTGAAAAGGAATCAGGGTGTCCAGAGAGGAGAGTGTGGAAACCAAAAGTGAAAGACGTTAGCGTTCGATTGTGTTGAACTTTACTGCATACTAACTTCCATGCCATGCGTTGCAGTGGTCACTGGTTTATACTTAGAAGTACTTATAAACATATCTTTGTGCTTCGACAATTTACAATGTGATGGAAAATAAACGGGACAAAACAAGGCTACTCTACTTATCTTACTCCATCATTTCGAAATCATAGCAACCGGTTCACTTTCTTAATCATACTCGCTATCTATTACCCGCCAAAATCAACGGACTACTACGCATAACGACTTCTCGCTTCTTCGCATTCAGTACAGGATGGTGCACGGGGATGCATTAGCTTCTAACATTACGTGCCCATCTTATTCGCGCACCTTTCCGCGAAGCATACCATGCCTACTAATTGACACAAATTGGCAAACAACGACAGCCGTTGTTGTTGTCGTCGTCGTCTTGAAAATGAGTGCACGGCAAATTAACGTATCGGTTCGTCATATCCGGGAACGTATTATACACCTTATACACAAAACCGGCTTGGCTTGATTACGATGGCAGGATAACAAGGGATTGCCCCTTGTTGGTGGGAAATTTAGGAAATCAATTCTGGAAATTCTCTGCGGCACGAACAACCTTCATTTGCTAGTTTTCCTCTGCATTTAATTTAATATCCTGGGACGCGGGTGTGTTTGGTTGCAATCTTACATTTTCCGATTATTCCATCAGAAGTTTAATTAGAAAGGACAGTAAAGGCCACCGGAACGGGAAGGCAAATGTACGGCAATAAAATGCATCTGGTTCAATAAAGGAATGTTTGCGAACTGGTTGCAAGTTCGCGCCACTAAAGACAGCTTCCGGTCACAACGGGAAGCTACGAGAAACAACATAAAACACGACGAGTGTACTTCTACAGCAGAATAGAAAAAGCTTTCTTTGGCTTGTGCATAAGCGTTGAAGGTACAATGGAAATGAAGAAAAACACACGTTCGGCCCATAAACTGGGCGCAACAAAATTGCACTCTGCGCCTTAATGGCCGCAAGGGTTTGTCCCTTCAGGACAAACATACATAGTAAATCATTCTAAAGCCTTGCCACGATTCCAATGCAATTGGGTGCAGTAGAAAAATGTCAATTCAATATTGCAAACACGTTCGTCGTCCTTCGCCTGTGTATCGGGGCGTGATTTATGGATCCCCAGAAAAGTTCTACAAACCTTTTAAAAAGAGGTAAAGTAACAAAAAAAATAACTTCACGTCAGCAGACATGACAACGTTTGCATCTATTTAGCCGACATGAAACGGTGCAATGAGAACGATACGAATTACTTTTTCATTTCCGGCGCTTCCTTTGACTGGCGGGTGGAAAGATATGCTAATAGGATTGAGAAAATTGTCGTGCACATTGACAACTTTTGCTGATAAGTTTCGTACGATCGCTTTTCCTACACACATGCACTACATGAATCATGCCGGGATGAAGTTATGGTTGAGAAAAACATCCAAGAGCTACATCCAAGATCAGGGAATGGAAAAACAAATTTTCTGCACAGAGCACTCCCTACATTCTAACGTGTGTCTTTTTTTTAAATATCTTCCAAGCAAACGGTGGTCAACATTCGATTATAATTTCTCGTGCCCTCTGGTAATGCACGGGCAAAGGAAAGCTGCCACTGTCACTCGGTGCTTGGCTTACTGTCGAGAATTTCAATTCGTTTTGCGCTCTCGGGCTTTCACAATGATGCCGGGCGTCTTTCCGAGCTACTATGTTTACGAGTGGACATTATTAGCTATAACGAAATCTATATTTATGCTTCAACTGGGGCGACGAATGTTGACCACACGTTCGCCAGGACGAAAACCCGAAAAAAGCATCGACAAAAAAAAACATAAATACTATGTACAACAACCAAACAAGAAAAGGAACGGAATCCAAGCAATCTTCCCACTGCCAGCGGTGGACTGGCCGAAACTTACGGTTGCTTGTGGATCACCTCGCCAACCATGCTGTTGTGTTGGAAGAGGGATGGTGTGTGTTTGTTCGGGATCCGGACGGATGGAGGGAGCGTAAATGTAAGTGAACCCGCGCCAGGATACCAGAGCAGCCGATGACATTGGATACGATGTGGTGGTTGGTTCGAAAGGTCGAAAGCGCCCGATACGAGGGAGGGATAGTTGTTGTGCGTGTGTGGGTAGGTATTTTTATGTACATAATGGTCGGTTGGATTATGTCGAATGTATGGACAACAGGCGAGATCCAACGGGTGAAAATCCACAGCGTGGTTCCCAGAAAAGGGTAAGTGTTAGAAAACAAAACGGGAGAGAAAGGAGATAAAGAGAAAAAAATGGAAATTGTAAGAAAATGCATCATGGTGTACATCTTTTCCCTCCCGCCCCCACAAATTTCCACTCTACACACGAAAGACAAAACGGATGAAGCCATTCCGCTGAAGATGCAGCTCCCCCCGTTTGGTCGATTTTGTTCGACGCAGGACCACTTACTGTACGACTCGGTTGGTGTCCTCGTTCAGGATACTGCCACCACTGCTGCCACCTCCAGTACCACTACCGCCTCCAGCTCCCGTGCCCATCAGTACGTTCAGCCCGTCGGTGGGGCCGCTTCGTTGGTCACCGTTGGTGGATGTGCCGCCGGCCGCCGCCACACCGTTACCGTTGCTCTTTTCCGTCACCGTGACCGGGCGGTACTGCAGTGCGTTGTACGTCCGCCAGAACAGATGCTCCCGGTAGTACTTGAGGCCCTCGTACAGGGCGGCCATCACGAAGATGACCAACATCGACCACAGCAGCCCGCCGACGCTATCGATTTTCCACTGCTCGAACAGGATCGTTTCCTCGTAACCGCCATGGAACTGAAATGGAAGCCGAAGTACGACAGTAAAACAATTAGTAAAATCCTCCTACGGCCGGGGAATATCTTCTGCCGTATGGAAAAAAAGCAATTAAAACTCACCGACATCGACATCATATGGTGCACCATGGCGCCCGGGCCGCCACCGCCGGGCCCCATCGCAACCGCCCCATGGTGGGCATGACCGTGCGCCCCGTGCTCCATCATCGTGTGATCGTGTGCACTGTGATCAACCATACCGTGGCCGGCGTGTCCGACCCCACTGCCCGACATGTTCGCGTGCCTACTGTCGTCGTGGTGCTCCGAGTGGTCCATGTGTTGCCCAAGAGAGAGCGAGCGATGCGTTCGTCGTTTTGCCTTGTGCCTAGTTGGCTATGCGCCCGTGGCTCTATTCACGGATGATGTCCTTTTCTGGACAGTAGCAGCTTGTTCTCGCCAGCTATCTGAACTCAACTTTCCCAACGACCTTCCAGTGCAGGATGTGCTTCGATCCGGGGGGATTGTAATGGTGTTCCGGCGTAAACGACCGCCTGCAGAGGGAAATTCCGGAAGAGAAAAATAAACGAAGGCAAACCCCAGGATCGGACGTTAATGGATGTCATAACTCAACACAAGCCCGCGTCAGGCACAGTGGTTATACTTTGGTGGGGTTATAAATGGCCAAACGCTGCCCACTTGAAGGATTCTTATGTGCTAACGTTATAAAACTATTTTTAAAAATTTCTTTTTATTTTCACTTATCATTAATTAATCAACTATTTTGTTTGCGAAATTTCATTGACGCAAATCTTTCCGTGTGGCAAAACGCTCAGCTATTCTGTCTGCATTGATAACGGAATAGAGTCACAGATTTTGCGACCACTTGAAGGCATCGTTGGGACAAACTTTGACACAACAACTTAGCCCTACTTGACCACCGGTGTTTCCGGTACCAACCAATTTTCCCTATTTTGTCCTAAGGATCAGCTCTTGCGGACAGAAAAAAGGGTGGTAAACTTTTCCAAATTAGATAGCGCACTACCGTCGTTACGTGGGAGTGGATTCCTTGTCTTTCCTTTATTTCTATCATCCGTTTTCCCTCCACTTCTCCACCGGAAGCACGACGAGTACGGATCCGGGTTTTCTCGAAGGGTGGCAGTGTGAAAGAATGTCGCCAAGAATTTATCACGTTGCGAGCGTGTCTTGGCGGTTCTTACGGGATGCGCTCGGGCAGACGCGATCATTGGGAAAGTTTGTGCCCGTCGCTGATACCCCTTCAGCTTCATCCAGCCCCTCCCGTGCTGGTTGGGGAAATCGGTCTATGAAGCAAGCGATAAAAAGGGAGAGGCGTTCGACAAGATTCCGACACTGTCGGGAAAACGTACGGTCGTTCTTTTCAATAATGCGCACTCCTAGTACGTCTTTCGTTGGAGCTACGAAACCGGGGAGATGATGACGTTTTCCCGGAGCTCCCGGGGAAAAGGTTTTCGTTCGCCGGTCTAGCCCTTTTAAAGGAATCATCCACGTAGCTGGCAAAAGCGATGAACCAGATGACAAGCAAATTTTTCAGTCGGAGAGAGAGCCATTTTGGGCATCGGGTTTAATCTCGTCTGCATGCACAGCCAGCAGCACGCAAATAGCTTCCATTCCGGGTGGCGCAATTTGGTGTGGAATTCGACATTTAGCTTCAACGTTGAATGAAAAAGCAGTGAATTATCCGCCATGCCTGACACCATTCGTTTGCCACAACCATTTTTTATTTGTCCTGATGTACCGGGTAAGTGGCGGCGGATCAAAATTAATATAATTTCCCTGATGTTCTTTTTTATTGTCCTCGATATCGCCATGCACAACCGCTCTAATATGTGCCAGTATTTAATAAGCTTTCGAAGCCGTTTCCAAACAGGCGTAATTCCCCATAATCCAGATGCTAATATTCGGATTCAATTTCGCTAATACGCCCTGCTGGTGATTTTTAGGGAAAATCTTTACTAATAGTGCAACAGGGCAATGTTGTTCGTACCACCGTTTCCCGGAGCCGGGTTTTGCAATTGAAATTGCAAATTTGACGGGCAGATTTGGATACCCCATCGGAACTTGATACCCGGAAATCAAAATTTTAGAAGTATACTCGAACATGGTGGATTAGCCAAGGCTTGGGAACCACACAGTAATTGGTCATCGTTTTATATTGTCCTACGATATGTTTTCCGGTTGCAAAACATGTCCGCGTCCGGGTCGCTAATCATATGCAACACCATCGCTCATAATGTATGCAGCTTTTTGCTTGGTTGGTTTCGTTTAATTATTTTCCAAGAACATGCTTTCAGCTAAGTGATCCGAAATAACAAAGTGGATTGGAAAGTCGGTGACAAATTCCCACGTCGTTATGAGCCACCGAAAGGGGTATGCAGTGTGAAAAACTAATTTAAATTTTATTCCAGAGATGCACAAACAATTTGTAGAGGTTATATATTCTACGCATTTACCACACACTTTTCCCGTTGATCTACAACTAGGCAATCAATTTCATCTAAATTCTTGGCCCTCAACTAAAACACCTCTACATTTTCCTCCGTGCAATCATCCGTGCAGATAAACTAAATTTAATTGGAAAACTTGTTTGGATTTGAACATTTATATTTATCTTTGAACATCCTCCAGAGCATTTTATGAAAAAACAGGAAGCTTTTCCATTTCATCCAAAATGATAAATGTTGCATGAACGATGAAGCAGTTTCCCTCGGAATTCATGTTTCATTGCAAACACCCAGTTTAGAACGGGTATGAATATACTAATATACAAATATACCTTTCGGTGCAAATAGGCTATTTAAATAAATAGCCATTTAGTGCAAAAGGTTTTCATTGTTTCATTCGTAACGATATTTTTGTCAATGAAAGCAAACATAACAAGCTTATGCGTATCGGAAAAAAACCCATTAACATAAAAAACTTTGTTAATAGTAGTACCAAATCATTGTGGCAATACATGAACCGTTTATTGTACTTACAAGAGTAGTTTCTAAGTGAAGAAGGATGAAAAGGAACTCTTCCCCCATGTCCGAGCGATGAGATTAAGTACTATCGTACCGCAAACTAATGTCACCGAAACGCATGCGACTCGAATGCATGCAAGTAAACCGCATAACCACCGCTTCCTCTCGATAGATAAAGAATGCGGCGTGGAACACTAAAAAGGGGTTATGGTGCGAGTGTCTGGTGTGAGAACTCGGAGCATTGATACAGGGCCGAGATGTAGCCGCACAACAAATGTGGGCGTGATAAAGACAAAGAAACGCATGATACGATACGGCAGTGATTTTTGCTACCCCGACTCGTACATTGCGTAGCCCGGAGCAATATGTTCGTTTTTCCGTGTTCCATACTTCAATTTAAATTCAAATTTAAATTCATTACAGCTGGAATGTAAAGAAGACCCGCTGATTGTTGAATCGAGCCGCGTCGATGGATGGCTGGTCGGTGGGCGGAAATGGTTGCCGACACGTCCGCCGAAAGGAGGCGGGTTGCTGTGGTCTGTTGTACGTCCCGTTGGCAGTTCGAAAACAATCGGGTGCACATCTGTTTTACCGGGAAACATGGTTTCAGCCCTACATAAATCAGACTGTTTGCAATGGGACATAGAATAGAATATGATATAACTAGAACTGCTAAGGTAGAGTTAGGGAAAATTCTAGTTAATTAAATGGCCACTGCTTTTCCAGCAAAAATTAACATTTCCCCGCAGAAATTAACTGTTCCAAGTCAACTAAAAATAGTATTTCTTGAAAACGCGATGGACAGGAAAAAAGATCAACGGCACAACGAACTTTAGCATAAAGCCAGGGAACGTGGTTTGCATGATTCGTTCCTTCGTTCGATGGGACCCAGGTCATTTGCAGAGGGTGGGCGGCAACCTGTGTCTGTGGCGGAAGGCTATCTTCCAAACGGGTTGAGTGTTGCGCCCCATCGTCGCGCGCAGAATTGTTTCGATTCCTCTCAATTAGCGGCAATTGTCCGCCGTGAAGTGGGACGAGCACATGTAATGCAATCACTGTCGCGATGCAAGAGCTTGATGCAATCTAGACGCGAGAAAACACGGTGGTGAGGCGAATAGAAGCGAGAAGTATAAAATGGCCGGCTGTCACGCTCTCACAAAGCCTGCCAATCTTTTAGCAATATTCGCTGCTATCCGTCGGTGTTGTTCCGCACGGGATTCCGCACTGTTCCATGGGTCACCGCAATCCAAATTGAACGAACTCGTTGTCACACCAATTTTTTTTTTTGTTGTCTTTATACAGCCAGTGCTACGTGGCATAAATCCACTTCCGTACATGTTCGCATCATCATCGCCGTCCGTCGCTGTTATTGCAGCGTTATTTTCCCATAATGCTCGCGCGTCCACAGATTCCTCATTACGTCCACCAACGGCAGATGTGCTCGTAGGGCAATAACAACCGTCACGTACCGGGCGGACTCTCGAACCTGCCTTTGATTTCAAACTCGATGCAACCGGAACTGTTTTTTTATCCTCCAACATCCAACAGCGCTTATCATCAACAGCCCACTCGTTGGGGCGATTCAATTACCAGGGTGCGTAAGAAGTGCCGGGGTTATTGGTAGTTCGGCGGTACGCTCAGGCATTGATTATGTTTACGTTCTCACGTGCTGGAGAGTGAAATTCAACGAGGACGGAATTCGACCGACACTGGAGACTCGAGATGTTGGCAAACATGAAACCACCTGTGCTGCACGACGTGTCTAAAACGAGTAAAAATTACATGCGGTTGTAGATGATTTAGGGTAAAATAATTCTATTATCGAAAGTAAGGCGAACAAACAGCATCACGACCCAGATGAATATCCGCATCCGTTCTTCTCTCAGTTCAATCACGTTTGGCTGCACCTTCTGAATGCAATTTCAGATCAAAGACGTCTCGATCGTAGCCGTGGCAAAGGCGATGCTATATTTTAATTGCATTATTTGTGTGATTCAATTTACTTTAACGCAAACTACATTAGCTACACTCGGCTCAAAGCAAAGTGTGTGCATGAGAGATGCATGGCCAGAAGTTTGTTGATTGCTTTATTTACATTTTTCTGGCGTGGTTGTGTTGTTCCGTGTTTCCGGCAAGTCAACTTTCAATACCACACGGATGAGGAAACTTAAATTCTCCAAAACCTACACGCACACACAGACACAAGTAATCATGATCTCAGCTGGAGTGTAAAGCCACCGCCGAGCAGCTGACGATAGCCAGGGAAACTAAGGCACGACATGAAAATCGACCAAACTAGACGGGCAGCGGCCTTGAAAAGTGATTGTACCGACGATGAGGCGGCGACGATGGCAGCTTCTGTTGCTACCCTGCGACTAACTTCGCCCAGAGTTCGGCGTGTAGTCGTGCCACGTCGTTAAGTAAGAGTGGTGAAACCGCACCAGCTTTTAAGCCCCAGAAATGGTAGCACCGACGGAAATCAGGACCACCATCATGATGGTAAGCTTTACGAAACACCGTAGTAATGTGCCCTTGCTGTTTAGGGGTTGTTAGATCCGGATTGTTGTCTGTGTGCCGCTGGCAGCATACGAGAATGGGGGCCAACGTTTTGCTTGGAGTTCGCATCAGTCAACGTTCTTTCGAGGGTTCGTCGAGATGTCTGAACATCACTCTTTAATATCATGAATCTCTCTCACTTTTGACACCGCTGTGCGCAACAACGGGGCTCATATATCGTGTTCTCGATGGGGATGGTTTTTACCATATCTCGACCATTTAGAGCAAGGGTCGGGAAAGTCTGGCCCGCTGGCTCATTTTATCCGAAATAAGAATGTCCTTTTTAAGAATATTTAAGTGCAACATACAAAAACGAAACAATTGAAAGATTTATTCACTGTATTACACCAATTGTTTTAAATAACATGTTTACTTGGTATGCCGAATAACTACATTCAAGTAAACCAATTTTTGACACCATCACAAAACGAAATATGGTTCCCAAAACTCAAGCCGAGTTATTTTAATAATTGAAATTACTGCAGCAAAATCTTCCTACGGTAAAATAGTGTAACCAGATGATTTATTCCAAAGTATGATAAAAGAAACTAAATTCAACAAAGATAAGTATAAAAGTTAGTGGAAAAAGGTGTAATTTTGAAACATTTCATCTCATGTTTACCGAATTCAAACACTGATGTTCTTCTTTAAAAGGGTTTAATATTACCAACAAAACATTAAACCATCGTTTCAGGTATCTGGCCCGCGGGTTTGAGCTCTTTTTCATCAACTGGCCCTTTTCAGGAAACACGTGTCGACCCTTGATTCAGAGCGAAGGTTGGCAGCAACGTGTACCAGCTTTACGAAATGTTTCATAACAACCCATGGTCAATAATCAAAATTAAATGTATAACCAATTATTCTCCAACATCTTTTGCCTAGATTCGCCCAAAGAAAACTCTCCTCGGGTGGGAAAGGTCCGAAAGATGGAAAATGATCAAACTGACCCCAAATTCTGTTAAAACATATTCAGTTTCCTCTTTCGTTTATCGATCAAGCTTCAAGCGCCCAACTGTCCCCATTCCGGGATGTTTTAATTTAAAATCTCTGGCACGCAAAGAATGTCGAATGTTTTTATTGTCGAAAACACTTCTTTTTCTCCCGTCGTATTTCTTTCGCCCATGATGAGCCAATAACAAATCGAAAGCTTGTAAACAATCGCTCGCAAAACAAATGTTGCACGTAAAGTTCTACAAAGCTTTAAGAGCAGCATAAAATCAGCTGCCAAGGGACGGGAAAGTTCCAGTCTGGAACTGGATGGAGCGAAAAATGATTGCTGAAAATGTTTGTACAAGTACCAAATGGCAAGAAGAAAAACAGGATACCATTCAGCGGATCACACGTAACAAACCAAATCTAAAAAGAAGTGAAAAAAGCCGAATGTTGAAATTTCTCTATTCAATCTTTACTCATTCTTCCCCACGCTGTCGCAAGAAACGCGCGGCCCTGCTTTAATTATTTCGATTCGATTTCAAATTTGATTAATTCTCCTCCCCCACCTGCCACTCCTGGAGATCCGTCATCGTCGTGCAAATTGCTTTATTTGCAGTGATTTTAAAACATTCCCAAACATAGCGTCAAACGTTATCTACTCGTCGCCTTCCCCAGAATCTTGCACGATCTTTCGAGATAGTTTGACGAATTGAGAAATCAAATTGAAAGTATTTCCCTGCCCGCTCGTGGGAAACGAGACACACAACGGAAATATTCTTGGAAACCAGAACTCGGCTATTCCTCCGGCAAACAAACAGTCTCAATAGCCCCGAAAGCAGTTCAGCGTGCAAGTAGCACCGAAAGACCTTTTGCGAATGCTGATGTGCTTGGTTTTCCATCGGTTGAATAAATTCACACGATTGCTGTGCAAGTTTCCACTTCTGGAACCTGCTGCGAATGATCTTTTATGGTTAAGGTCTGCCCCGAAAGTCAATTATCTAATGGTATTCATTTAATTTACACAAAATTAGAGAATGAATTAATTATACTCGTTTGAGGAATTCACGAGACGTTGGCTAAATGGAGCAGTTAGCTTCTTTTCTGTAGCCAAGAAATATGTTTCACTTAAAAAACGAATGGCACAAGTGTTTTCCGAAGCGAAACGCAAGTGCAAAACTTGGGGTGTCGTTCTGTTCACGGAAAGAAATCAATTTGGGGAACAATCGGTGACCGGCCTCAAAAGATCTCCAGGAGAATACTATGAAAAGTTTAAGACTAAACTATTGAGTAAAAACACTGTAAAAAAATTATAACATCCCCCGCATTGACATAATATCCCTTACGAACTATGATCCTTTTTGTCTTTGTTCATTCGTCAAGAGGTTAGCAAGTTTGATTAACATTGAAACTATTGCTTGCAGCAAACTCGGGAAGGAGAAAAAAATACTACGATATTGATAGAAAAGAAAGGCGGAAACCGAAACCACGAAGAGAACATAACCGTTCATTTTCAATTTCCGACATTTTATTTGCTTTTCCTTGCGGTTATCCTACGGTTAAGGCTAGTCTGCCTGCAGCTGATTGGTGGCCACATTGTAACATCCCAATGACCGGAAAACTGAGACCAGAGAAAAATAAGCTTAAAAGCAAGATAACGTAAAAAATGGGTCCACACCTGAAGTTTATCGGGGAAGTTTTGTGCGCAGTGTGTATATTTAGAAGATTAAAAGGAGTCGGTTACACGGAGTCCCTCCACTCGTTGGAAGCCGAACTGGAAACCTAAATCAAACGACACATTCAATAACCTATTTTTCCACACCCCACCACCTCGGCTCGGCAGAAAACTTGTTCAATCGCAAACGAGCCCGTCTGTCCAAAAATAGGCTCGGCTTTCCATGTCCTTGGTATGGATAAGTTGCGAAATGTGGAAGTTTTCCCGCTTTCCCGCGGTATGCTTCGTCGTACTAGCACTGGCGCAACAAAGCCTCGATGTGGTGATCCTGGTTCGAAACCAATTGGAAACTAATTGCAAAACCTGCAAACCCTCGAGACAGCTTTCGCTCATTCTGGCCAGCAAACTATGTGAAATTAAATGTTTAATTGAACAAGATAAATTGCAGCACATCACGGTTTTCCCTTAGCCGTCGTGTGTGTTCCAGAATTCCCGACAGGTAACGAAGAACGAACAGGTTCGGTGGCACCGGTACAACAATTTCGGTGCAAAATTGCACGGATAATTTCGCAGAGCAAACACTTTACTTAGTTGTTTGAGCGCAAAAAAAAAACAAGAAATAGGTAGCAAACAATGCTACACAATTTATACTTTGGAATAGCTCGGAACGGAACGTTCTTCAGATCAGCACCAATCCGCGCTAACGATGACGGCCGGCAATTCAGCAGATTAAACAGCAAGTAGTGCAAAATTAAGCAGTGGCAGTAAGTTCTCCAGGGAAAACTGAGGAATGGTTACGAAAAATTATCAAATTTCATCACGCCGGCGAGTTGGTGGCTTGATAAATAAATACGGTGTCGGGTACGGGTGTTTTTAAGGCAGGACTAAATAAATTCACTGAAACATTTTTCAGGACAATCCTTTTTCTCTTGTAAATCCAAATATTTGAAAAATTAATTAACTTCTTCAGCTCGCGATATTAATTCAAGCGGACGGGCTCAAGAGAGCCACCGAAAAATTAATTACGATGCACTGTATTACGCGGGTTTGTACATTTAGATTCATAATTAATTTCATGCAAGCAGCTTACGAAGCAACACAACACAAATTTGCTGAGAGATCGCAAGAAAGCGTAAGATATCCATTTCGGAAAACATTTTAAGCAAAACGTTTACTGGGAAAAAACTTTTCTTCGTGAACATAATGAAAACTTTTATAAAAAAAAACGATTGTTGCGTATCACTTCAACTGGAAAAGAATGTGCAGGTTGTACGAAGCGTGCATCATTGCCGCTGAAGTGGATTTGCGACCAGTGAGTAGCAAGAACTTACATTTGGCGGATTATAGTGGCGCACTTTTTACCAACAATGTGCAGATGAAACTTAAACACGAAGGACCTAGTTTCGACCATTCTGCAAGCGCTTAAACCTTGATTTTGTTCAACCGATTGACAGTTTTTGAAACGGTATATTGTTGAAGTTACATTTTATTTAGCGTGAAAATTAGTTGAAAATGCATTCTTGTTTAGCACCGTAGGCCGAAATCAAGGTTTGAGAGCTGTCAAATCGACAGCGAGATGAAACATGTCAGATATTGAATGTGGCTTTGTAGAACGGTAATGTTGCCATGCCAACGATGATGCGTTGTTGCCGTTATAGAGCAAATTGTTAGATGAAACCTGGCACTTGTTAGTGTTTTGATGGGACTTTGGAATAAAAAGCCGAGAAATACTATAATTAGATAAATTCCATTTTCGACTATGAACGAGATTATGATTTCGTTAATTCTAGTCACAAGCCGCCTCAAGTATTGAAGTTCTACAAAAAGGTGTCAAAACAAATAAAATGGTAAACATGTATAGAGTTACAATGGTAAACATGTAATAGATAATAAACAAGATAGAAATGAAATGTAATGCTCAACCCACGCAAAACCTAACTAGCTCTGATGGTTATAATAATTCAACCCATTTTGAATTCCTTAGAAACTGTAATAGAATATCCATCAATATAACCAAAAATAGAAGAAAATAATACTTCAAAACATCCCTTTCAGCAGGCAATAATCCGTACTTCATTTTACAGTTTCATCAACCTATTCTAGCAACTTCAAAGCCTATCCCGTTGTCCAAACGAACTCGGACGGAAACGTAGCTAGAAACGATTAAACGATTTATGCGAAAACTGGTGACCCATTTTTCGATGTACCAACATCGCAAGGCAACCGCACGCAATTTGTCCCAGCCCTCGGTTTTATACTCCCGGAACTCGGAGCCCTGTGTTTGCGGTCGGGATTATTGTGCACTTCACCGTAGGAGTGCCACAGTACGGCGTCACCTAGTTCTCCGCCACGTAACTGTGCGCCACTTGAAGTGTTGTTTTGCAGACAGCCTCGCCGTTGGCGCTGTTGTTCTCGCTGTCACGGGCTACACGCGTTCAAATCCAGGTTTGTCACTCGTCACTGGAATGTCCGGATCGAAGAGAACGTGACGTTACGGGTCGCAGCAACTGGCCGTTACACGCTCGGTGCGTTTCGAAGTGGAGTCACTTTTAAGGAACCACACACTATTTCGACTGTTGCCACTGGGAACGTTCGCATCGAACTAAGTCGAGGTCGTTCGACGAGGGATATCGTAAGGGTGAGTTCCTGCGTTGTGCGAAATTTCAAACGATACCAATCTCTCAAGGTCAATCCCGGAAGCGGTTAACCACCGACAAGTTCGTTTAGAAATGAGTGCACCGTTTTTTCACCCCGTTATCGGTTTCGGGCGAACAACGTGTCTACAACTATTTCAACCGATCTCGCTATCACGATTGCGGGCGAACCCGATTGCGCAGAAGGCGCGCTATCGTCGTCCGTGGCCGTAACGATTTAATCGTTATCTCCAGTGTCCAGAGCGATGGGCGCGGGGCTCGATCAAACCGCAGCCGGAGGTGGCGGCGCAGGGATGTGAATATCGCACGTCCTTTCTTATCACACAACAGGAGGGTATACGGCAGTAAGTGTAAACAAGCGAGTCTGCCACTCCTGAATCGAGCTTTACTTGGAAAAAAGGAAAAACGAGAGCTAGAGAAGGGACTAAAATAAATGGATCAAAATCTTACCAATGCCCACCGGTTGGGATCGGCCAGCAGATCATTGGTGATGGATGGCGCATGTGACGTTCTGTCCGCTCAGCAGTGTATTAAATTGTACCATTGCATCCACACCCACCGTGGCATAACGTGCGGGCATAAAAACGGCTTCAAAAAAATCGGTCGGACTCGACGTTACCGGATAAGCTCAGCTCTCCGGCCGGATTGACAGTGAGTGGCTCGCAGTTAATTATTATTTGCTAGGGCGGAATGAATTTTTCCAATCTCGTCATTCTTTGTTTTTCTTTCTCCACAGCTGAGAGTAAATTTGCGTGTGCACATTTTTTCATGAACTATTCTAGCCACAGTTAATGGAATGTGTAACAATTTAAAATGTTACAATCAAAGTGACAGTACAATTTAAAACCCTCTCTTGTTCTCTGTGAGGTCCAATATTTACTTTCTGTTGCTGAGTTGCATACATCTAGGCGCATCAAGGACTCAAAGAAAGTGGACTCATAGCAAGCGGGATCAATTTCAATGTAATAACATAACTACGGGGAATACTATTTTTTTCTTAGCGCTTAAGTGTTTAACTATTTGTCTGTAAATAACAGCTCTAATTCTAGAGCTTCGTCCTTTTTTGTTATTGAAACACCAGACTATTTTTGCAAATGTAAAATTAAAATCACAGTTTGAACCAAGTCAGCACTTCGTTGGTTAAATTATATTCTTTAAAGAAAGATCTGTTCGTACGATTTCAGAACTTTCAGATTTGAAAACGACGAAATTAAAAATCAATTTTTCAAAAATAATAAAAATTCCATGCACATTTTTTCACGTTTTTCCTGCAAGGAGAACCACCAGGTGCGGAATCATTACGATGGCATGCCTTCTCCTGATCAAGAACTGGTTAATTATTGTTCAACAAGCAAATAAAAAACATCCTGTCAATAAACATATTAAACAGTCAATTTTCCATGAAATTGATGCAAAAAAAGTCACTTAATCATAGCGGTCGAGTGTGTAAAACTGTTATCCTCACGAATATAATGCATCAATTTATGAAACAATCGCCTCGATTCGTGAGGAAAATTAAAAAAACCGTTGCCCATTTGATTGCATTCGACCCCAGCGGGCATCGTCCTGGGTGTAAAGTGTCACCGGAACGCCCACTCCCACGAGGGCATCGCACAGAGAGAGATCGCGAACAGATTGCGGTTTACGTATCGCACATGGCCCGCTGCACAACAACCGTTGATTATCGACACCACATCCGGAGCATGGGGCGTAAAAAGGTTCAATGGGGGGATGCATCAATGGACAATGGGTAAACTTGACACCGGGCGAGTGTCTGTGTCGTTAGTTCGGCGGTGGTGGATGGATAAGTTTAATGTTTATGTTGCTGTTCTTTTTTTTGCGCGACAAAAGGTTGCAGTTTTTTTTTTGCATTTGCTGATCTTGTTACAACATACTTAAAATACTGTAACGGCTGTATTTGTTTGGATTCATTTTTTTCCATAAGGGCATTGTTTGTGTTGGCCAATCCGAATGTAAGCGTTGTCATGCGTTGGCGATATGGTATTGCGGATTGGAGTACAACCGATCGGCCTGACCGGTGGTTGTAATTGATGTTTGGTGCCGCTTCAACTGAGCGAAACATGGAAGTGAATTTATTGGACAGTTTCAAACAAGATAATGGCGCTACGGATGGGTTACGGTGAGTAGATTTATAGCAATCTGTTAGCAAACCAAATACAAATTAATTGATCACATTCTTCTATTGAAGTCACATGTTTATTTTTTATTTTTTAAGTGTTAAGTATTGCTATATTTATCTACTAACCAGCGGTGTGTGAGGCGACACTTTAATATACAGCAATACCCGTGCAGTAGCACTGGAACATTCGAGCAATGGCTTCAAGAGCGATGATTCACTGGAGATAGAAAATCAAATTACCCTTCCCTTGGCTTTAGTTCGACACTAAACCACCACCAACATCCGACACTTCCGGTATGGTGCGGTTTATAAATGAGTGTGAACGATTCAACACACAACAGTCATTAGATTTGTCCGCATTCAGACAATTATTTCCCAACGATTGCCACCCAGCAACGGGGTGACAATGTGGTCTGAGGATAATGTCGGTAAACAAAGTAAAATGCACTTCACAGCATCGCCTCCGTCTATCTAGGACGACAGAAAGGATGTTGCAAACGGTTTGCAGCTGCTGGCTCCGTCCTACGGTTGGTTGTTTCAAAATCGAACGTAATCACCGCCATACTGGAGCGTTTGGATGGCATGTGTTTAAGGGATACAACAAATATAGTAGTGTGCTACGCTCATAGTTCGTTCGTCGAAGTAGATTTAAGTTCGCCGTTCCCAGAACTTAGGAAGGATGCTAATGAATCACTATATCAGTTGCTGAGCTTTGGTTGGATCTATTCATTTGATATCCAATGCGAAAGTGCATAAAGCGAAAACCTCCACAAATTTTTGATGTGGCATAAAATCCCAAATATTGGGATATATAAATTGATTTCGAATAGAACAGGTTTTCTGTATAGTAAGAGAGAGTTTGAATAGCACTTTATAACATCAATTGTAGCAAAAATATTGCCCTGCCTGGGGAAATATAATTCCACGGAAACAAAACTAAAAGCGAATCTCGTTCGTTCTCGGAAAGCTAATGAAATTGCATGACATGAAGCCGCTTAAATATCCGGTTATGCACCACCAGCTCAACTCACCGATCTATGGTACATTGACCCATCCAGAAGGAGGATTTCGAGGGAGACATCCGGCCGGGGTAGTTATGCGAAAATCATTCACGAAGAATCGCACGATTTTCGCAAACGGATGCCGACGTTTACGTTTCTGCGTATTGGAATTCCGTTCTGAAAATCCAAGACGCGTTTCGTTTGCTTCGTAGGAGTAGAGAATATATCCCTGGGAGCCAGTGACTCCGTGGCAAAGCTTATCATAAAGCAGATAGCGGGAAGTTTCCATTAAGTTATCTGATCCACGGTAATCTGGTTAACGATGATAGGCAAAATTAAAGAAATATTAGGTGCTTTTGAGTAGAAAAATTGGTTAATTTCAAGACAAATTCGCGTCACAGAAATACCCAAACGTTTATCAAATATATAATTTAATTGGCAAGCAAAACGAGCTTTCTAAATACTATGAAACGTTAGAATAATGTGCTAGCTAGCTGTGTCCATTCGGTAGCAGAAAAGTTTAAGAACTCTTGTTATCGTTTCCGACCGCATGTTCAGTTTTCTGCTGGTAAATAGACACAATAAAGCCGAGCCAAACATAAACTCTTAAAGTCCCTGAAGGCATTCGTGTGCTACCCCAGAATACCCAGCGCTAAAGCCATGGATTACGGAAATTGCGGCATTGCTCGACGATTTATCAATTTCTTCCAGCCGACCGATTGTTTGCCAACCGCAAATAGCAGCAAATTGAAGAAGCCTTCGTTGGGTACCGTTTGGGGAATTCAGAGACTTATTTTTAGCACGACACACAATTTCTCACCAAATCAAAGAAGTCTGGCGAGTAAGGCACAACGCCAACCGTAGAAGCCATAAGGAAAGAACGAACAACTTTCACTTTGCACTAGAGCAACTTTTATATCTTGAATCGCTTGGTACCCGTTGCATAACTCTATCTTCTGAAAAGTGTTATTTCCCTCAAATTAATTGGCTATCTAACTAAGGCAACTCAAAAGCATCTACCTTGACAATTCTTTATCGAAACTCAATCCATGCTGATGATTGTAACAGATAGGGTAAATGGATACGTTACACCATTTAAGCTTCTACCGTTGCATTCAACATAATTTCAACCTCCAAACTCTTCTCGCAAGTGGCTCCCAAACCGAACAATCTTATAATTCAGCTCAAAAACATCACTACTCTACCGGATCCGGCTAGCTCAACTATTAATCAACAGCGGTCACCTTCAAGCTCCTTTCACCCGTCAGCCAGCGGGTGAGGCTTACTACCGTACTGGTGTGTATTGTCCGGAACGCGTTGCCAAAATTCTTAAACTTCGGACGTTCAACATCGAGACAAGGTCCCGAAAACCGATGGGAAAACTAATTCCTCGAGCCAACTGGGCTTTGATCAGTTACCAGGGGTTGGACAGCATGGCCAACTATGTTTTGTGCTACCGTTTAATCTCTCAATGTTAACCAGGTGTTTTGGGGGGATTTTCGGTGGTCGAAGGAGAAACTTCGGAGGGCCTCAAAAAGAGAAAGGCCCCGTCAATGGCCGAACCCGTTGCCATAGATTTTGCAGCATTCCGAAACGAGAGAAACTGGAGCGGTCGTGATTACTCTACCACGTCCACGACATGGTGGCCTAAATCTCGAACAAAGTTGTTAAAAAAAGGCACTCGAACTAAGCCCGCATCCAAAAGCGATTGTGTACGAAAGAAGAAAATCTTAAAGGTAAAAGGGAGAATGTAACAACTATGACTTTTGAAACAGAAAGGATGTCATATATGTTTTCTTAATGCACCTGTAATGCGTTTTCATAATTTTATTAAAATGTCCTAATACTTTACCAAATGACCTAATATTTTAAAACCTGGAAAACGATCTAATCCCGGGGGTTTATAAGCGAGCGACAATGTAAAAATAACCTTTTTGGAGAGAAATAAAAGGGTACGAAAATTTTAGTTCACTCGTGCAAGTGTACTCGTAATGCGTGTATTTTTTCCTGGTGAAAGAGTTTTCAACAACATCATGAAGTCAACCGGAATCCATAAACACCTTGTTTTCCTCGCATCCTCCAGAATCATCCAACAAATTGGTTCATTAGTGCATAATAATGAATGCAGTTGTGTAATAAAAGCATACCGGAGCTAGCTGCATCCAATCAGATAAATCGCAAAAGTACCGAACGTTGCCAACCAGAGGAAGGAGGACGTAAATCATTCGATTTTGCAGCCGTGTTTTAAGGCTGCAAGCTGCTGCGGAAACCGGAAACTTACTTCAACCGTCCAGGTGTTGCAGGTGTTCTCACACCACTTCAGTATTTTTAATTAGTAGCCAGGAAAAATGCACACAATTAGTAGACGATAAACTCGAGATGTGATAATAAGGATAAACCTACAAGCCTAGCGTCGCAAAGGATCCAAAGGAACGGAAAGAGAAAGACGCGGATACCAACGTTTTATCTTCGCAAACGGGCACGTCTTTTGGGAGCGATGGTTCATTGCTTCCACGGACGTACTTCCAAAAATAATGCGAAATTTATTACATTTCAATAACATAACTCTCGCGAGCGTAGGTGGCATACAGCTTCGGCAGGGTGTGAGATAAAAAAAAAATCCGAATGTAGAATAGAAATTGAACCTCCCCAGCCGCCGAACACGGAATGAAGGCGAAAAACTCTCGAAAAAGGGCCTCCGAAATTGAAAATAAACCATTCGCCGAACTGAAGGCAGCAACCGGCCCTTGTTGAACTTTTGTGCGACATCCTCCAATTTTCCACCACATTAGGCTCGGTGGCAATAGAATCTTTATACTTCAAACAGTGAACCTTCCACCTCCAACGTGCTTTCGGTTCGTTTTCCTTTTTTTTCCAACTCGAGCTGTGATTTGTTGCTGCGCCACAGCTATGGTAAGAAAAAAAGAAGGGTGAAAAATTACGGCACACCCGAAGAGCATCAGGATAGATATTAATATTGAAAGTGTAAAATAAATTTTCTTTTTACAAGCTCTCAAGCCAGTAAACCGGAATTCGAATGGTAAGATTATTATGAAATAAATGTTTACTCAGTTACAAAAATGCATACCTCGGAGGATGCTTTTCCTGAGGATGCAAAAATTCAAGAAATGTAACTATTCTACATGAGCTTTTAAAGCCGTTTAATATATTTGCAGTGGAAGAAAAAAAAACAAAACATCCCGAAAAAAGAGGAAAATCACATTCAAAATCGTAAAAAAATGTCCACCCTCATTAGGAAAAATCTACAGTCAGCGATTGTAACATGAGACATTTGAATGCGAAAGGAAAGTAAAACAAAAACACATTTCTTTTTTGACCATTCGGGCACAGTTTTCCCACCAAGCCGCCTATTAGTTGGCCTGAACCCGCAGTTGCTTTTCAGGGCCTGTCGCCGCCTGCATATCATACTAATTAAATCCACCTCCAACCTAAATCCTTTTTAGCGTTGGTGTACAAGAAACGGGAGCCGAAATACTCGACCAAGAAAACAAATCACGGCAAAAATTTAATTCCCTGCCACTTTTAAATTTTTAGTTCAAGTTCTTTTGGTTGATTCAAAAAGCATAAGATAGGCAGGAAATGAATGGAGTTTAAATATGGTGAAAAATGAAGCATAGTTGAGGATATTCTTGACAAACTAACAATATTGTAAGCTTGCAAATTTAACGGTTTTGGCCATTGTCAACATTACTCTTGTATAGTTTCATAGCATAAGCAACGAGCATTTGGAAATGGTAACGAGACTTCAAATCATACGCTGACTCGCGATTTGCGACCACACGTTGCGCATAGACTTTACGCAACCAGCTTAAGCGCTTTCAAATTCGTGACAGGACACCGGCAGGCCGGTCATTAAACTGGACACGTAAGGCATTCCACCCACCAGCACTCCCTTATTTCGAAGGAGAAAGGTTTGCCACTCCGTCGTTCTATACGTTTACTAAGCAAAAGCGAAACAGAAATTGACATTTTGTGGATTATGTGGGTTACTTTGCACCAGACGTAAATATTGTCAAGTTCTCCGCCAAAACCAAAGTGGCAAAAAGTGTCTTGGATGCAACAAATGAAAGGTGGTGAAGACCCAGGCCAACTTTTCGTCCAATTTGCTGACTACAGTTTCTACGCCAGTAGTAGACGTTTGCCGCAAACGCGAAGTAAACCGCACTTCAAGGCACAAGTGGAGCAAAGTTTAACGTACAGGCGCTTCGCATTGATCTCTTGCGATGGAGGGTGTTCGAAAAGTAAACCCCCCCCCGGGCCCTTTTCACACCACCATGTACTCTTTGCGTTTGGTGGGGGTGAGATGGCGTAACATGAGATGAACAAAAAAAAAAAAAACAAAAATCGCAAAGCTGGTCGAAGAAAACCGGCGGATCGGTTCGTCAAAAATTCACGTGCGCTGCTGCGTTTATGTAACGTTGGATACAACCACTTGTGCGAAGGTGATAGCAAACGCCGGGAGAAAAAAATAACAACAATGAGAAAATTTTAACATCATATCGCGGGAAAAAGAATCCAATTTCCAAAGATTACTGATATCCTATGGTAACCCCCAAAACATATGGAACAATTTCGTCTATTCGTGTTGATTGTCTCCTTAGTGCCTACGCACTAGTTGCAATGTTTTTTGGCCACCTCAATATGTCTTCCAGACGAAGGATATCCGGCAACTTTTTGCATCAGATCAAGTGACCGGCACCGGTAGCCCTCGTCTCGTTCTTCGATTGCATCAGACGTGCGTACCCGGTGAGACGGAAAGAATCGAACAGCGCGGTCACGGTTGCATCACCGAAACACGATATGCACTGCTGGTACTGCAAGAGAAGGAGAGTAAAAGGATGGGAGCGAATGCACCAACGACAGGGAGAGAAACAGCGAGTAGTGGATAGCATGGTGTGCTCAGTGAACCGGGATGACGTAATGGCTACGCGGCCATCTCGTGGCTCCAAGTTTCTGTGGGGAGATTGGAATCCGGCCGAGCCCCGTCAGCAACTCCAACCTCGAAGCATCTCAATTTCAGCCACGTTAATTTGCACATTGAAGTGAGTAAAAGCACCGTATGTACCGTATGATGGCCTGGCACCACCACTCGACGGTTCGATCGGGAAAGCCCCGTTGTTATTGTTTTCATGCAATCGCATTTGATCTCTGCTCGCGGTTGCTCAGCCCCCCCTGAAGTATCAAAGCAGGCTACCTTTGCTGAGAGCGAATGACGTTTAGTAAACGCCGCCAGGTTGATTTTTTCGATGAAGATGATAAGATAGGGACTCAGCTTCTTTTGTCTTCCGTGTCTAGCAGGTTTATGCTGTGTCCTTCACCGATGGAAACTTTGAATCCCAGAGCTTACCGCTGTAGAAACGAGTCACGAACACTTTAGACACTCTAGCACGCACTTCTCCACGCGGGTTCTTTATCTCGTTATGCTGCCTACACGTTTCAACGCACGATGGAACTGATTGCCTTATCACCGATACAAAGGCATTGAAAGCATATTTTCGGCAGGCACAATCGTCGTTAAATCTACCTACACACCTTCGCCCGAGGGGGTAAGAACCTTGGCTGGCCTCGAACAGCCGCCATACTCTTCGAGAAATTGAACCCTCAAGATAATACTGATAACGCCACACGATTCCCGTCAGCCAACGCGTGTTGGGACCGGTGAAGAAGTGCCCCAGACACCTCACTCTTGAAAAATGACACGTAAAACGCTTTGCGAAAGAATAAAAAAAACACGAGAAACTAAATGCAACCAAGTGTTGACATTGACTGGCGTTTCGTTTTTCTTTACTCTTCCATTCTTCTTGCTCGTTTCGCAACAACTGGTTACTGCACACTTACTTTTCACTGGTACACTGCAACTCCGCTGTTCTGTAGTAGACGATGATGCGAATCAGCAAACAGAGGGGCAAATCACCGATAGTAGAGAATATCAATTGGAACCATTGCGAAATCGCCGACACTTCTGCACTTCTGCCTACTACACACGCTACAGGGACCGGTTTTATCGTACAGGGTTGAACGGCGGAGGAAGGGGGAGAAGGAAACTCCACCGGAGATGTATGGACCAAGCTGGCCAACAACACACTTCGCTTCGAGGAACGACTTGCAACCTTGCGTAGTATCTTCGACCGACTGACCAGTTCTGGTTCGTTTGTGTGCGCGGTTTGACTGATCTGCAAAATCAGCGCAACTTTGACAGATATAAACAAACTGGTTTACACGCGCTAGTCGAGTGCAGCGTACGAATCAGGATGACAAACACGTGCTAGGAACAATGGTTGAAAATTTAAAAACACCGTTAGAGGTATATTGTAAATTACTGATAGACGGGATCGAACTTTTGGATCATAAAACATGATATGTGTTAGCGCTGCCAGAAAAGTTTAAACATATTATCAAAGGAGGCTGAGTAAAATAAGATAGAATAGGTCAGCCAAGAAATAAGTTAGTTGCAATGAAGACTTTGAGAGAGGAGGTTGGAATAGTATTTTTTTTAGTTGATGGTTTTGATGGTTTGATGGTTTGATGAAGGCTTGAAGGTTTGAAGGTTGATGTGAAATATAGCTGCCATTTGAACTATCTACTAAAAACAGCTATTTCGTTATTTTTCGAGATAACATTCTAAAAAAAATAACTAGGAATTATTCTCAAAAATAATTCACAAATCTTCTCGAAGAGTTTCGTCCCGAAAAAGTAGTGAACCTCTTCACAAGTGAAAATCAAAGACGAGTGAAGTGGTGAGCTAAAGAAAGGCAACTCCGCCATTGACATTGGACAGTGAGTGTTAAAAGAACCAAACCGCGTAAATTTGTGCTAACGCTGAGAAAAGATACGATAAACGTATAGAAAGAGAGTGACAGTGCAAAAAAGAGACGTGTGTGAAGTTTGAAACACTAACCAAAAAGTCAGTGAAAGTGTGATCAAAAAAGACAATGGAACAGTCGGTGAAAAGCGGAGATGATTCTCCGGACAAGAAAGCCGTGCTGAAAAAAGCGAAGAAGCGTTTAGAGTTCCTTAAGGAAATTGAAGATAGCGATTCTGGAGAAGGAACATCCCGGCGGATAACACGCGGAATGAAGAAATTAGAAGAAGAAAAACAATATGTGAAATCATCTTCGGACAGTGAAAGTTCTTCTAGCGAAGAAGAAGAAGAAATCATGGACGAATTGCCAACCAAAGCTCAGCGTCGTGCTCGGCTCGGAATTTCCCAAAAATTGCCGGTCTTCAATGGCAAACCCGAAGATTGGCCGCACTTCTACGGATCTTATACAGCCTCGAATAAAGCTTGCGGATTCACCAACAACGAAAATCTTGTTCGATTACAAGAATCTATTAAAGGTCCGGCATATGAGCTTGTACGCGGAAAATTAATAAGACCAGATTCAGTGCCACACGCAATCGAAAAGTTACGTCAGGTGTATGGGAGGCCGGAACTTATTTTGAATAACTTATTGAAAAAAGTGCGCGACGTTAAGGCACCAAAGGCGACGGAAATGACCAGCTTCCTGCCTTTCAGCATCGCGGTCGAAGAGCTCTGCGAACATCTTGAGGCAGCGCGGTTAAAATACCATCTTTATAACCCACTACTCATGCAAGAGTTAGTAGACAAACTCCCAGATACTGACAAGCGTGCCTGGTCGCGTTACAAAAGAGGTCAGCATTCGGTATCATTGCGGACATTGACGGATTTTTTAAATGAAATAGTCTCGGAAGTGTTAGATAGCACCGTTGAAATACACGAATACTTGGCGGAGCATGCTAAGTCGAAAGATTCGCGTAAAAAGGAAGCAGTTACACATCATACAGTCCAGAAAGAGAAAAAAGGATGTTTTGCGTGTAATAGAACCGAGCATCGCCTGCGTAATTGTACGTCATTTAATGAATGGCCCGTGAAGAAAAGACAAGAGCTTGCTACAAAGTACAAATTATGTGAGCAATGTCTCAACGCTCACTATGGATCATGCTTAAGACCCATAAAATGCAACGTTGATGGTTGTATTAAAAAGAATCATCCTCTGCTACACGAACATGCACAATATGCAGCAGTGAACGTATTCAGTGCTCATGTTGGTACGGGCGACAGTATGTTATTTCGTGTAGTACCTGTGGACATTCATCATGATGGTCGAAAACTAACGGTACTAGCCTTTTTGGATGAAGGTGCAGCTATAACGTTAGTCGAACGTCAATTAGCGGATCGTCTCGGGGCAACCGGAGTACCAGAGAAACTGACATTAACATGGACTGCTGGGATCGAACGTGTAGAAAAAGGGTCTCAGAAGCTGAGTCTCACCATATCATCAAAGGACTCTACAGACCGACAGCTATTGAAAAATGTTCATACCGTAGAAAAGTTGGAGCTGCCGCATCAACGCCTGGATCCTAGAAAACTAAAAGAACGGTACGACTATCTGAAAAACATTCCTTTGGAATCCTACAAAGGACGACCCGAGATGTTGATAGGATTGAACAACATCGATATGTTCACTCCGTTAGATGTAGTTTCTGGAGAAGAAAATGATCCAATAGCCGTCAAGACAAAGATTGGTTGGGCAGTTTATGGCTACACTACATCCGGCACCTCAAATACCAACCATATAGGGTTTCATCAACGAGTGACCAACGAAGATCTGCACGAACTCATTAAAGAACAACACCAGTTAGAAGAGTCCGTCATCTCGATTCCGAATGATTCTGCCGAAAATAAAAGAGCTAAAAGAATCATGGAAGAAACTACGAAACGAGTAGGCGAACGGTTCGAAACAGGACTTTTGTGGAAAGAAAAAGAAAGAAAGTTGGCTACGAAGAAATTTAGACAACTTGAACCGAAATTGAAGAAAAGACCTGAATTGATGAACAAACAAAACCAAGTGATCCACACCGTAGGAGCAAATGAAAAACTTTCAAAATTACTGAAATATCCACTGAAAACCCAGAAAATACCGCTACAACGAGAAGAACTGAGAAGTGCGGAAACTATTTTAATACGGCAGGCTCAGTGGGAAAGCTACCCGGACGAAATGGAAATTCTAGAAGCTACCTTGCAAAAAACAGATTCAAGTGATATGAAAAAGATTAAAAAGCAAAGCACAGTGTACATATATTCTCCAATATTAGACGACCAACGAGTAATGCGAATGGATACCAGATTGACCAACAACCCCGATCTTCCATTCGATCAACGGTACCCAATTATAATGGCAAGACAACATAACATCACCAAGAAAATCGTTGAACATTATCATGAAGTCTATGGTCCTGCTAATAGTGAGACAGTTTTCAACGAGATACAACAACGATTTAAGATCCCGAAACTTCGAGCAACAATTAAAACGGTTTGCCGTCAGTGCAATTGGTGCAAAGTGTATAAGTGCAAGCCCAACACTCCAAGGATGGCACCTTTACCTGTGGAGAGGATGTCACCAAATCTTCGTCCTTTCAGCGCAGTTGGCATCGATTACTTTGGACCACTAGAAGTTACAGTTGGACGGCGAAAGGAAAAACGGTGGGTTGCTTTGTTCACCTGTTTGGCTGTGAGAGCGATACATCTCGAGGTAGTTCACAGTCTGTCAACTCAGTCGTGTTTGATGGCGATTAGACGTTTTGAAAGCAAGTTTGGAAAGGCGAACGATATCTACTCGGATAATGCAACATGTTTCAAAGCGGCTGACAAGGAACTTCAACAGATGAAACGGGTGTTCTACGAGTGTGCCGAAAAAGTGACCTCAACTTCAACATCCTGGCATTTTAATCCACCAGGAACTCCACATATGGGCGGCGTTTGGGAGAGAATGGTGCGTTCGGTGAAAGAAGCGATGCGAGTCCTTAATGACAACAGAACACTGACAGACGAAATATTAGTAACCACTTTGGCGGAGGCTTGCGAAATGATAAACTCGCGACCATTAACATATGTCGCTGAAGATTCATCAGAACCAATAGCGCTTACTCCGAATCAATTCCTAAGGGTACCAGGGGCATACACTGCAACTTGTGAACCATACGATTTAGCCAAGGGACTTAGGAACCAATTTAAAAGGTCGCAATATTTAGCAGATAGAATGTGGGAGCGTTGGATAAAGGAATATCTGACATCTTTGAACCAGAGAGGTAAATGGCTCAAGGACCAAAAAGATTTGGAAATCGGAGATCTAGTTTTTGTCGTTGAAGGAAAAACTAGAAATGAATGGATGAGAGGGAAAGTAGTAAATGTTATAAAAGGTAAAGACAAAAGGGTAAGACAAGCGGATGTAGAGCTAGCGAATAAGAAAATCGTAAGACGAGCAGCCATCCATCTGGCAACGTTGGAGATTTCGTAAGTCTTCGTTAGAACCCGAGAGACGTTACGGGAGGGGGTGTTAGCGCTGCCAGAAAAGTTTAAACATATTATCAAAGGAGGCTGAGTAAAATAAGATAGAATAGGTCAGCCAAGAAATAAGTTAGTTGCAATGAAGACTTTGAGAGAGGAGGTTGGAATAGTATTTTTTTTAGTTGATGGTTTTGATGGTTTGATGGTTTGATGAAGGCTTGAAGGTTTGAAGGTTGATGTGAAATATAGCTGCCATTTGAACTATCTACTAAAAACAGCTATTTCGTTATTTTTCGAGATAACAATATGCTTTGTGTATTTAATGTAACTCAAATCAATGAAAATTGGAAATGAAAGCTTTGGATTTATGCATGCTAGAAGTTAGTATGATCACTAAATGGATGAGAGCAAAAACGATCGAAGTTTCGTAAAAGACGAATTCTATGTTCCAGTGTACATCAAAACGTTACAGTACATTGTGTAGGTGCCTTTACTTCTTAAGATTATTCAATAATCCTATCAGAGAAATATTTTTAAAATATTTAAAGGGCATTGCGTAAATTCCACAAAGAGACTAACGGAAACGTGATATGCTGGACGTATGGTTTTCCTTGAGGCTCATTTGATATATCCATATACATACCTGTTTACAACCCAGGAGAGAAAATAAAACACACAAGTCTTCGTAAGTTTCCATTTAATTTAACTACGCTTGGTTTTTTGCTTTATTTTTCCATTCAGCTGTGGGTTTACGTTAAAAATACAAACATTTAAATTTTGCTACTGGTCGTTGGCAGCAGTAGCATCACCTTAGGACAAGTGTGTTGTTTTAGCTGTGCACAGTCCCTCCGCTTCATACTAAATATTATTCGTTCGTATGCTTTCCAGCACACTGCTGCTAACTATACTGCACTACCAGACTCTTTCTCTGTAGTTTAATGTTGTTGCTTTTTACTTCGCCATGTGCTGCGCCCATGCACAAATCCCCAATTGTATCCAGTCACGTCTTGCGATTATAAACGGTATCCCCCTACCACCTACCAACTACTACTGCTGGTGCCTCTTGTTGTTTCGATGGAATCATTTGTTCTGCCCTTTTCCTGCTTGTACGCACAACCGATGAGATCTTCACTCGAGAGATGGAAAATTAAAACATATAATGAAAACATACAGTAGTACCAACAGTGATAGCAGAAATACTCGTTACACAACAGAACAGAAAACACACAGCTATTCGATTCGATTGCACGGTGGGTGTGCTTTCGTGAGTGTACAAATGGAATCTAAAAGAATACAACTTTCGCGGATCGCACGACGTTGGTTCAGACGTTTGTGCGCGCAATTTCACGCGCGGACAGATCGTTTTCTCGTAGGATAAAACAATGCTCACGCGGCCACGCGAGGCCGACGACGACAACGACGACGACGATCACGGAACGGTTGCGATCGCGTTCGAAGCTAACATATACAAATTTTAAATATATATAGATAGATAGATATACATTTATAGCTACTACATCTCAGCCATAGCTTTTATCTTCTCTACCCCACCTACTCTTCATGATGATGATGATGATGATGTATTTCTCTTCCCCTCCCTCCCGGGGTTCCCCATTGGTTTAATGTTGTACTTTGAAGTGTATTTGTGTTGGTGTATATCTGTGTATGTGTGTTGTGATTTTTTTTTCATGTTGTGACCTCCGCACAACATAACACAAAACAACGCACAGAGCTGGTAGAATTATTTGCGTTTTGCCCGGCAGGAGGAGGAGGTTCACAACACAACAAACATACTGCTGCATAATGCCTCGTCCTTTCTTCCCATTCCCTACCACTAGCACTACACTTCCGCTGAGGGTCCTTCTTCTGCTTACGAACCGCTAATGCACTTGATGCTTTTTTGTTTGATTTTTTGAAAGTATTTTTATTTGATCTTCTAGCATAACGATTGCGTTGAACTTGCATTCTTAAGATACCGATTATAACCTCTCTCCTGTCCTCGGCCTTCGTATCGATGTGCAACGAGTCCGAAGAGCGAATAATTTAATAAATAGATTAAAAATTAATGCCCAGCGCGTATAAGGTTTTCCTGCATGGTGACGGTAAGCAATGTTTCTTAATGTCCTTCACCGAGTCCTTCTTGCTCTGTGTACACCATGCCCCCCCGCGGGTCGCGAGACGGCAAAAGCGCCTCAAAAATAGATAAAATAAATAATAACCCTTTCGCAAAGGGCTCTCTAAGGGCCAAAATGCTTTTGTGTGTTTTTTTAAATTAAATATGATAATATAATTTAAATATGATAAAGAAAACAAAAATCAACAAACATTGTATGCATTTCTCTAGTCCTGTTCCTCCCCCCCCCCCCCCCTCCCCCTCCCCATCCCACCTACTACACGAGGGCTACCAAGAGGGAACAAGTCTGCGACATGGTGGTGCCGGGGGTGATAAAAAAAACATTAATCAGATGGCAATCGATTGTTTGTAGTGTGTTTGTTTGCAAAACGGTGCGCTACGCTGCATTGGGAGAACGCACCACCGAAATGCATTCCTGGTGTCCTTTGTGCACACAAAAAAGGTGGAGAGACACAAAAATCACACAAACCGCGCACATACACACACATACACATGCACACGAACATTCATTCATTTATCAGGCACGCACACTGTGTGTCACTTGCGATTGTTTTCGCTTCGGTTCAAACAGCAGCAGTTTTCATCCTCATGTTTTTCAATTTAACTTCTGTACACCGGTAATAGAAAAAAAGGAGTGCTCTGGAATGTGTGAGTGTGAGTATGCATGTGCGCCCTTGCGTGCGGAAGAGGTGGCGGTGGCGGCGCGAACACCGCGTTCCGTTGCCGGAAACATTCAGGATCCTCGTAGCATCCAGAGAAGCTGAGCGTGAAGGAGTAAGTGGTAATCTATATTCGGTGGTAACTTAAAAAGTAGCGAACTATTTAACGATAATCTCTAAACATTTCCTTTACATCTCGGAGGGATTTTCCGTGTTTCCCCGCTTTCCTTTAGCTTTCGACTGGCTTTTTTTTATAATTGACCGCTGGGCTTCCAACTTGCTTTCATTCGTTCATTCCGTCCGATCTTGGCTTACAGCAATCTTGTTTGTACCGATGGTGCTGGTAATGGCGGTGTGTGTGGTAGCTTTTCTTTTTTGCTTTGCGTTAGTAACGTAGTATGGATACTGACTGGTTGGGGGTCTTTTATACCTCTCTCCCTAGCTCCCTTTCTCTCTCTCTATCTCCCCTTCTCTCTCTCCGTTGAACGTGCGTCATTGCTCACCTGCTCAGTACTGCACCTCGAAGTAGGGATGCTGCAAGGCAGCGGCGGCGGTGATGCGTTTACGCGGATCAACTTCTAGCAAACGTTCGAGCAGATCGTACGCTGCCGATCCGTACTCATCGCAATCCCCGTCCGTCCCATCGTCCGCCGGGCTGGCGTCATCTTTGGGCACCCGCCGATCTTGTGGCCGCTCCTGGCACAGGCATCGTCCCGGTGGTCGGTTGCAGTTTGCGCAGCAGTCTCCCGGGTTGCGCGCATCATCTGCACCAGGTGGGGGACTGGAACCACCGGACGGCGGAGCGCCGGTTGCGGCATCGGCGGAGGACTCACGCTGACGGTAGAGGGCACGGAAGTGCTGGCAGAGGCGCCGCAAGCTGAGTGCCTCCATGCGCTCCTGCTCTTCAGCCATCACCAACCTCATATTGAAGCTGGTGGCCGCCTGACGAACCCGCTCGTATCCGAACACAGAAATGATTTGCGCCAGTGACGTCATGTCGTCGGTGTTACCGAAGAACGGGTAGCACTTCGAGAGCAAACTCACGAAAATCACCCCGGCGGCCCAAATGTCCACCGCTGTCGTTTGATCCGGGTACTTCAGTAGCACCTCCGGTGGCCGATAGCCGGGCGTTCCGGCTCGAGGTGCGTGCATCTCGCGCTTCACCAGGCAACGGGTGCATACTTGCGGCCGGCCCGAGCATTCACACGACGTCAGATCCGACGGTTGACGCTGCTGCTGCTGCTTCATGCCCGCCCCTACTTTGGCGGTCAGTTTAGCTCGTGGTGCTTCAGCAACATCTTTGTTTTCCCGCTCCGAACAGCCGGGAGCGAGCGGTGATTGGGTGCTCCCTGCCATGGCAACCATCGAACCACGATTTTTCAACCTATTCCCAATACCGATGGCGGTCGACTTGATTTGCCGAGCCAGCGGCGACTCAACGAGATCCTTGAGCGTGTTATTCGAGACTTTCAGGGGCGAGACGGTGCTGCCGTTGCTACCCTTTTGCTGCTTGTGGAGCGGGTTGCGGAACACAACTTGATCCCTTTGCGGATCGCCGTTTGCCACGGCGCCGTTAGAGGGTTTGGGCCGTTTAGCAGATGGCATTGGCACTACCGAAGCGTGTGCCACCTCGTCAGACTCCTTCCGCTTATCGACCCGGTGGGCGCCGCCAGCCGATGGACAAAGCGTCAGCTCCCCGGTGTTTGTCTCCTGCGCCAGCCCAAAGTCCACCAGCATGTAGGTGCCCCCGTTTCTGCGACTGTGCAGAAAGTTGCTCGGCTTCACGTCCCGATGGATCACGCCGTGCCGGTGCACGTGCCCGAGAGCGATAAGCAGTTCCTTCATGTACCGCTGCACTTCGGCCGGGCCCAGCTGCGCGTAGTACAGATGGAACGGTTCGTGCGGAATGTAGTTCATCACGAGCCCCGCCGAGTCCTGGTGCCGGAAGCCGTCCACGATTTGGGCCACGTTGCACCGGCCGCCCATCGTCATCATGCAGCGTACCTCGCGCTCCGTGCGCGCCGGGTGACTCGTTTGCGTGATCAACTTGATGGCGTACAGGCGCCGCCGATCCATCGGAAGGTACTGCTCGTCCCGACGCGTCGCCAACGTGACGAAGCTGAATGTGCCCCGATCGATCTTCCCGTGCAGTACGTACTGATCGAGAATCGCCGGGATACGTTCCACCACGCCGCCGCCACTCGATGCCGCCGTCGCCGCTGCTGCTGCTGTGCTGCCGCTCCCATTGTTGTTATTGTTGTTCTCCACTCGCGCAGCCGTGACGCAGCCTGCTGTGATGCAATCGAACAAGTGGCAAACGTCAAATGCACGTCAGTCGCGTCAGGAGCAGCGAGCATGCGTTATGTGCCGAACGTAAGAGAAAAAGGGATAGAAAAAAGAACAGGACGAAAAATAGACTTAGCATTTCATATTGCCGACCTTCACAGCAGCTACGATGATAAACAACCTGTAGTGCTGAATGATCTCTTTGACGGACCAAAAATAGCCCCAAACACACATACACGCACACGCACATACATTCGATGACACATTATGAAACGTACTGTAAAATAACAGTCCAAAAGGACAGTTGTGGCTATTCTTACCATCGATCTGATTTCCCTGGACTGTCTGCATGGCCATCGCCGTAGCTTCCCCTCGTCCACTGCGACGAACCGAACCTTCCTCCTCATCGTTGTTTTGCTGGCGGCGCTGAGGCTGAGGCTCCTGATGATGATGCTGCTGGCCCTGACCAACGTCCATTTTTGTTCGCTTCGTTTGTTGGCCGCCGAAAAGGGCACACGTGTTGTAAGTAACCGTCGCCGTTCGCCGTCGTTTTCCGAGGAAGTAACTCCTCGCGTGTTGCCTGCCTTCGTCTGATGGGTCGGTTAGCGATTTATTTTACTTCTTTTTTTTTAAATTCTCTACTTATTCACGAGCCTCTTAGTGGTTGATGTTGTTGTTGGGGAGCGTTGCGTTGTCTTTGTACTTGTTCAGTGAGAAAAAATAAACCCCCCTCGAAACCGCGTGGCGTTGGCCCGTCTGGTACGGCGGTGACGTGATGCCAGGGAGGAATTGTGCGAATGTTGTAATATCACTAGCACCAAGTGGCCACACAGCGAGAGACAAACACTGTGAGCCCTCGCGTAGTTGCGCTGGGTTGCAAGCGTGCGATGCGTTTTTCTGCTATTTCTTCTTTCGCTTCGGTCGTGGTGCAGATGAATGCACACACCACTATCGCTATCTAGGACGCACCGAAATGGGCAAGCGAAACGTGTTTTTGCTGCTTCTCGGTGGACCGTTGCTCGAACGGCGGCCGTGTGGTCGCGTAGTGGCCCTTCGTGGTGGGACGAGTACTATTTTCGCGTCCAGCTCCTTTCTCGTGGTGCGTTTTTCTCCTCTTCTCTTCTGCTTCGTTGATGTGATTTTCAAATTTTTCCTATATTTTTCTCTTAATCTTACTCTCTCTCCGTAATGGTGTAGGGTTGTATTGCCTTGTCGGTGGTGGTGGTAGTGGTGATTGTGATTGTTGTTGTTACTGTTTCAGTTGTTCTTCAGAATGATTACGGCCGTAGCTTTGCTGTACTATGTTTTTTTTCGAAATTCGCGAAACAAAAAAGTGCACCACTGCACTAACGCGCACTAGACAAAGCGGGCCATCTTGACGTTCCAAATAAAACGTTTCAATCCAACAAACAAACAAACAACAACAAAACTGCGTTGCACTTAAAAATGGCGTTCTGATGCGGCCACGGCCGAAATTGTGACTGAAAAACCTTCACGATGACCTCGTCACGCGGATCCGCGAGATCCAGTTGTGCCGTGGTGAATCCGCGGTATGGGATGAAGGAGGGGGTGCCGTCCGTTGCACACAGCCGTACCAGAGCAGCGCACACACAGTTGCACCACACTGCTGTTCTCGTTGACCGAAGTTGGATGCACTCGGGCAGCGGGCAGAGCAGAGTGCAGTAGGCGATGCGACGACGAAAACAACAACAGGAGAACGAAGAAAACGAAAAAAAAGCACTGCCTCTCAGCTGCTATCGTTGATGCTCTCAGCTGGTACGATGTGCTATCTCCTTCTGGCCTATAGTTCCGGATGTTCCGTCTCCGTCGCGGCTTTGACGTTTCCGATGGTTGCTCTGTCGTTACACTAGCTCTCGCTCACACGGTATTGTTGTTGGCTTTGTTTTTGTTTTCGTTTCTTTACGCTGCGCCGATTTTTTTTGCTCCTTCGGTGCACTGTTGAATCGATTATCTTCTTTTCGGCGCTGTCACGTACGATGCGCGAGCTGCAACCCCCCCGGGGCCAGTGCAATATGATGGTGTGTTTGTGCAACGGCGATGAGGATTAATCCGAGCAGCAACAACAATTGCAACAATAGGTCGTGTCGGTGCTAAGCAGCAAGAACAAGTAGCCAATGGCTACTAGCAAAACGCAATCGAACGACTTTGTCCACCTTCACGCGATCTGCTGCATTCGACTAACCACGGTCCTGGTATGTGTGTATGAGTAGGTTTCCAGGGAGGATGATGGTGCGAAGAAGGGTGGTCGATATTGTCGTTTCCCAGCTATTACTTTTTTCGCGATCGCGTGGATGCAGGAAAATAAAAGTAGAATCGCTAACCGTCCAAGGCCACCGGAGCGAAGCGATCACCGCGTTTCAGCGATCGGGTTTATTTTCGTCCGCTTCCGTAGGTTCCCGCGGGGCCCGTTCGAACTCTGCGCTCTGTGGCTGGAACTGGAAAACGGTGGCAAGAACAAGAAACCCTTGCACACTGGGTGTGGACGAAATCGACGGGTGGCAATAAATATGATATCGAAGAACCGATGGGTTGGCGACACGCGGTGCTGCGAAGGAGATCGTCTGAGATCAATCCGTTGCGCAGTGGTGGATTGCTGCGATGGGCAAGAGGGCTGTTGTTTCGATGTCGTAGCAGCCGCTGCGATTTTGAATGCAAGCGATGAGCGAAAAATACTAGACCCTGACTGACCACTTGCTGCAAGTATGTTACCAACGCTGCTGATGATGATACTGATGATGCTGATGAAGCTGTTGCTGTTGCTGCTGTTGCGTAGCCTCGGTGTGGTGTGTCTCCAACTGCATACGCACCCATACAACCTCAGAGTGCCATTTCCCGTGGTGTGGCCGAGAGGCGCAGAAAGCACATGTAAGTTCCTGCGCTGCTCCGTGTGGTAGCGAAAAAACGCGTTTCACGCGAGCAATGCGGCGGGTTGCAACGGCAAGCTAAAGCGACGAGCGGTGCTGTCTCTGCTGCGTCGTGGTCATATACCCGTTCCACCTCCTACACACTGCCTGGTAAGGCAAACGTAAAGGAAAGTGAAATTCCTCGTCGGGAGTAAAATTTTCGTTTAATTTACACAGTTTTAGCACGAGGTTGGGCCGACTAGAAAGCGTTATTAGTGAGAAGAATCCTTGCTATTCTTACCGCTCCTTTGTGCGGAGGGTCAATTATCCTTCCTCTTTTGCTTGCGGTTCGCTCTGCCTCGTGTAACGCTTAGCGGAAGCAATCACCAACCGCGAGGCGCTGCATTTGCTGTTCCTTAGAGATGGTGCACGCGGTTCCGTTTCTGCACACCACGAGGTTGCCACCTGGTCGTCGCTACACACACGAGTTTTTCCTATCGCCCAAATCGACTGGTGCAGTGATTATATATGGTACGTATTCTTACCACATGCGTTTTCTTCCGCGAACGTCGCTGCCGCCGATGCACGTTTGGAGAAAAGTTTGTATGTGTGCCACCTTCTCCCTCCTCCTAAGTGAAGCGAGTGGGTGGATGGGTTCTCAAACTGACTGATGACACTTTCCGTTTTGCCAGGCGCCGCGTGTTTTCCACTTCCGTTTGATCCTTTCAGCGATGGTGATGGATGAGTGTTTTTCCTTTTCTTCTTTCTCCAGTAGGATGACCTTTGCCAGGCACGGGTTACGGGCGGGTGACGGCAAGAAGCACGAAATGAACGAGATAAAATAAACTACAACGACGGCAACAAAACACTTGGCACGCGGACGCACGCGGATAACTTCATCCGTTCATCGCTCTGCTTCTGTATCCAAATGTGCTCTGAGATTTGCTGCAGCAGCATCAAGACAGCATCGACTTCCCTACCCGTCCGCTGCTTCTCCACCTCGCGTCGTTCGCGTTCCCTCGGGCTACGATCAACTCTAGGCGAGCTCGCGCTACCTAGTACACCATCTCGATGCCTTTCTCGCTCGCGCGACACGCTATCTGCTGGCTTGCTCGCACTTACTGTTGCACTCACGGCCGTCGTTTGGAGGGTTACTAGGCGTGTGACTGTGTGTTACTGCTCGCACACTGCGCTTTTCCTTCGCATTTCGCTGCCTGCTCAGCTGGTCCGTCTTCCCTCCCACTCGATTTACTTCTTTAGTACATCATGAATCGCAATCGCCGCGTTCGTTGGACGATGGCACGCCTGACTTAGTTAGGGAAACGGTTGACTCCACATTAGCTGGGATGCTTCGAATCGGCTGTTTATCTCTTTCGCGAATGCAGCGGCAATATGCGTTGCAACGAATCACGGTAAAGCGAAAAGCATGCTTCTTCTTTAAATCGATTGTACACGGTAGCCTCTTCTTGTTTGTTTTCTCACGGCCTTTGTTCTTCCCGTTGTCTTCGCGGCCGTTCCTCTCGTGGGGTGAGGAGTTTGAGAACGATGTGTGTGGTATGATGGAGTGCAGCACGCCTGGAGTTCTATTGCACTGATTACAGTGGGTACTGTGATTGCAAGCTGGTGGTGCTTTCGACCTGGTCGGTGCTGATAATACACACGTTGATTTGGGACGGTCAGAGGGTTGTCAATACGAATAAAATTGCATTTTAACCCAACCAGTGGGAGTCGTGTGGGTGGTTTCTTTTTGTTACTTCAACTCACTCTTTTTTAATCTCTCTTTCTCTCTCTCCCTCTCTCCTACTCCCGATCTTCGCCGTTACGTCCGCTGATGGTGGCCACTGGTGAAGACTCCCGAAAATCCCGAACGTTCGGAAGGAAGAAATTCCAGCAGCTCCAAGCACAACCCAAAACGGTAACCGCGTGTTTTGGCGTGGTTTCGGGAAGACACGCGTTCCGCGCTGCCTGACTGAAGTAACAACCGCAGCCGTCAAAAAACACGCGCTTTGCCCGTCGTGTGCCTGTTTTGACGTTTACCTCTCGCGCGCGCACTTACACACGCACACGCTACGCCCAGAAACCCGGAGAACAAAGGGATTCAACTCACGGATAGCGGAAACGCAGGGCGGCGGGATGGCTGGCGGCTAGCGAGAAAGCGGTGGGGCGTCAACTGCGCACTCCCTCGACGTCCAACAGGAGGGAGAGAGAGAGAGAGTATGTGTGTGTGTATGTCTGAGACAACCAGCTAGCGAGCGAACTGTCAGTGTAATCAACGCCAACACCGCGTCACTCCCCCGACGAACGTTTGTTGTTTTTGTTGTTTCTGCTAGTGCTGCTGCTGTTGCTTACTGAAGGAGTGGCAGAAGGCTGGATGGACAGGAGGTCACGGGCAGTGGGTGGTGCAACGAAGGAAAAAATGATACACTGCTCAAGCGGACCGTGTTGAAGATGAGCAAACCAACAGCGAAAAATGGAGGAAGCGCCGTCGTGATGATGATGGCGATGATGAAGACACAGAAGAAAACGTCGTCGTGACGATAAAAACAACGGGATTTCGCAGCACGAATAATATGATGGCGATGGAGACGAGCTAACGCGAACGATTGCTCTCGCTCTTGGCCGCTTGGGTAGCGTGGTTTCGCGTCCGTGCCTTCGGTGAAATGCTTTCGGATGGATCGATGCGGGGTTGTTTTTCTACTGGATTACATTAAAAAGAAGCTCACACACAGTGTCCGATTTGTACAATAGAATTACACGACGATAACATTTAAAAGAAACACGTTTTACAAATGACAAAAATGACTAGATATGAAGCTGAACTTCTACACTGCAAAACGGTACGTCACAGCGTACTTCGCACGGGAAACTAACGCACTGCTGCTGCTTTTGGTGCGGGTCCAGGCTTTTTAATACTTCCCTCTCTTTTTCGCTCTCACTGGCGTGCTCATACTCACTCTCTCTCTGTGTTGAATGAAAGCGTAACCGCGAGATTGTAAGAGCACGGCTTGAGAAAACGAGAGAAAAAAACGGGATAGATCGATCAGAAGAACGGCAATAACAAACGTGTTTTCTCTCCTGCTTGTTGTTGTTGACCGTTTTGTTGATGCTGTTTGTTACGCGAGCGCCCCTTTGCTGGGCAGGGGTCGTTGCAGAAGCGAGAGAACATGAAAGGTCGTTAAATGGCGTCTACGAACGGCCTCAACGAGTTCTTTCATGAAAACAGGTGAAAGGGGAGGGAAGGGGATACTCGGAAAAGACAAATCGAATAGAAAACTATCTTTCTGGTAACATAATTTACCATGCTGCGAGCATAATTAATGTAAAATACTATATGTTTGTGAGTGCGATTTCGGGCACTTTTGTACACAACATGATGTTGTGCTTCCTCTCCTCTACTTCACACCGCCACTCCGACACACCCCTTTCGTTTTCTTGGAGAGGAAAAGGAAGTTGTTGTTTTCTCTCGCTCTCCACCTCTCTCGCTCGCGTCAAATGAAAACAAAAAATACGTCCAAATCATCTGACATCTGTCAAGCAACGGTGGGGCAATGTCATCACAGTTAAACAGCGGAAAACAGCTTCCGAAAAGCGTCTCGAGAAGGAGTAAAATTTAAAAATTCATCTGTGCAGTTTTCCATTAGCGCTCCATAAGCATTTCGGTGTGATTTTTGTGGCAGAAATAATGAGCTCTGCCGACGAATTAAATGAATCGATTCAGCAGTACACAGCACAGGTATGGTTCGAGAGGTGTGATGTGTTTTCTGGGCGAAGGTAAAGTTCCCAAGAATGTTTCATGATTTGCTGATTATCGGTATTCCACTTCTCCGTAGATTACCCAGATTGACCACGCGTTGCAGTTGACGACGGATAAAAATGAGCGGCTGGAGTTGGAAAAATTGAAGCACGATTTAACCGAACTGCTAAACCTTACGCGAGAAACATTGGACCATGCAAACGTCGATGGGGCGAAACGCTCGGAAACAAAGGACACTCCGGATCAAAACGGTGGGGACGATATTGAAGATGAGTTTGCACAGTTCATGAAGGAAATCAAACAGCTCGACAAGGAGGAAAGTGGTGGGAAAGAAGAGCCATCCTCCGACGATTCACCCCCAGCAACGCAGGACGACCTGGATTTGGACGGTCTAGTCGGCAGCAAATGTTCGGCGCCGCACGTACACAGCTGGGGCTCGAAGGTTTACCACAATGCGATGGTATGTAGCCTAGACACTGGCGAGCTGGCCAACGCGACGGCAACCGTACTGTTCACAAACCCAACGCACCAGGAAATGATACCCTGTTCGTACTTTCTCGAGGGTGAATGCCGGTTTTCCGAGGACCGCTGTAGGTACTCGCACGGTGAGGTCGTCCGGTTGGACGAACTGCGGGACTACCGTGAGCCCCAGTTTGAGCGATTGCGTCAAAAGGGTAGCCGGGCGCTGGTCAAACAGCAATCATCCCGGCTTTGGTGCAGAGGGACGGTACAATCGGCGAATTTTGAGGCGAAAACTTGCAAGGTCCAGCTGGAAGAGGGCAAACAGCGGGAACAGCAAGAGGTACCGTTCGAGGATCTATTTCCGCTAGACGACCAAGGCGACCGTTCGGATGTAGACAAAAGTTCCGAGGAGGACGATTCGAGCGACGAAGAACTTGATGAGGAAGCAATAAGAAAAGCACAACTGGTGGAAAAAAGCCTTTTCCAGCCGGCCCCCGATCGGCGGTTGGGCGAGTGGGAAGAATACACACGGGGTATTGGTTCTAAAATTATGCAAAAAATGGGCTACGTTGTGGGCACTGGCCTGGGGAAGGAGGGCGAAGGACGGGTAGTACCAGTCAGCGCTCAGGTCCTTCCGCAGGGACGCTCGCTCGATTATTGCATGGAACTGCGCGAGCAAGCGAACGGCGACAAGGATCTGTTTAGCGTGGAGAAAAAGCTGATCCAGCTAAGGAAACAGCAGGAGCGCAAGGATGCGCGTGATTACGCCCGACGCTCAGCGGCAGCCAGCGGACGGAAGGATGTGTTTAGTTTTATCAACGAACAGGTTTTTAACGGTGGCGAGAGCTCCAGCTCCCGACAAAGCCAACCCCAAGGGAAGTCCAGCCTTGGGGGTGATTTGAAGCAGCATTCATCGAAAAATCTTAACATCGCCAGTTTGAAGCTATCGGAAGAGATTCGTCGGGCGGAGGCGGAGGTGGAACGGCTCAAAATTGCCCTGACACGCCACAAAGCTGGAACTCCCGCATCGGATAACTTGCTGAAGCAGATCGAAGCGAAACGGGCGGAAATTTCGCGCCTCCAGGCCACGGACTACAACATTTCGGTGGAGCAGCGCCTGCGGAATGACAAACGGAAAATGACAGTATTTTAAGATCGCTGATTACCACAAACGGAAATATTTATTACGGCATTAAACGAATCGATAATGGAGGATTAAATTCGTTCAACGACATTAATTCAGCTATTTATTTATTTTCTCTCGATCGAGTACCGCCTTCGTCTCTCGTTTGATAGTCTGGGCGATCAAACGAAGCACTTGTGGATCGGTTATCTGATCGCATAGCTGTTGATAGCAACTGTTCATAATTTCCTTCACCAGCGCACTGCCGGGTGTTTGTGACGCCGAAGATCGTTCTTTTTCGCTGTCGATCGTTTGCTTTAGCGTTTCGTTTTCTTTACGCAGCAAATCGATAAGCGTTTTTGCATCCGCCGATCGACTGGTTTCTTCCGTGAGTTGTTTTTCCAACTGTTCGACCTTCTCCTTCAGTTGACCCATGGTCGAAGCGAGTTCTTTGGTGTTTCGTTCCTCAGTTTCCTTGGTCTGCGTTAACTGCTTTTCCGCCAGCTCGAGTTTTTCCCTCACCCGCTCATATTCCGCACGGGATGACTCAAGTTTTTGTTCCAAATTAACAATCTCCCCGTTCAAGCGTCGTTCCATCACTTCCAACGCTTGCACTTTCTGCTCGAGTTTGGCATCGGCATTGCGTTTGCCCTCCGTTTCGGACGCCTCCAGTGTGCGCACCCTGCCCCGAAGCGAATGATTTTCGCGTTTCAATTCCAGCAGCTTTTCCTCCAATGCTAGCACTTCCGCTTCCCTGTCCGCGACACTCGCCGGCCGGTCACTCGAGCTGTGCAGGTTGAGTAAATCAATCCGGTCGAGAACGCGATCGAGTTTCGACTCAAGCTTCGTCATGTTCATTCGCATTTCGGTATTTTGCATGCGCGTTTCGCTCATGATGAGGTTGAAGTTCACGTCGGCTACACTGGAGGTGCCCTGGCCGGGTGTGTTGTGAGTATTTCCACCCGAAGCCACCATCCCGGTTAGCGGAACCATCTGCATACCGACTGCGGCAAGCATGTTTTGCCGTCGGATGGGACGCGTGGAAATGGTTTCTATCTTCGAGTCGGACGTGTCGGAAGAATCCGAACCGGGACCTGCGGTTGGGATTGGTGGGGCCTTTGCGGCACGCTCTGGTAGAGGCATCGCTTGCCCACCCATACGTGCCATCCGTGCCACCAGATTCGATCGTGTGCTAGTTGGTTCGGGGTCCTTTTCTGCCTCGGACATCGGTTCCTCTATCAGCGGTTCTCTTTCGATCACGGTCCAAGATTCCAGCACCGTGAGCATCGCTTGCCGATCGGCTTCACTTTCGAAAAGTACGCTCCAAAAATCGCCCGATTCGTCTGTGCGGAACTGCAAATAGTCCTGCTTGAGGAACAGCTTCACTTCGGGGGTGAACGAGACCGCCCCGAGTACTTCGGTCTTGGTGCGGTATAGCAGCAATCGGTGGCCACTAGAAGACTTGAGCAACGCTAGCCCCACTTTGCCAAGGAACACATTATCACCATCGACTCTGGAAGGTAGGCACATAACTCTGTTTTTGATAACGTTCTAGTGCTTATAACTGCTTCATTTTCTTATCAACACTTACAGCTTATAGGCGGTTACAACTGTGGCACGCACAATGGCCCACTCTGGTGGTTTACCAGTGTCTTCAGCCATCGGTTCCACCTCAACCGACTGCGATGGAATGTAGCGGAAATTAGACGGGCCGTATCGGTCGGAAATCTTTATCGATTTCGGCCCCACCGACGGTGCAGTGACCCGTTCATTATTGTTAGTGGATGATTTCGATGAAATCCCGAATATTTTAGCTAGTGTTGATCTGCGGGGCGAATATTAAACGATTTACAAAAGAACTCCAGATGATGAATCATAGCAAGCAGAGCACTGGAAGCAGAATATTGGGTGCACTCACTTGCCACCGGTGGTAGGCGGTTTGAAGAAGTCCTCATCATCATCCGATTCCTTACGGCCGTTGTCGAACATTAGATTAGTTACTGGATCATAGAATCCAGACGAGGTAAACACGAAATTGAATTATACGGCAAATAGTCCCAAATATTTTGATTTGTTTAATTTTTTTTTCTAGTGAATCGATAACACTTTGTTTTGACGGCAGCTAACCAAGGTTACTTGTTACAAGTGAAGACGTAAACCAAGGTACATATCTCTAGTAACGCCAATGGTCAAATGGAATGAACCAAACAAAATAGACTTGCTACGGTGGAATATATTACTCAAAATGGTTTTTAAATTTAAACAATGCTTTTGGACAATTTTCCTCGTTTTCTAACTCACTTGGAGGCGTAAGGAAAGCAAAGCGTATTTTTTTTGTTATTAATCTGCCAAACACGCAACACACACATCCGCAAACCGTTGCTGTATTAGAATGCACCGTCACCTGTTTGAAAGTTTACTAGCAGACACGAACGATCGATCATCCTCCTCTAGTCGAACGAGATAAGTTCAGCGAGAACGTCCCGAGCACACATTAGTTACCATCATTTACTAACCGCGTTTTGCAAGCGGCACAAAGCAGAGTCAAAGGAAACCAGCATTACTGGCCAATTCATCGAACATCTTCGCCCGCACCGGAGTAAAAAATGGCCCCCACGGAACTGAAACAGTACAGCATCGCCGATGTGGCCAGCCATAATAAGCCCAACGATCTGTGGATGATTATTCACGATAAGGTGTACGATGTAACCAAGTTCCTCCAGGAGGTAAGTACTGCACTCGGTGATAAGTCCCGGTCAGGTGGAAACACCTCTCCAACTCGCCGAATCGTCCGTAAATCCGTCTGTTCTGTTTTTTTGATCAAAGCATCCCGGTGGAGAGGAGGTGCTGATCGAGGTCGCTGGAAAGGAGGCATCGAGCGAGTTTGATGACGTTGGCCATAGCACCGATGCCAAGTACGTATAGAGTAGTCACCACTTGGGTGGCGTGGCCTTGACATGGTGCCCCGAATGTCCACCACGGACGGAACCGCATGCGAACTCGTTTGGCGCGGTTTCTCTTTCGAGCGGAACAATGATGCCTATCGCGAACGAAGTAGGTTTCATCAATCGATCGAGGCATTTTTATCGGTCGATAAAGTTATCTACTCGAATTTTGCATCGCGTACGCTTTTTCTGAATCTGTCGATATAAATTTATCGGTCGATAAGGCAACCAGTTTTCTGGCTGCTAATTAGCTGCTTTTCTATGGATCTAAAAATCGCATGGATGACAATCGTCATCCAGCTGGATCCAAGTATCCTTTTTTTACTGGTCAAGTGATACATTTGGTAAACAGATGAAATCAGATGAAAAGAAATAATTAATAAAATCAATGAATTTGGTAGAAATAACGAATTGTGATGCTCAGTGGTGTTAGTTACTGTGGATTCGTGTTGATTTTTTAGTGTATCATCATTAAAAATGATCTTTTAACTCGCTATCGACTGGTCCATGGCAGTGGAAAGTATATCGATCGATTGGGTTCATCTTCTAGCGTTCGCGATAGCAATATCTATCGATATAGCATCTGCTCGACAAATTTGTTCGCGTTTGACACCCGTTTTATCCACTGATATATCGATAGATAACTTTCAACGTTCGCGATTGCTAAGTGAACCAAGTATCCCGAAAATGAACACTTGTTGGTCGATATACCATATCGATCGATAGAGCAAAACGTATCCGATAGCTCCCAATAATCGTGAATTTGTGATATGTTTCAGGGAATCTATGAAGCAATATCTCGTTGGAGAAATAATCGAAGCAGAACGAAAAGCAAAAAAGAGTAGTGGGTAAGTAAAACCTTTTCTGTTTTGTTCTAGAAAACACCTCTTTCGATTGACCTTCGGGAGGGCCGCGAAGGGAAATTCTTATGACCCGTCCACATCATGCCTTTGTTAAGCACCCTCGTTTTAAAGCGGCACAATGAAATGATTCACAATCTTTCCCATCTTGTCTTTGCTGCTAACACTTTCACTTCTTTTTATCTTTAGAACTATATTATATCCACTCTTTGATGCCTATCGCGAACGAAGTAGGTTTCCCCAATCGATCGATGCATTTTTATCGGTCGATAAAGTTATCTACTCGAATTTTGCATCGCGTACGCTTTTTCTGAATCGGTCGATATAAATTTATCGGTCGATAAGGCAACCAGTTTTCTGGCTGCTAATTAGCTACTTTTCTATGGATGTAAAAATCGCATGGAAGACAATCGTCATCCAGCTGGATCCAAGTATCCTTTTTTTACTGCTCAAGTGATACATTTGGTAAACAAATGAAATCAGATGAAAGGAAATAATCAATAAAATCAGTGATTTTGGTAGAAATCACGAATTGTGATGCTCAGTGGTGTTAGTTATTGTGGATTCGTGTTGATTTTTTAGTGTTCCATCATTAAAAATGATCTTTTAACTCGCTATCGACTGGTCCATAGCAGTGGATAGTATATCGATCGATAGGGTTCATCTTTTAGCGTTCGCGATAGAAATACCTATCGATATAGCAACTACTCGACAAATTTGTTCGCGTTTGACAGCCGTTTTATCCACTGATATATCGATAGATAACTTTCAACGTTCGCGATTGCTTAGTGAACCAAGTATCCTGAAAATGAACACTTGTTGGTCGATATACCATATCGATCGATAGAGCAAAACGTATCCGATAGCCCCCTTTGTTTGTACTATTTTTTTTTATTTGCTTAGTAGTGCCCCCACCGCCTCCTCAACGTCGTCGTCGTCGTCGTCGTCGTCCTGGCTTGGATCCCTTAAGACGAAATTTTTCGGTTAATTCCTTTTGTCCGATACGTTGCCCATCCACAAGCCTCGTTGTGCCTGCCTGGTGCTAATATGGAAGGGAAAGATCTGTATATTGTGGCGTCTAACGCCTCGGTGGCCGATTAACTTAAGCCAAATTTCTCAAATAGGGAACAGGGAATCGTGTAGCAATTTTTTTATAAATACATTTGTATGTCCATTTTTGGCTAGAACCTTTCGTGCTGATAAGTTGATAAGTTGATGTGATGGAATTTATTTTATGGTCTCTTCCAATGAATCTAATAAAAAACCCTAATCGTCGGGATTGGCAATAGCTCTGCTGTGTAATTGCTGAACTTATTCTTATCTTATCAGTAAGAATATTGTAATATATTGACTTTTTGTCTATCCTCGGTCTAAGGTGTTAATTTGTATAATGTTAGGATTAGACTCCTTTCATATTTGATTTTATTTCTTTAAGTTTGAGAAACTAGCAACACCACATTACCGTTCTTTGTTAAACGTATTATTATATTTACATTTTATAACACATTTTAAGCAAGAAATTCTTCTACTTTTTTCTTTCAGCTGCAAAAATTTGTCGGCGTCCGCACGGACAGCTCTGGTGGCAGGATCGGTGATGGCCATCGGAGCCGGATTGGCGATGATCTTCAAGGCTTCTGGAAGTAGAAAGTGAAGCGGGACGTCCCAATCCGATGGCGTCATTAGATTTCACCGAAGCATTCGAAACGCTTAGCCAATCGTCTACATTTCCTCGGGCATCTTTGTGGGGGTCAGCAGTTTTTAAAGCGATTTTTTGCGAATTGCAAACAACACCAACATTCTGCGATTGTGTGGGACAATCGAGCGACGTACTATATTCGCGCCATTGGTATTTTTATAGGATAGTAGAAGTTAGCGAATGGTTCACTGATCACTTCGCGTTTGAGAACAATAATTTAATAAATATTAACCGTTGCCTAAGAGCTTAAAAAGTATAAAGTTTAGCTTTCTTTCAATAAGTGAACACCATACGCTTTAAACATTTCTTTTTGTTAAATTTAATATATTTTGATGCTTCTTCACACTCCCCTATAGTATGTACAAACCCATACGCTTCTCTTCTCTCCCTGACCATCATCGGCTTAGTTGCTAATGGAACCTTTTCGGTGCTAGACTTCAAGGTAGGCAGTACTGTGAAGACACTTTTCTTCTTTTTAGAACTTTACTTACTTCTAGCAACGTACGTAGCTAAACCATCAAAACATTATTCAAACGAACACACAGAGACACGCACGCGTCTTAAGGAAAATGTCATGCTCAAATGGGAAACCGCTGCGTTGCCTGCCTATTTCAGGGCGTATTTCTTTTTCTGAAAAGATACTTTGATAGTGCCGTTGAGCGCACTATAAAATAATGCTTTCAGATGAGGATGCTTACTGGTTTGTTTGTGTGAATATTTCCTACTACTTTTGCTCTGCAAACATTCACGACGAAAACAAGCGGTAAAATCATCCTCGATCACACATAGTTCCGTCGGTTTGATAGATTTCGCACATAAATAATTTTCTTATAACCTCCTTCCCCTAGTTACATACTTTATCACCTTTGTAAATGAGAATGTAGCATCCGGAGTGTACAATTCGTCTACATCTTTTCCAGTGTCCATCGGGCAGCTTATGAAAGAGATATGGAATAGTGGTCAACCTTAAAAGCAGCACTTCGTAGCGAATGCATCGGCTACATTTCGCTTACCAAAACACAAGCGTGCAAACGTTTTATGAATAACTTAGAGAAAAAATAAGTAGTGCTTTTCAGGTTCAGACTGTGGGCAAACGCCTTTCATATTCACATACTTTTGTCCTGCCACTTTTTATGGACACGAGGAAACGAGTAAAGGAAAAGTGACTCAAAATGTACTCCTATTTCTTGTTTCTGGCATACCTTCACGGCAGTAGTGGTTACCTACTTCCTTGCTTTATTGTAAACACCGTAAATAAACGCATTGATTTGGTTGAGAGAATCTGTTCCATTAGATTCGAATGCCAACTGAGACGAGATTAAATTGAATACCCTAAATTGGAAGTAAATTTAACTTAGTTGTACGATAAAAATAAAAAATAAACCCCAAAATATTTCAATTTGTTAACCTAGTTCACAAAAAAAACGATGCCTCCTAAGTTCACTCACGCAAGAGGGACACATGTACGAACAGAAAAGTGGTAGCTTACTGCGATAGTAAATGGTAGTGTGTAAATCGGTGCTATTGTACGTACCAACTAAAGTTGCAAATATAACGAAAATATTTATACAATAAAAACATATACAACACCCCGTTACATGCAGTACAATCCTAATTCACCCCATGTGTCGATGACACACCCTCCGACCCGGCACTATGCCGCCCATGGACTAATACGTTCCACAAATGGAACCCCTATCTTATAAGGAGCGGAACAAAAAGGAAAAGTAAGAAATAATCTAATTTAGCAAAAAAAACGGTTGGTGTAAAAAAACTAAAAAAAAACATATAGGAAACTGCATCTTCGATACGATTCTGGCGCCCAACCACTGTTGATTTGCTCACTCACCACCACCCTCCTCCGGCACGGAGTAGGCGGCTTTACCGAATGTTCGTGAATAGATTGAGTACGGATTTGTTCTCCTTTTGTGAGCGAGCCTTGCTGAACACGTTCCAGAAGCGCAACGTTTCGTCGCCGGCTCCGGTAACGATCGCTTCGCCGTCCGGACTAAGCGCAAGGTACAGCACCCGGTACGAGTGGCCCGTTAGTTTGGCCACTTGCGTCAGCGAGGGGTACTTCCACACGAGGATCTGGTTCTGCGAGTAGCCGTGCGTCGACACGAGCTCCGACGAGTGCTTGGACCAGGCGAGATTGCATACCTGCGAGCCGGTGTCAACGCACTGCATCGGTTGGCCGGTGAGCGTGTTCCAGAAGCGAATACACCGGTCGGCCGTTCCGCCGCCGCTGGCCAGCAGGCCGTGATGATGCGGTGACCACGCAATCGCTTTCACTGCCGCCATGTGCTCCGAGTACGAGTGCACCGGCGTCGACGAGTGCTGGTTCCACACGTACAGTCGGTTATCGTTACCACCGCTGGCCAGGTACTGGTTGTCCGGGGACCACTTTAGACCGCACACTTCCTGCCGGTGGCCGGCGAGCCGCCGTTCCGGGACCTGCGAGGGCGTACGTGTGTCGCGCTGCATGATCAGACGGTCCCGAGACCCGCTCGATAGGACGTCCCCGTTCCAGGCCAACGCACCGACGCGCGCCGAGTGGCCTTGTAGCTTATTTACCTGCGAAGAGAAAGATGAGTATCGACAGTGAGTACAAAATTGCAAGCAAAAACACCTTTCACAAGAATCTATAAAATAGCAAAGTGCGTTCCTCCGGGAGACAAAAACAAAAAGTCTAAACCCATCCAAAAGTAGGCCACGTACTTTCCGGATCTCAGTTGACGTGAATTGCAAAGCCTGTTTCCTTGCAAAAACCGCAAGCAACAGTAGGCTAGCAAAAACTCCCACCCCCTCCACCAGCGCACACACGCGCGTTTGATGGACGAGTGCGTTTGGTTATTAAATTCATGTCACGCCGTGACGCGATGCGTGCGTGGGGCGTTAGATCTCCGTGTGTGTCGCTGAAGTGCGTGAGTTTGCGAATATAAACATTATTTTCGTTTTCCGCACACCTCAAGAAGACTTTCTAACCGAGTAAAAGTGACAGTGAACAGGTTGGCAAAAAGGGAATTTGAATTTGGCTAGGATTTGGTTTTTATTTTTTTTCCCCCGGTACGCACTTGTGCGTAAACGGTCGGGCAGGTCATCGATTATATTTGCCCTGCCTTCCCGCGGAGGTGGGCAGCAGTCGGAATGAAGTTGCGAATTTGCACTTCGGAATTCGTCGCTAAAACCATTGAGCTCATTTTTTCTTCTTTTCTTTGCTCATGTCAATAGAAATGCGGATGTGTTTTTTTTTGTTGGAATTACGCAGGCCACTGTTGGATATGCCTATCCCATTACCCTTTTCTGAGCGGAAGATGGAATGAAAATTCGCAAACCACATTGCTCACGGAAGCCCGATCGAAAGCTACCGAGAGGAAGCAAGGCGTGAGTTGTGTGTTTGGGTTTTCGCAAATTTTGGCAACTTTTTGGTCACTTTCCTTTTCGTGACGAAACAAGATGTTGCTACGGAATTGTTTGACAAACTTTGAACCAACGACAAACTTTGGACATTTATCTCCCTCTAGTATAACATGAGCAAAAATGATCTTCAAATATTTGTTTTGGATTGCGTTCAATTGATTCGGTTCTATGGAAAATATTTTTATTTCCCTTCAACATGTGAGTAAATGTTACTCAGTTAAAAAGTCACCATGAATAACAGATTGGGAATCCATGATGAATAATAGGGCGCGCGCAAACAAAAAATTCACATATGTTTATGACTCACAACTGTATAGAAACTACCAGTATGTCCAAAAAAATGCTGGCAAAACCAATGCGATTTATGATAGCAAGAAGAAAAAAAACACATAAATGTGATAATTGTTTAATCAAGAAAAGAACATTTTGGCCCCAGTTTTTTTTTATAATGTTTCATTATTTATATGAAACAAATAACCGTCACCAAATATGGTACAGATTGTTTGGTGATTGAAGCACACAAAAAGTAAAAAAAAAAATGCCAAAATACACAACTTGAATGTCAACGAAATTTATCATGCAACAGTAAAGTGCAATAAATACCCCCGCAAAACGGGGGCCGCCACAGTGTTGACTGCGGGCAAACAGCTTACGAATTCTCCTGCACACACAATGCTCTTGTCAATTGTCTCATGAAATTGTCTTCTTAAAGAAGTAAGATAGAAAAAATAACATAAAATAAAAACCACATGCGAACAGATGCGAGGTTTCCGCTACTGGAAGCGCAACACGTTCGCTACCGACTGTGACGCGTGCACCACCGCCCTCCTACCGGCGGTACCTCCTGTAGGCTCGCGGGATTTTTGTTTGCAAATACATAAACGTGCCACAAACGGTGCCGCCACCGCCTGCGCTCGCAAGATGGTCAAAAGATCAGGAGACGTGCGCACGACCGGGCCCCGTTCACCGCGTGAAGTGCTTGTGTAAATAAAGATCAATTAAAAATTCGTATGGAATGGAGAGCGACGGATGGGATCGGTCCTACTGTCCGAAGGCGGGTCCACTGGTCGATGCACTCGAGAATTGTCTCAAAACGATCGGACAACATAGGTATGGTATGTTCTTGTCTGCAGAAATCCATTTGCCATCGGTTACTCCCTCGGCATGCAAACAACAGCCGAAGGAGAAAAGTAAACGGATTCTGTCCATAATCCCCGCCCCACGAGATGGAGGGAAATTCCTGCCAAACGACGGTGGCACTCCACCAAAACAAAAAAAGGGGCGCAGCAGCAAATAGTTCGGCAGCCTATCCCTTCGTCAAGTGTATTTGCGAACTACTTTCGGGACATTACATTTCGCTCGCCTAGCATCATCCCCGGATCGGTCGGTGTGTTTGCCTGATGCGTACCTGTTTGCTCGCGGCCACATCCCATACGGTGACGTATCCATGCTGCGTACCGACCGCCAGCTGGTGGCCCCGTTCGCTCCAGGAAACGGAGGTGATTGTGTTCGAGTCCGAGCTGAGATCGCAAAGTCGCGTCACCTAAAAGCATAAAAATGGAGTTGTTATTTTCAGGGAACCGTTCAGCCGTCATGATCGCGCAAAATCGATCCGTACCTGACTCGTGCACGCACTCCAGAGATAAACGCAGCTACCGAGACCGACGGCCAGCACGTTCTGGGCGGACCAGTCGACCAGGTTGAGGTAGAAGTCGTCCTGCAGCTCCGGTGCGTCCAGCACCTTGAACGGGATCTTCGAGATTTTGCGGGTTGCTTTCCGGGGCGATCGTAGCAGCTTCTGGCTCTTGATGCTAACGGGCGACAGTGAGTAGGGACACTGTTCATTGTAGTCCTGAAAGCAAAAGAAAATTGAATTATTAGTAAGACGATGAAAATCAACATAATTTTTAAAGTGACCCTTAAGCCGAATGGCCCGTTTATCAAAGATATTTGAAAGCAAGCAACCCCCCACCGATCGACAACTATAAACATTTAGTCCAATTGAACGTTTTACCAAAGGACGGTTATTAGACCGTCTGGCACGTTCCACCAATTTCTTGCTGCCCATTTGGATTCATCTAAAACCCGTCTGCGAAGTAATGTACGAACAACAAGACATTTGTCGGGCGAAAGAAAGAACTGCAATTGGACCATTCGTCTCGGTGTAGCATCGCACAAAGAAAGTCCATCCTGTTGTCGATCAATCCCGGCCGTTGAGTGCGCTTTACTTAGGTCCAGACAGAGTTCGTAGATCACTCTGAAGAGCTGCATGCAAATGCACGGGAGCAAGAGATACGATTCCAAATTCAAACGGATCCGTGTCCGGACGATCGACCGGCGGGACGCATAATGGGCGCGCATGCAATTGGGCCGCAAATGCAATGCAGCGACGACTCGGAAGATGACGCTACCACAGGATGTCTTATATAAATTTGCAACCGTTTTGGCGTCATTGCATTCGCTCGAGGTATTTATGGCGTTCGTCTGATAATCTGGAAAAAACTTTGTTATTCCAATAAACCGCAACACACATACCGCACAGTCAATCGGCAAGACATATGCAAATGCACCAAGTGCACAACACAACGCCACACAACAGATGTCTAGACACGCCAGCATTAGGAAAAATTTACGATCATTTTCTAAACGATCGTTCACTAATTTGCACCACGAGGTTGCGAGTGAGCGAGGTAATGAGCGTCGGAAAAATGGTCCGCCCATTTCGGACCAGCATTACCGATCTTCTGACCCATTATCAGCTCGCTCGCCGCCCCGGGTGACGGATTGTCGTTGGATGTTTTTCGGCCCACCGATTCACGCCCCATAGACTTTCCGATGCAATTTGAATTTGCTAACAAAAAAAAAGGATTCCTTGTTAAAATTTATTAATCTACAATCTTGACTGCAACAAGACCAGCGACGGTAGCTCGCAAGAACGTGCAAAGCATCGCACCGGTCTTATCAGCTGACGACGGTTAAGCTCTGGCCCCGGGAGCAGCCCAACTATAAACATTGCAACCGGTATACGGGTGGAGGGCGGAGAGGGAGAGAGGGATACGGTCCAGTGCGTGATGCATCGACGTTTGTGCCGTTTTTATTTGCCCTCAGATGTTACTCGATCTCGTAAACTTGATCGAATGGCGCTGATAGTTCCTCACGTTGGCTTTTGTTGTGGCCGTTTTTCCATAGTTCGCGCATCCTGAGCTTGTGGTGCTGGTGCATCCCCCCCAGCCCGCGCCGAGTGCAAACCCATCTAATCGGACGAAAGCCGTATCGTTTGGTGCGCGATAAGGTGCACTACTACTCCCCGGAACCCTCCCCCCGCGAGCGGCTTCATGGCTCATCAATTTCCGCCGCTTCCAACGTCCTCTCGGACACAGCAAAAAACGGGCGTCGCGTGCGACCATCAGAGGCGTTTTTCTTTCTACCCTTCGGAGAGAGGGAAGAGGGGTGGAGCCGAAACAAAATACGGGCTGTTGTTGATGGACCATGACCAAGCCCAACGACGCGCCCAACATTCGGCGGCGGCCGAAGGCAACAACCGAGATTGGGACCAGTTCTTCCAATTGCCCAACACTCCAGTGTTCTTTTACGACAGTCTTCACAGGGGTAAGGGGAAGAAACTTGACACGGGTTCTAACTCCAACCCCGCGGAAAGCATTAGGATCGTGTTGTGTACAGATTTTTCCTAGAAAATCGTTAGCTCATCCAGTATGAATTCGGTGCAGCAATGCACCTGGTCCGGTGCATAAGGTGCTACATTTCACAACTCCAAACGCGAAAACTGACTCCGAAAGCCGTAACACCGAAGAAGGAAAGAACAAAATAAAGACCGACCAGCTCCCGGTCAGCATAAAATTGAACCGTCTGAGCCGTGGGGAAAAGGGCGGTGGAAAAAGTGCCGACGGGCGGTTCTGAACCGAACCGACCCCGGGGGGCCACAAATCGGTCGTTCACCGCAGTCAATGGGTGGAAACAGACACACGATGGCGCACTCTGCACCGCGGGAGGTGCGCGTAGTTGCTTAATTTAACTACCGTCTTGGCAATTGGCAATAGAGTCGTCAAACCAAGGCGGTCAGGCTGAGGGTTTCCGTCTTTGCTGGGGTGGGCTGCAGTGGGTTGATCGTCCAGTGCCATCGATCGGTGCTTTATTGTTTTGATGATGGAATGCTCTCGCCCGGGGATCCAGGGGGTCCATTAAAACTTGAAGTAGTTAGAATGACGTTGTTTCAACTCGAGCGGATGTCGTTTGATAACCGGAGGTATCAACTTTTTTAATTTTCCTTTTTAAGGAACTTGAGCTCCCGTTTTTTACGAGCCACATATGACGGACTAGGGGGTCACCAAATTGGACCGCAACACGTGACTAACGAATTCCGCGCGCCCGAAACGCCGTGAAGGTGGTTCTCGATAGACTGCACTCGAAATCGGGTTGGTTTTCGGCCGTTTTTTTGCCTCCCCTTTGATGAGTTTGCGGTTTCGATGCGGGTGCATTAATTAAGGTGCACTTTTTTCACATTTGTTTTTTTTCCTATGTTTGCAACTTAGCGGTGGTCAGTAATACAAAAGTCGAGTTTTTTTTTAAACTTTGAAATTTTATATCGCTTGCACAATTCCACTTTTCGATCAATGAACTACGGCAAGAATTTTGAATGATGCCATTTTAGAGTTTTACCTCAAAGTTGGGTAAATCGAGCCATGTCTTTGTTTTTCCCCGGTCAGTGAAATTGCAAACAAAACATACGTCGCCATTTCGATAGGATTTTCCGCCACTTTGCATATATCGACTTCGTTCGGCAATGGGCATGGAAAAGGCGAATGACCCATTAATGAGGGTCGCCCCGTCTGGTGTGGGACGGGGTTTGGGACGGGTGTGTGCACAACAAATCGCGTCGTACTACTAATGACTTTTCCAGGCGTACCAGCAACAATCATGTGGAATGTAAATTAGGGACATTCAGGCAGGCGCGACTTCTATCGTGGTAGGATGGACTAGATTGTATGGAAAAAACGCACACACACACAACTCGCGATGAGATCATGTGATATATCCTTTCCGCGTGCAGCCGTTAAAATGTTAACTAAACTGCACTCCAGTGGCCGGGAATGGCGTCAAAGTCGACTCTTAGAATGCAACAAAAAAAATACAAATCCATCGCACGGCGTTGAGTGCAAAAACGGAAAAAATTGTCAAATTGTTCCGACGGGGGGGTTCGTGAAACTGCCAGCATAAATTACGGCCGACCATAAAAGCCAACCGGATTGCCGCCGGGCGAGTGTAATGATCCTCCTCCGCGGGTCTTGCATAAAACAATCGTGTATTTGAATATTCGTGCGACACCTTTTTTTTCGTTGGCACTTTCCGGACAAGTGGCCAAGCCATTTTCCGCCCCCTACACTCAAGGGAAGACCGGGGCGTCAGGTGTCGAAAGTCTAATGGAAACCGATGCAAAAAGCAAACCCTACTTTTAGGCAAAGTGTTGAAGAATAAGAAATGAGAAAGCAAATGAGTAATCTTCCTCCCACATCAAACAAAAAACTTTGGAGGATACATTCTGCCGACTGGATTCGGGGTTGCGGCCATTTACGGAGTGTCAAATAAAGTGTAACTTATATGGAGATAGTTGTTGGCGAACGTGTATTCTAGGTGATGGATGCCAAAAAAGAAAACTCGTTTGCAAGAAAAAGATATTAACCTCGCGAATATATTAGTTTTTATGCCTTGTTTGATAGGAGAGAAACAAAAGCTATCTCTTATCGTTTTGTACAAAAAATCTTGTAAGTTTTTGTTGATTTAAAAATGTCGGATTCGATATAATACTAAGTTGTTTGTAATCGAACTACGATTGATCTACGATTTCAAGTTCAAGCTCATTTCTTTGTAAAAAATAATAGAACTTTTTTAAAAATTAATAGAAAGAATAAGATGCACGGATAGTGTGGTTACTACTAATTTAATTGGCATTTTTTTAAAGAGATTGCAATTCGCGACAAATTTTGCGATTACGCTGTATTTGTGATCAACAAACGGCGAATAAATCGACGTAATCAGAAATTGAAATTTACAGATCAAATAAGAAGAAAAGAAAGTGAGAAACGGACAATCTCGCGGTCAAACTGTCCACGCTCGGATTTTATTTGCGTCTGTCTTAAATTACTGTACTAAATGCAAATTTTATTATCAATTCCCCTCTCCTCTCCATTCCCTCAATTCCTTTGGGTGAGATTTGGGTGAGGTTTTTTGAACCCGTTTTTTTGTTGTTGTTGTTGTTGTTTGCCTTACCTTCCTTCCGTTAACTTCCAGGTTAGAGGGTTTGTTTGTAGCACTTTGCGAAATGCACTTTCTTACGTTCCCTTCGAGGCGAGGACACTCCCCTCGGACATAGTAGGTTCCGCCGCAGAATGCAAAACCGGTAAAAAAATCACGGCATATTGCACACGGCTTTCAGATTGTGTTTTTTCACCAGTTCTTTTCCGATTTTTCCTTTTGCGCTACCATGCGTGGCCCCATTTACCGGCGAAAGATGATTATGAGCCAGCACTTATCGCGCTGTTTATTTTATGATGCCCCTTTTTGCCGGCCAAGCGCTTGACCATTCTCCGTTTTTTTGCTGCAGCAACAGCCGCGAAAGTCGTTGCACTCGGGAATGCACCTCGAGGCATAGAGATTCGTGTGGCGGCAGGCGGCAATAGGGAAGGAAACTACACGCCAGACTTACAGTTAGGCGGACAGGCACACCGGACGATGCATTCCACTTTTTGATGCGGATTACGGTCAGAGTCAGTGCGTGGAAATGCATATGCACATGCACCGGAGCACCGTTTCGTTCCTCCTGCACCTTTCCCAGCAGCATTCGATGTGGGACGAGTGGTTTGTTTAGTTTTTAGCACCTGTATGCTGCTTTCAACATTTGCTGCATCGAAGCAAAAATAAATCTCGTACTTGGCTACACTGCGATCGGAAAACTTTTACTAAATAAGCGCACAGTAACGGCAAAAAAAAACCTCGATGAGTTAATTTATCAATATATTATCCAGTTTAAACAATTGATCAAGAAATACATAATTATTTAGAACGCATCCCAAGTTCCATTAAATTTAAACCCTACTAAAACATGTTTTCACATGTCTGCACAAAATCCTATCCATCGTAAACGGTTCTTGCGTTTCAGTAACTGATATTTATAATGTTATCTGCAAACGCCCCTGGACAAAGTATAATTCTCATGCAGCATAGCAGCGATAAACTGTCGGTTGCGGTTACCCATCAGAGTCCGGTAGGCCAAAACCACACTATCCCACGGGTTAGGCAACCCCTTATGCAATCTCGTCCGCTTATCAACGTGTGAGTGAAATCATTCTTCATCTCAAAACACGATGGAGTAATTTATTTTATTTGAACTATTAAAACCTTTCTATTCGTGAGTTTAGAAAGAAATGCTTTGAAGTCTTTTTATTATCTTTTTCCATGCAGCATAAGGCAGGAATTGGTAATAAGATTATGACAAATAACGGCTGCATTAAACAGCAAGTTCAAGTTTATGCTTTCAAATAAACGACGTTCGAATTTACGATCAGCTTCATTCATTAGCCACCAAACCGGCAAATCTTGATCCTGCCCGGGCGGAAGCAGGTAACAGAAAGTGAAACCACGATCGATTAAGATACCCCCATCGAGAATTCATGTTTTCCGTAACGCAAAAGGCGCCACCAGCGGCAAAAGTGGTCAGAACATTAATTGCCGGTTTCAAACGAGGCAAAACGACGCAAACCGGAGCCCTGGAGTTGGTGGTAGAATTTCGCGAATTTATTGGCCAGTGCTTGGGACGCTGCAAGATAAAGGATGGCCTCAAGGTTTCCCCTCGCCGTCAAGGGGAGTAGTAATGAGTGTGAGTGGGTCATAAACTTTGACTGTAAAGTAACAAGAAAACAAGCTCGGAACAGAAAAAAAGCACCCCACACACTCCGTCGTGCGAGTGCGTGCACAAATTGGATCCCCGCCCTCGTGCCAAACTCACCCCCCTCCGGGAAAATGGATGTCCGGGGCAATCGGAGGTAATCGAAAAATAAGGTCGATCGAGAGCCGGCCACGGTTCGGTGGCGTTGCGTGAATCGGTTCCAGCGAGCTGAAAAGTAAAGCGGAGCAAATCTGAGGCAGAATCACGTTCAGCTTAGAACCCACCCTTACACCGAACGGATCGGGGTGGGAGAGGAGGGCAATAGAATAATTTAGAGTTTACCCCTTTACCAGGGGGCGGCTTGGGAAGGGGACCGTTTGCAGGGCTCTCCGGAGAAGGGATGCGTAGTAAATCAATCGAAAAGGGAGCGCAGATTTAACGCGTGAAGGTTCTTTTTTCGCCTCGAAAGGAAGTTCCATAAATTCAAGCTCTATGGCAGGCGGAAGACCAGGTGACGTTTGGCAGAACCATCGTAACACCTGACCGGCCATAAAACACCTTCACCGTCCACCACACGACACACCGACGATTCGAACGACCGAACCGAAGGGAAACCCGGGCCAAAAACCTACGACGTTCAGGGGGGAAAATCGGTACAATCGTGACCGTTCTTCCCTTATCGTCGTGACCTGAAGGTGGCTCGTAAACGTACGGACGTTTGTTGCAAAAATATTACCCGATTGCAACGTACACCCGAGAGAGCGCGGGCCTAATCAATATGTTATGCGATGGCCTAGAAACATCGCTCAAGAAAATCCGCATCGGATCGGAGGTGCAATGGGAAGGCAAGGCAACCTGTCCCGTGTAAGACCGGGACCGGGAGAAAAAGGTGAACGCAATTAAATCTTATCACCCGGCGGCGACGACGCAAAACGCGGTCAGAATAATGCAGCAGCCGAATATTCATTTTGCAGTCATCTAAATTTGCAATCACTCCGCGCTCCGTGGAGTACCGGTGACCCCGGGGGCCACCCGGGTATTTTACGGACTAGGAAATTGCACCGGGGTCCACCGATAAGCAGCAAGCGAACGCTCCCGTCAACCTTCGGCAAATTGGACAAATACGCAAAGCATCAAGATGTTTCTCCCCAAAAGTCAGTCTAGCCCCGCCGTTCGGGTCATTTGATGCCATTATCCGTGTGGCGTATCATTGCAGGGGCAGGGAAAAACAGCTATAAACGCCGGCAAAAGTGGCGCAAGTATTTTGGACAGCCCATTTGGCTGATTAGGCTGCAGCAGAATGCGCAAAAACCAATCGGAGCACTTATGCACTCGGGCAACTCGTGGACGTCAGAGACGATTAGGAATTAAATTGTGATTTTTGCTTAAGACATGGTTCAGCTCCGACTCGGCAAGGATCAGTTGATCGAGGACCTAGCGGTATCTGTCCGCTATACGAGGACTTTTTCCAAACGGTTCTATGGACGCTCCATCGAGCTTTTCGCCACATACGATTTGTTTCCGGAACGATCGTTTACACCATCTTCCAAAAAATTGATATTTTAATCACCAGTGTGACAAATGCCGTTTCACGCCTCACCGACGAGTTTGGTCGTTTTGTCTGACACAAATCCGAACGATCGCACGATCGCATGATCGAGGCCCCCCTCGCCACCGCGCGTCTATGCTCCGTGGAAGGTATGTGCTCCTTCCCAAAAAACCGCAGGTATGCGCCAGCAATTAACGGTGGCCAATAAAGTGGATGAAAAATGATGACATTTGCCGGTTGGAGGTTGCCACCGACAACAGGATTTTCCCGATAAGACCTCGGTACGCACGCACACACGCACCGCTTCTCCACCACCCGGTTCCCTTCTTACGCATGGCCACTGGTGCGTGCGGGCTGTTTGCTTTGGCGAATTGAAAATAAAAATATAAAAAATGCAACATTAATAGAAAACTAATAAAACAAGTAAAACAATCACCACCGGCCACCGACCAACCAGCGTTAACTTGCCGCGTGATACAAGGTGCGTGCCTTACGGGAAGGGTTGTTGAAAATGGCTTCATTTTTTTTCTTCACTTTTCAATTAACGGTTATCATTTAACGAAACCCCAGCCGGACCGATAGGAAGGTGAGGGGAGAAGGCCATGAGGGGTGCTTTGGCATTAAATTCGGGCAGTTCTTTTTCTTCCCCCCGCCCCGCCGATGGCGCCGCGGCGGAAAACCATAGAAGAGCGTCCAATTTGTTCAAGGAGTATGATTTTTTTTCCTCTCTAGTGCGTGTGGTGCGTGTGTTTTTCGCCAAGAAAACCGACTGACCCGCGCGCGCCCTCGCAGTTGCGGTTATGGATGGATGAGTTTTGGAATTATTTTCGCAACCGAAGAGACGAGAAAAAAAGAAACAACCAACGCTCGCGGGGAGCGGTTATAGGGAGGAAAAGCGCAGCTCGCTCACGCACTTACGCACCCGGCCATAATATACAGCAATTAATTGTCACCGAACAACGGGAGAAAGGCAGACGGCAGCGAGGGGGTGGAGGGGGACTACTGGAGGTCCTAGGCGCTCGTTATCATACACCCGACCCCGTCCGATTGCGGATTTCTTAATTACCCTCATCGGGTCTTCTAGTTTATTTTTCGCGAAACCCGCCCCTCGGCCAAGCAAGCAAGGTTTCTTTTTTTCCGGTTGCAAAAATGGGGTTGCCAAAATAATAATAAAAATAAAACCGAAAACGGTGCGGGTCTGTGAATTATTCTTTTTGGTTCGTTTTTTTTCCCCTGCTGTCTCCTACTGTTGATACGCATCATCGTACGCACTGTGGTCTAATTCACGCACTGGGGCAACTTTTTCCCTCTTTCAAAATAACAAAAAAACAAGACCTATGGCCAACCGAGAGTAACCGCCGGTGGAGGATTTCCTAAATGTTTCAATCAAGTAATTAGTGGATATTGATTAGACCATTTAGACAACAGCGGGGGGAGGAAAAAAATCCGGATCGTTTACATAGTAATTCCTCCCAATGACGCTATCTTTCGGGGCCGATCCGGGATAAATGCATCGTTTTGGGAAATGGCACCTTTTGATTTAATTTTGCTACCCCATATCAACGCAACTTTTCGGTGGCCGTCTTTTGTTTTTTTTGCTTACTTTCCTTCTCAATTCGCCAATCTAATGCAACCGAAGGCATTAGAGGAGGAGACATTTGCAAATTTCTTTTCCCCACAGTGCCACATCACAATAAAATACGCAAGATGCGTAGCGGGGTGCGTGGATTTCGCGACCGGTGGCGAATATTTTATGCGTTCGATTTTTGCAGAGCACCCTGTTTTTTTTTGGGCGGACAAATTAATATGTTAAACGTGCAACTCTACGCTTCCGACGCACGGAACACGAAAATGTCGATCCGAAATTCTTACGCACACGACGTTTGCCAAAAATTCACTTTCAACCATTCCGGCCTTCCCACCTTTGGCAACGATTCGTATGATAATGGTTTTAATTACGGGATCGCCTCCACCGTTGCCGGCTTATGTCCTCGTGTTTCGCGAAAGAAAGTGCGTTTCCGATCGGATCTTTTCAGCCGATGCTCTCCTTCTTCTCCTTTTTGCTTTTCGCAAATCTGCTTGACGGCTTCATCAAATCAAATTGGCGCACGCACGGTACGCACGCATCGCCGATCACACCGACCGACAGGCCGAATAATGTCTGCAGTTTCTGTCCCTCCCCTTTCCGCTCCGACCATTCGGCCTGCGTGTTGATGAGCGCATTCTGTCAACGAGAAAATTAACCATGAGCTTCATCGACCGATCGCGGGCCCGGACCCAGCTCCTCAGGTTACTTATGCTACTGCGTTTAACATATATTTTTCCCCCCTTCTCCACCTCCTCTATTCTTTCCGTTCGTTCGCGAATTTTTGCTAAAGGTATGCCGGGGATTTTGCTTGTCTGTTTTTGTGTGTTTCACATCTGACTGCTGGCCGATCTTTCTTCGCGGGGGTCCTCGCGGTCTCGCGGTCGAGATGGATGCGAAAAGATTTGATTAGCGTTTCGCTGATGGGTTGAACCGCGCCGGCTACTGGCCAACGCGTACCGGCGCCGGGTGTTGGGCCGCGTTCAAAATCGGCGACGCCACGATCGGCGGCGATCCGGGAGTTCGCGATAAGGATCTAAAGCCCCCATACGTGTGGTGGTTTGCCGCTGCGAGGTGATCATTTGGTCACAATTATTTACTGATCATAGCGCTTCGAATGACGGGGTCCCCCGGAGTGTGTCAACCGTGAAATTATTATGAGGTGCTTGAACAATCATTTTGCTACTCATTTCTCGATAATTTTGAGTAGAATTTGCATAACTTACTGTTAAAGAAAACAGATTACTTTTAATTTAAACATTTTTCTTATTGCTACTTCTTCCCGAAGGGTTTGCCCTTGTTGCCAGTTTACCAAAACGATCCGAAAAAAGAACTCACGTCGTCGTCTCAGGTCATTGCTTTCCCAATGGTCTAAATATGGTTGGCACTTCCTAATCAAATTCTAACTACGAGCGGTGTCACATAGGAAGGAACTGCAAAGAGCAATAACAACAGGAACCAGTTCCCTTTTCGGGGCTTCCTTCCGAGTTTAGGGCGACGCATCACGATGGCATCATTAGACATTCCGATCATGCACCGCACGAACCACTGGTCAGTAATAAATTAAAGATAGAAAGAACCACCAATAATTACCGTGGCCATTCGGTCAATGCTTGCCAACGAACCACTCGCGGTTGGGAAGTGGAAACGGAGAACGCGTAGAATAAAACATAAAACTACTCGAAACCTACTTCCGACCCATCGTTGGTTCGCTGGAAAGGATGGTCCTGGGTACTTCGGCGAACGAAGCAGATCTATTTCCAGCCAGTTTTGCACATGGGCTGACTGGTTTTTCCCAGCTTTCCCGGCACAAGAATGTTGCTGATAAAAATAAAACCAAATCGATGCAGAAATAGACTCACCGCACCGGGGACATGCGTTTATTTCATTGGAAAGGAGAGGTAGGAGCAAAATGTAGGTCTCGGTTTGTCTGTGGTAGGACGCTTTTCTTTTCGAGTCAAAGATGAAGAAAAGTGTGTTGCGGAAACGATACACGTTTCTATTTATAAAATTCGAAACGATCGAACAGAACCAAAAATAAAAACCGTCATGTTTGAGTCGGTACTAAACAATCGCTTCAAATCCCGATCGGATATGAAAATTGTAAACCTTATTTTTCATTATTATTTCAGCTGCAGTGACTCAGATTCTAGTCATAAATATGACAGAGTAGGACTCTCGACTCCGTCGTTGCATCAGTTGGAAGCCGGGAAGGTCGGCCCGGTTAACCCTGCTCCAATGGGCGTAGCCCGTGTGGAATTTGTCATGCACAATTGACATAACTCTCATTGCTCACACTGATTGCATTGCTAGCTCTTTTTTCCCTCGTCACGTTTGTGTGCCGTCGACCGAGAACGAGGAACATGTTGTTACATGAACTGCTGTTTGGTCTGGACTGATTGAAAGATCATGATTTTCAGGAGAAAGCAGCCACAGATTACGAATTTTAGTTGGGAAATTACTTCTCCCTGTGCTTATCGTTCTGTTAGTCATATAGTGAAAATTCCAAGGCCGGAAAAGAGTCTTCTTTTCATCAAACAAAGCGAAACCTTGCTTGCACACCCTACCCGTTATCGCAACCACCTGAGCGCTTTATCAACAAACTGCACCTAGCTTGTAAACGGTAGACGCGACATAGATTACGAAAGACGGTACCTGTACGAGGTTCCTTCTCTAGTGTCCCACAAAGGCGGACAATGTGGCGCCCGTAAGTAAACGGGCACAAGCAACGTGTCCCTATCGCCGGCCGAGTGCTGATAAGAGAACCATTTTATCGACTACATAGGGAACCAGCGCGCAATCCAAATCATGAAATGGCGAATTGGTAGGCTCGAATGAAATAAAAACCTGTCCAGCAGGACATCGACTGGTGGACAGGTGATCTTTTTGCCCATTAATACGACCCCTACGTTACGGCTTGCGAACTTCCGACGATAATTAGTGCTAATGGTTCCACATTCGGGGACGGCCCATCAAGACGTACCTGCTTCGTCGGGGATTGATACTTGAACAATCCTGTCCGGATAGTGTTCGCCTGTAGGCCACCGCTTCCGCCACTTCCTCCGCTGCCACCGCTGCCACCACTGCCGCCACCTCCGCCCCCGCCAACCTTATCGTCCGTCACCAGCTTCACGTCGTCGATCCCCGTGCCAAGCAGCTCGTTTTTCAGCAGACAGCTGTAGGCGAGACTGTCCCGGGTGTTTTCTCCACATTCGCGCTGCTTCTTCGTTGACTGGGGCGAGTTTTCGTTCGATTTGGAGCTAAGTGTGGCAAAGCTGGTCGTCCAGTTGTTGTTGACTCTGCAAGTGGAGAAAAGGAAACGAATCGAATCAGTCAGTGTCCTATTGCATTCTCTTCAAGCAACTGAAGAGGCTCCCCGGGATTCTCAACTTACCGACAGGGGATGAAGCGATCGTGTGCGGAAGACGTTTCACCGGAACTGAACAACCTGCGCGCTGCCGGGGAGCGGTGCTGCAGCATCCGTTTCTCGTATTCGGGACTGAACATGTTCGATTTTTTAGGTGTTTGCTGGCTCCTGTGTGCAAATGTGTGATGATCTCACTCTATTTATTCCACCGCACGAAGGGGGAGCGATTTGTTGCTAGCCAATTTGGTACTACCCCCACACTGGCCGCTTTACTTCCTGAGATGGTTGACCAAAAATTTGCAACGGTTCGCGAATGCACCCACGCCGGCTGGCGACCGTTTATTGGGCCGGAAAGTGCCGAGCGCGGAGGACGACGACCTCGTTCGTAAATTTGTCTCAGCGGCAGCACTGGGACACAGTGTTTTGCTTCAAATTTGGACAATCTATCCTACTTTCCGTGCGGAGGACGATGGTTTCTTGATGGCGTGGCTGCAAGCTGTTTCAACAGACACCTTCCTTTAGCGTAGTAGTCTGGTAAACTACTTCAGCTGTCACAACCGTCACGCGACTAATTTTCTCGGTTGATGCTGCTGTTTCGATTGACGTTGGGATGAGGCTTTGGTCGAATCTGCCGCATCCGGCTTTCGATTCTGATGGTATACCGGGGACGTTAACTTCTTGCCTTTTTAGACTTTTTGTTTTCACACGACGCACAATCACATTTATCCAATTCACGGGCACACACTAATCAACTGCAGCTGACTGTCGGATGAGCACAGAGTGTAAAATATAGCGAATGTATAAAATAAATAAACTTTTCTAGCTATTCGACAACACCACCCTACAAACGGTCAGTTTTCCTGGTGTTTATTGAAAAAAAAAAAAAACTATTAACCGTCTCGATTTGCACTGGGTTCACTGTTCATCATCGAGATGTAAAAATTGGGCGTACAAAAATTCCACTTCAACTGTAGACCACTGAAATAATCTTGTCGGTACGAAAATAAAACTGAAGTGCGCGCGCGCGTACGCAAGTTGCTCGTCTTCTGCAACCGTCGACCACGTTAGCCGAAGTTTGACAGAGGAATGAAGCAGCGACAATTCATCCGATGGTTGCTGCGACAACGGAAAACGCCAGCAATCGTGTGCGACAGAGAGAGAGAGAGAGAAAGAGAGAGAGAGAGAAAGCGAGAGAAAGAGAGAGAGAAAGAGAGAGAGAGAACTTTCTTCGCTCTCCTCACTCCCCTCGACAACTCGGCAGCTACGTAAGAACGTAACGGTACGAAACAAGAGATCTCTTTAAATCTACGTTCTCAGAACGTGTTTTCGTTGTAGTACTACCCCATCCAACACAAAATGAACATTTCTCCATACAAAATGGGTCCCGGTTTTGTCAACGGTTCTCTCAACGATCGTCCAGTTAAACCGGGATAATTCATTCGGAGCAAAGCCGGCAAAAACAAAAAGAGGAGAGCCCTGATGGGCCCCCTTCTCTCTTCTGCCTTCTACAACACTCTCATGCCTCGAGCACACAGCGGGATTCGAACCCAACCTCTCCAACTCCGGTCTGTGTACGCTAACCACTAGACCGGCGCTCTTGCTTGAGAATGGCGCGCTAAATGTACAATATATATCTAGCTACATGCGTTTGCATGCATCGTTAGCGATCGCTAGCGTAGGCCTCAACCAAGAGCAGGCCATTTAAGGCTCTCGCGGGGTCTTCGCGTACACTCTCTGCACTGCCGTACGGTGGAGAGCGTGTAATTGTATGGAGCGAATTGCGCTCTTTGAGGGCTTCGCACTTGTTTGTATCCACGCGTGCTCAGGCTTCATACAAGTTTTGCTCACTCTTCATATAAGTTACGCTCGCGGGCGGGTCGAAAATTGTCGGCCCTACAGCGCGAATGCGACGGAGCATAAGTCAGTCGCTGCGTCTCGCTCCGATCCACGGGGATAGGCTTGAGTTCATTCAAAATTGGTAGTAGGGACGCTCTTTTTTTTGTTGCTTCTCTTTCACTCCTTGATCCCGTTTGCGTCTGGTCGACCGTTGTGGAACTGGTTCGATTAAAAGTAAATGGTTCTCACAAAATATTAAAAACGCAGACGAAGTGCCCTAATGGTTCTACGTTTAATGATAGGAATGGCTTTGAAAGGGTGGAAATAGATTAGGTGATTACCGAAACATTCAAACGAACTTTTTTTTAAGTACCGCCAGCCACATCATTATAAACGCATTACTGATAGCACTTGTTTGCGTATAATCATTTGCTTTTGTTAAAAGGGGCACGAACAATCTTGTGAATTATTGTACATCTCAAATGGATACTTTTGTAGACATTCGAACGATGTAAACAAACAATTTCGTCGCTTTCAGGGATTGCACATTTTGCGCACTGGAGCAACAGCGAGCTCCAAGTCAATCGAGATTAGAAGGAGCGTCTTAAGGAAGTAGAATAAGAAGAGTTATTGATAAGACACAATTTAAATTGCTCCGATTTAAAGGGATACATTATCAATCTATTAAAAAAAGCGTGACGGAACAAAGCCGTTGGAGATGCTTTGGACAACTTTTTAGAGAAGGGGGAAGTTATGTCGTAATCAGTAGAGTACCAAGTTGGTAGAGAAGAATGTTTTGTTATTGCTGTCCTCGTGCATAGTATGGCCTTTGGGAGCAAAGCCTTGCTTGTTTCTAAGCAGTATGGACGCGTAGACACTTTTATGCTTTGCAGCTAAGTAAACAGCTGCTGCTATCCATACTTCCACTCGGCGACGCAAGGAAAAAAGAATTTTCACACCGACACTTTCTTCTCCGTCCCAATTCAACACTGGCGTGTACAAGTTGTAGCAATAACGGGTAGGTTTATTGGCGTCAGCAATTATTTTCACTGCCCGTCGATTGCAGCACAGTTGTAACCAGTGTAGCTGGATTATTACCCTTTTTTTCCTGCTTGTTACACACCATTTTATCCACCTCTGCACCACTGCACCGAATAGGCGCAAGGTAGGGCTATCACTTTGAAGTCGATTTCACTCGCGCTCGTTGCACTTTTTCGACCGAAAACGCAACTATCGAACATCCGACGGGGGAAAACACTGCGTGCAGATCGGTACTGCGCCACTTTTCTCGATTTTTCCCTCAGAAAATCGTGAAAATGCGTTTCGTCTGTACGGATTCAACAATCCGTGAGTGACGTTTCTCGAAATGCTTGTGAATCGACTGGATTAGCTACTCGAACTGCAGCGCAAACGGGACGGCTAACACAACAAGCTTCACATGCTGTCCCGTTTTGGCCGCTAACCGTCACTTATGACGTTTTATAGTAAAATTACTTTTTATGGCAAATGTGCCATATTCAAGATGGTGGTAAAACGATGGCCAGTATGGTCGCGTTGTACCCATTTGTCATCCACGCACATTGTTCGGATATAATAAATAAAATGCGATCACAATTGTTAAGCTTTTGTACGAATAGTTTGTTTCTTGCATTTTATACCAACATGCTTAATTTCCCTTGTATCCAGTGTGTCTTTTCCATCCATTTGGCTCGCGTTTTCCAACGATCATTCAAATTTGCTTCACCATTTGCAATATATAAACATCCAATATTTAGTGTTTTTTTTTGGTTCAATTTTTGCTTTCCCTCATGGAATTATCTGTTTATGCCGTTTCTTTATCGAAAGGATATTTTTGTTTAGTTTGGTTCCATCTTCTATTTACATACACATCGACATTCATTCAACATGAATAAAATGGGATTAATTGGGGTGAAAACGGGCACGGGAGGGTTAACACAGAGAGAAGATAAAGGTATAAAGCTGGCGGGGATAGTTCGCCCGCGTTCGCTTTTCCTATCGGTTTTCCGGATGTTCGTTGTGGCTCTGTTAGTTAATTGTCACCGTTACAGCCATTTGCGTGACACTAAAGCACGGATTTGAAAAACTCTGTTCTTGTTCCATGTTCCAATTGGTTGTACGATTTAACATTCAGCTTGCAGTTTTGCTGTGCTCGTCTCAGCCACGAGGATATTTAGATTTATTCGTTTGAATGTACGGATGTCCACTTCGTTTTCGCTACGCTCTCACGTTTTATCGCCTCATGGTTTATTAACTCTGATATTTTCTTTGCTACCATTGATTTTGTTTTGTTTAGAATTCATTGGATCAGTTATGAGTTTGAAGCGGCTGTTTAGTAATGCGTTTAATGATGCTTCGCTAGTTACCTTTCTGTGTATATATTTGAGGACTCTATCCGTTCGCTGCCAGTTGTATACATCGCGTTGGCCTTCCACCAGGAGGAGGAGCGGTGTCCTCGTTGTTTAAAATTGATAAAATTGTTTGTTGTATCATTCGAAACCTCCGAGAAATGGCGTGATCAAAAGTGATTGATTTCTTTACTAGACCAGTTCAGTATGGTTTGGATTGTTCTAGTCCCTTGGATGATATTTTGCTCCATTCAGCACAATTTTTCTAACCTTTCATTTTATTACGTTCTCTCTTTTTCTCTCTCCTACTCCCAGCACCCTCCCTCGCGTTACTTTGCATCCTTTTAAATTTGTCTTTCTACTTTGGCATCTGAAATATGTAGCTGTTTTCGAGTACACAGTTAATCTGACTAATTTTCCGACCATATTTAGACACGTTCTGTTTGCTCTTCGACCCAATTTCAACTATGATAAATATATATATCGTATATGTATATATCTATATATATGTATATATTGTATATGTATATGTATATTTATGTGTATGTATGTACATAATCATAATAAATATTATGTAATAATAATATTCAACAGCCATTGAGAAAGTGTATTTGTTTTTGGTTTTTTTCTTCATTGATTTTTCCTCTCCTGCCGCGTTGACTTTCCAATTTTCCTTGGCTTCCGGCTTTACACCTTCTTGAGTTGAGTACAGCGTTGCCGTGTTGTTACGTTTGCTCTATTGTGTCTTTTCTATTTCGTCCTAAACCTTTTTGCGGGACATTCCAGGAACTAAGAACACGTGTGTCGGTAGAGGAGCACCAGTGACTAATCGATCGGGCATTGAACGGAAGAAGATTAACACGAAAGGCATTCGAGGCAGCAACAACTAGGTGGCGAACGATGCGCACAAACATAACGGACCACCACCACGACGCTGACGGGATTATTGGTGGCGCTAGGAGCAGGATTTGGGTTGCTATACTTTTCCAGGGTGGCACAGAAACGAACAGCTCTAATCACAACAGGACAACAATGTACAGCTAAAACACAACAAATACGGGTCGTTCCCCACGGGCTTAGGCGGGCCTTTTCTTGTGGTTTTAGAGTGGTTCAGTATTATCATCTTCTTTTCCTCATTTTTTTCTGGGGGTTGTAGCTTTGTTTCTCTATTTCCTCTTCCGTTGGCTGACTCCACGACGGTTTTGTGCCCCGCAGGGTCCTAGTGAACATTGGTTGGGCCGAGAGAACAACACCAGGTAACAGCGACTTTAAATTTCTTATAATCGATTTTCTCTATGTCCTAGCTCTGCAATTTAGCCTCATTTCATTTAGCCTCATGACATTTTTGCTTTAAACCGTTCTACCATTTCCTTCTAAGAGAGAGAATCAAAAAGAAAACACACCGTTACCACATCGAGGGGTGGACGAGAACCACGCTCGGTCGGGAGAGGGACAAGGGTCCATCGATATCAGCATTTGGCGCATACTGGTGGGTACATTTGACATCGAACATTGACTTCCGACACGTGGCGACGGGGTGTTTTGGTGACCGAAGAGCGAGTGGGCCGTCCCAAGAGCATCATCCTTGAGTTGGTGCTAGGCAGGGACGCCCGTTCTAGCTCGCTCCGCTTGGACTCGGTCCGGTTGGTGGTTGGTTTTGGTGGGTGGATTCTCAGCTGTACTCGTCCTACAGCTGATCCTCATCCTATAAGCCGCAGTCGAAGCTTTCGCCCCACTCGCTGTAGCGCGAGTCCTGCTTCTGGAGGCGCTGCTGGCAGGCCTCTAGGTAGCTGTCCTGTATCCGGTACATACCGCTGTTTGCCTGGTACATCAGCGTCTCGAGGATGCGCTCGTTCTTGATCGCCTTCGATGGTAGCACGATCTTGATCAGCTCCTGTGGTGATATGCGGTGCAGCTTCAGATCCCGCGCCAACCGTTCCATGATGCACCGGAACTCCACCTTGGCGTCGGTCTTGGCGGAGGCTTTCGATTTGACCTTTAATTCGGGTTATGAAAAACAGGTAAAAGGGGGGTTATTTAGCACCATTCCTCCACACAAGCCGACACACATTACCTTATGTTTGGCCCACGCGAGCATCGCTTCGAACTTGCGAACCTCCGGTATCTCCAGGTTGCGGCACATGATCATCTGCACCATGCTTTCGCTGAGCGTAAGAAAGTCGGCGTTTTGAAAGAGCGCATAGGCCCGCGTTTCGACGAAGGCAAGTATCATGTTGACCAGCTCCGAGGCGGACGTGTAGCGCCAATAGTAGTTCTCGAGGGCCGTCAACATCGTGCAGACGACGTCGATCCGGAGGAACTGTTTCGCGTGGTGAAAGCAGGCCTGTAGCAACTCCGGGAGATCGTAATGTTCGGCGGCACAGATTAATCCTACGGGAATTAGGAATGATTAGTTACGAGATCTTTTTGGGGACCTTAGTTTAGGTTAGCCTCCTCACCGGGTATCGAGGTGCAGGTCAGCGGACAGCTACCGGTGTGCAGATAGTCCAGCAGCACCCGGAACGTGTCCGGATCGAACTCGATGATGGTGAACTCGGTCTGGGCCAGCTTGGCGCGATCGACCTTCTGTGCGTCGGCACACACCGACAGCCTCGGTACGGCCAGTTGGCCAGCGTTAGCCTTGCTCTTGGAGCTTGTCTCCTTGCCATCCTTATCTGGAGGGCATTTAACAAACATTTGAAACATTTAGCATTTTGAAAAACACAACTGTCCCAACTCCCACATTCCAACCTCACCTGAACAGTCCTGCGAGGAGGCCCACTTCTTCTTGTCCTCCGCGTTCAGTTGCGACTGCTGCTTCCGTATCGAGCGTCCCCAGCCGGCCGTGATGGTACCGAGGCGGGAGAAGGCCCGCTTCACCATCGGCGAGGAGGGTACGCTCTTCGGACGGGGTGACTCGATGTCCGGCACCTGCAGGAAGTTGCTACTTTTGGGCCGCTGGTTTTGCGGTGAAAGGAGGGTCGGTGCGGGGCGTGCCAGCAGCTCCGCAACCGGGACTTGGGGGGACCCGAAACCGGTTTGTATGCCGTACAGCATTTCCTGCCGGGAGGAACAACAAAAATCCGCTATAGTTCCTCGCTCTATGCCGAGTTCCCGCAGGCTTTCACCTACCTGAAAGACACGACTCCTGACGCCCAGGATCGCACGGACACCGATGAAGCGGGCCCGCTGCTTCGACTGCCCGACCAGAAAGACGACATCGAAGAGCTGTGCGTTCTGAAGACACGATGGTTCGCAGTTTAAAAATACTCTTGTAAAATCTTTCGCTAATTGATCATAGTCCTCGAACTGATCTCTAACGGAGTCTAGTAACGGTGACGAAGGCCTCATGTGTCCTGCAAATGGGTACGAATGGAAGAGACGCATCGCCAAGCGAGATGGCCGATGGCAAAGGGTGAGCGTTGGTGATTATTCATTTCACATTGCTTAAGTATAGGTCACATTCAGAGAAGACGGGGGAGGGAGAGGGTTGGCGGGAAGTTGGAAGTCCTCAGTTGGGAGTTCTATTTGGGGTTAAGTGCTGGGATATACGCTATCGCTAGGGAAACTGAGGATTACTACAGGGCACACCACATGCAATGAGGACGGGGACGATAACGAAGGAACCACGAAGGGCATGGTATAATAAAAAGTTTAAACTATTATTATGGCTCATAAAAATCTCGGCTACAACTCATTTCGAGGCGCCATCAAAGCAATTCGCTACAACTGTTGGCAACTGTCCGTCGGTGTCTGAGGAAGTCAAACCGACAGCGGCATGACAAATACGAATGAATCACACTAAAACAATAACCAAAGCAAGCAGTGGAAGGAAGTAAAACACAGGACTACATGACTACAAAACCACAGGCAAAAAGCGTGAAGCAGAAAGGCGCGTTGAAGATGGCAAGCACGCTCGAGAAAACGATAGGACAGAACGGTTTCAATCGAAACACTCGACAAGGCACAGACAGTTGGGAAGGCGCGCGCGAACACTGAAAGCTAGGCCGGAAAAGGAAGCGATACCATGGTGAAGTTTTCGAATGAAAAGTGTTTTTTTTTTCTACAAAAGTGGCTGAAGTAGAAGAAGCAGGAAGGAGGAAGCAAGAAACAGTAGTATTCGGGTGCGGCCCACGGATAGGCCAAACCGTTCCAATTGGGGTTAAATACTTCATCATTTTATGTGGCCCCCAACTGCATCGACTAGAGGAAACTCAAGAAGGACTCCATGTTTGGGGACCGTAGGATCGACGAGCGTTTTTAGGGAGGAACGGGTTTCTTCCGGAGAGTGGCGAGGATTTTAATGAATCAAACACTATGAAGCTGTATGCGACGCAGATGTCACCTTCCGACGCTTTCTAAGGGGCGGACTCTGGAAAACTGACCAGATTTGTTCGTTTAAGTTTTCTTTTTTCTCTTCTTTTCAAACCTCCATAAACCGAAACCGTTGACGCTTCGGTGTCACTGGTTTATAATTTGGAATAAATTAAGTTTCGAATTCGGTTTTCCAGTTCCTTACTTCTTTTTTTTTCAATAAGTTTAGTTCGTTATGGGTACGCCTTGTTTTCCCGTCCTTACGGCGGGACCTTTCCTCCGAAGGGTCTCTCTACTCTCTGTCGTTACAGTGTTTGGACGAGTGCAGGGAACGAAGGGTCATTGGACTCCGACGGTCTGAGCCGTTCGAGCTCGGGTTTGTGGAATTGAGAAATGATTCTTGAGACCGGCCAGTGGGAAGATAATAAATTTTCACTTTAATGTCGCAGCATGCTTTGCTTTGGGTGGGAGAAGAAGAAAAGCACACCAAAACAGGGCCAATTTTTCACAGCCAACAACCATTTGATTAATGTTCATACACTGCTTTCGCGACTCGCAATTATGTCGTCGTTTGTTTTATTTTAAACTACCCACTCTTTTGAATTATAAATTACTAAAAGCTCCTTATCAATTCCCCCCATAAAACCCACTATTCCAATCCCAACCCAATCCTCCCAACAATCGTTCGCCAAATGTAAATCCGTTCGGTCGTAAAAAGTAAACGATCGTCGCGTTACGGTGGCCATGAGATAAACGAGATCCTTCGGTGTGCGCTTCTGAATCGGTCGCTCGTTTCGGAAAAACGGCATCGACACGCAACGATAATGATTTCCCCTCCCTTTCCACGGATGAAAGGACGATTTACCCGAAAGCTACCCTTTTTTTTTGGGGTGCTTTTCCCCTCCTTTACCGAGAGCTCGGAACTAAAGGGTGAATGAAAAGTATCAAGGAGCTTCGATTTTCCAAGAAGTTTGCGATCCGCTGTGGAATGTGTCGATAAAATTTAACGTGCTCGAAAAGAAAAGAAAAACGAACCCGAAAAAAAGGGAAAGGAGCAACCGACACCGACCGGCACTTAATCGGTGCGCCACTTTTCGTCGTTGCCGCTCGTTAGCTTTTGGTGAGGGAAACTGCTCCTGGCTCTGGTATGGTTGGGGGGCAGGGGAAGGTTTGGAAAAACACTTTCCTTATCCTTTGTACGGGGGAACCAGTGCAGGACGCGACGGGGACGTGTGCTTTCTTTTAGTCACGCTCCGTACGCTGCGCCTGTTTATATCAATTTGCACCGCAACACAGAAACGCTGCCAGGCCGCTTTCGGGCATCACCATTATCGGCAGCATACCGCCTCCTAACACACCCCTTGAATAATTGAAAGCAACACTCATTGCCCGCGCCTACCGGGGAGGAAGAAAAAAAAAGGCATCGAGGAGGGGACAAGGATTTTCCACTGCTCGCCTAAAAAGCACCCGATAAGGCGGGCAAATTGGTGGAATTTTTCTTCTCGAACCCGTCGGTTCGGGTTGGCGAGGGTCGGGCTTTCTCATTACTGTCCTGTGACCTGTGGCGTGGCAACGGATTATGGCTTTGGAGACATTTTTCGCTTTTTTATGCGACCCCCCTTAGAAGCCGTCTTCAACCGGTATGTGTTGAAAACACGGAACAAGTTTCAACACACACGTACGGCGCTGTAGTTATAGGCATTAAAGTTTAAGGGGCGAAAATGTTGCTGCCTCGGGTGGCCAGCTTTCCACATACCAATTTTATCTCGAGTTTATCAAATTATAGTCTAGTGTGAGAAATCTACCGGCTGATTGAGGCCGGTGGACGCTAAAAGGGGCGAGAAGCGGGCATCGTAACGATCGTCGTTTGTGATTGGCTTCTCGGTTGACCAACAACCGACACCCACCACGGGACCTCGTTATCGTTTTTAGATGGCGAACACACATAGGGTAGGGAAGTGACCAGGGCCCGAAACCTGAAGCGTGCTCTCGGTCACCGGTGTCCTTTAAATCCCGCCTCCGGGCTTTCGAGCAGCAGGGAAGCAATGGCGTTGCTAATGATAAATTTTAATAAATATTTAATCTCCATTAGAGATACCACCGTCCGGACACTGTGTCCGCTTGAATCCGTTTGTTCGTTCGTTTTAAGAGACACAGGAAAAAAAAACGAGAAATAACACACGAAAGGAAGCCGGCCAGTCCTTACGAATGCTGGGCGTCGTATCGTTAGTGTGTGTGTGTGTGTGTGTGTGGACCAAAAGCGAACCGGACGCACGAGCTCACGAGCTACCACCAGCTTCCGATGGAGTTGGGATGTGGGGGGAAAATTCAGCGCAAGCTGGGGCAAGGGTGAAAATCCGGTGAAGCACGGAAACCAGAAACTAAATAAATAAAATGAAATGAGATAAAATGATATAAAACAAAATAAACCCACTCCGATCCCAGCGGAGGAAAACGATAGCCCGGTCCGGTTTGTGCGGGGAAAGACACCAGGAAAGACATGGACAGCGAGCATGTCTGGCGTTGGCTTGTTAGTCAGTCAGGGTGGGTGTCTTGCAAGAAAATGCTTCCCCGAGCGGCGACCACCGGACCGGAAAAGGATATGAAGCGAGGTTCAATCAGCGTTGAGAAACAAAGAAAACGCCGGCTGTGGTCCAGTTTAAAAACTAAAGCAAACCCCGGCAAAGTAAAGCTCAGGCGAAAAAGAAACCACAATGGGAAACAAAAAAACGAAAAAAACATAATACTTGAGCCCGGAAATACTAAATACAACCCCCGAACTCCATCGTACCGGAGTGCCGGTGCTTCCGGTGCACTCATGATTTTAAGTTTATTTTGCAATTTCATTGCGAGAAATCTGCCACGTTTCGTTCGTACATTCTGGCGTTTTCGTGTTCCCTTTCCCGGAGACTGGGAGCCTTCGAAACCGAACACACATCCGGGGGGCGAAAAGTCCCACATCCGCTTTCGCCAGCGCTCGCAGGCGGCGGCATTAAAGGTGGTTGGGCGAATAACCGAAATAGGCCAAACAACCCGATCCAAATGATGGCCTCGGTGGCGGGTCTAATAAAAGCAACACAACTAATACATTTTAATGAATTAGTGAACGCAGGCGAGAAACATTGTACCCCCGTGCCGGGAGGACATGTTTCCGCTTCCGTTTAGCTTTATCCCGCACCGGAAAGCGGAAAGTCCGAGATAGCATGTGCTGTCCAATTATTTTTGCAAAAGCATTACTAAACTTCCACCGGCGGATCTGGTTTTCACCTGGTGTAAGTAAAAGGAAAAAGCGGGGGAAAAAAGAAAACCTTCCGCCCGCCTTTTGAGGCCAACCGGCGTGGTGTTACACTGTTCCTAATGAGCTTAGTGTCCGTGGAATGAGTTTCGCCGGTTGGAGTAATAGGACTTGGGCAAGATTTCAGCCCATTACGGGTAATGCAAATAGGTGGATTTAGATGGCCGTATTTGGCTGCTCTCCCTTCCCGAGGGTTGTGCGTTGGCGTTTGTTTTTTCTTCTGTCATTCCTTTTTTTTATGAACTTTGCAGACCAATCTCTGCACTACTTACTTCATCCACGCCCAAACACACCCGTTCGCTTTCGGTAGTGTCGTTACACAATCATTGAGATAAGTGGCGGAAAAGTTACAAAACTCTAAGAACGCCATCGTTTTGCTCTTCGTTTATTGTGAGCTGCTGGCTCTAATTCTCCTTCTGTTCACTCGAAAGAAAGCACATGGCCATCGTGGATAGAAACGGTTGCTTCATTTTCGGGTTTCGCCCACGTGTGCCGACATTTGCTGCGCGAACGGTAGTTTTGTGTGGGCAACATTTTTATAAAATTAAAACTAAAACACTTTGATGGAAGCGTTTGCATTGCAGGTGGAATGCGCCCCAATGCAAAAGGGAGGAATATAAAATAAAAGTATTAACATAGGTAGCAGCATCCATAAGGATAAAAGAAGTTTCTAGCGCTGCAAGGTGGAAGGAAAATAGGGTGGAAAAAACAAAACCAGCGAACGAAAGCTACCCCCGCCATGCTGTCGGACGGCGGGTCGACAGGTCAGTCCGATGTTTGTGTAGGAGAACTTTTCGCTAGTGCTGCTTCGTGGTGCTTATCTTCAGTGCACCGGTGATAGCCGGTGCAAGGTAAATGTGCACTTTCGACGCACCTTTTTATGCAGATGCATAGTGCAGCTGCACGTTGGGTTGCGCTTGAGGGGAAAAAAAAACATTAGAGTCGAATTACAAAGCAAAGCAGGGGGCTGGATGAAGGCGGGCTAGCCGGTTCTTTATGTTTAAGAGCAAAGAGCAAAGTTAAACATGGCGCCGAGAGTTGCTCGACGCTGGATTGGAGTGTTGTGTTTGCATTTTATTAATGTTCGTTTATATTTCTTGCGGGAGCTATGGTGTTTATTTTCGCGGCGAACCCTGCGTTTCTAGAAAAAAGGCCTTGAAGCCTTTGACTGAATGAGCTTTAAAGCCTTGAACGCAACAATCGGCATGAACTGAACATATAAATCCTTATTGGAAAAATAACTATTTCAAGAGCAAGAGCACCCGTTTGAAAAGGTGTAAGAAAGAGATCCCAAAAGACCACATTGACACCAACCATGAAAAGCAAGTTGATACTGTGCACATTATTTATTGCCGAGGAAAACTTTTTCCCATCCCCAAAGACAAAATCGATAGCATACAGATAATGGCAGAGAGTATGCAGCAAACGGGTGAAAAAAAAAGTGGTGCCCAAGTAGATGCAGCAACGCTAGCAAAGCCTGAAGCGTGACCGGAAGCGCCACTGTTAGGTGCAGCGGAACAATCTCCCACGAAACAATGGGCCCTGTTCCCCCCAGGGTGTGTAACGTGAGAGCTCAACCAAGCGAGCAACAAAAGACACTGCCGAGAAATGCTGCGAATAAAAATGTGCCGTAATAGAGGACGAAATGGAGCTGAAGCGGAAACTGTCGTAGGAGCGTGTAAGAAAATCCCCGAGCAGACGGCCTGGAAATACGTTGGTCTCATTTTTCTGGCAGTTTTCGTACAAAATAGAAACTTTCACAAAATGGAAAATAGCCAGTGAAGTGTAAGAAACTGGAAAATTGTCTAATGGTCTTCAAAACTGCAAGATGTACACTGTACAGCTTTCCCAGGGACCGAACTTGTTAGGACGAGCAGTTGTGTTGCATACTTTTAGGCGTATACGGAAAATTAGGGAAGCAAAGTACGCAGCCAAAACGTAAAAAAGGAGTCTATGTGTTGTTCGGAATGTGTTACTCAGGATGCTTCAAGCGTAGCCACTTGCTCAAACTTCTGATAACAAGGAGAAATAGTCATCAAAAAGAACGGGCAAACTCTGCCATTTGAATTCCTCGCATGGGCCGGCTGTAACGAATATGTAGACGTGGAAGAAAGACCGAAAGAGACCTTTCTGGTTGCCATCAGTGGCTGGATTCTTGTCCACCCACACCGCCGAAGGTGTGACAGCACAATAAGCTGGCTAGTGGTGCTGGTTGAAAATTTTCGCGACAAACTGACAACGGAAGTCCAGCGAGAACCGAGCGCTCCACAGATAACACGCCCCCGGGAGGGATAAAGCACGTGGGTTTTACTTTTCGTTCGCGCACAACCAAAAATCGGTCGCCTCGCGCGCGGTGTGTATGTGTGTGTATGCAATCCATTCACTGGCGAAGTGGGGTGAAAATGTTTGCCAACCCTTCAGGCGGGTGCTTTTCCCGGGGATTTTTTTCCCCACCATTTTTTACTCCACCGAAAACGTCGTCGTGATCTCGCATGTCCTAGTTACGGTCTCGGTAGGAACCATTCCCCGATGCTCCAGGTCTATCACCCACACTTGTCTCCTTCATCCCTTTTCCGTTCGTGTCCGGGTATTACAGAAATGTATATATCGAGTTACGTCGCGTCTGCTGCATTGTGTGTCCATTCAACACCCAGCTGGTGCTTTGCGAAAGGGACCATTTTTTCCATTTTCCACTCACGAAGTTTCAAATGGCACAGTGGTGACAGTCCAGACCATTGTCCACCCACGGCAACCACGGCAACGCGAAGGGTGTGTCCTCCGATTCCGATTCCCTTTTTAGCGAGCCACTCGTTTCGTTTGCAACGAGTTGTAACACACGTGAATGGGCATGTTTACATTACTAATGGTTCGACAGGAGCCGAGTGACAGTTCGGGCTTTGCATCCCCGTCTCGGTGCCCAACAAAAGTCGGGGACAGGCAGCTCTCAAACTAGCTGAGCGTAGAACGCTAGCTCCTCCAGCGCAAAAAAAAAGAAAAAGAGAAACTTTTCAGTTTTATATTTCACTTAGCAGGAGCTTAATAATTCTCCTAATTTAATTGCTCTTGAAGCCCAACTTGAAACCAAGCTGGACTGGCTGGACGTGGATGAACTTTCGTTACCTTTGCGAGACTTGCGGTATAGGGGTGAGTTTTTAACTGACGTTTACTTTCAGGACTCGCTGAGAGAAACGCGGTGGGGTGTGAGATCCAGGGGGGCATTAGTTTAGAGATCGCACAACAAAGGGGTCGCCAAGGGAAAAGGAAAAGTTATGAGCTGACGGCGTGGGGGGGAGTGAAAAGTTTCCATTTTGATGATAATGGAAATCGAACAAGACTCCTTTCGTGCAGAAGGGATACTTTCGCGCGCCACGTCCAACGGAAAGGAATGTTGGACTTTTGCGGGTTCTACGGGGCGCAGGGTATTTCACAATTTTCCGACATCCGACATTCTGCCAAGGAAGTGTACTTTAAATAAGTTTTACGCTTGAAAGACAAGGCAGTTGTAAAAGCGATACGTTATGAGATGAGTTTGAATGTTGGTATCTTTGGTATCTTCCCTTCGCTTGCGAACAGACTTGTGCTGTTTAAAAGGACCATAATTAATGGAAGATACAGAGGGTACCGGTTGAACCACGTCGGCACCAATCCCCATTCATCGTTCTGGCGTGCGTAATGTTTTGGTTTGGTGGTCGGTTCATGAGTTTTTTCAGGTGTTAGCCCTGTGGGCTCCTTCAATGTTTTGTCGGAAGTTTACATTGAAGGCACACGAAACAATGTTCCTCTAGCGATGGTACGAGCCCTGAGGAAAAGGAGAACAAGCTGACGAAAAGTTTGTGCGGAGAGGAACTTTTGTGTTCCATAAAATTGAGCATTTGCTGTGCAAATACACGTAAAGTCAATTTATGGAGCACATCAGGCAACAACAAGTTTGCTTGAGAGTTTGCAAACCCGGTTGGCGGAGGATGTCGCTCGCTAATGGGGGAAACGAACCGTAGCGCAAGTAGAAGTGCAACCTGTTTGCCAGCTTGAAAGAGCAACAATTAGGCGATAGAGTTTGCTGATGCTTTGACGGTACAAAGTTTCTGAATGTTTCTATTCCGGGGCTGCATGTTGTGCCATGCATTGTAAAGCAGTTCTCCTTTGTTGCACGCTGTTGTTAAGCTTTAGAGAATCTGGATTGTATCTCGATTTGATTAAATAATTAAAACAATCTTATTAAGAACATTGGATTCAAGTTTTTGAAGCGTTTAGTCCAGGCTAGTAAAATGATCCAATAAGTATTAGTGTTGTGCCTTATGCCTCTTGAGGCGAGATTCATTCAGATTGTTTCATGAATCTTTTAGGATTGGAATCTTCAAACGTTGATGAATCTTACGAAACCTAAATGAATATTTACGATTCTTTCATAGATTTTTCACGAATTTTAATGATTCTTTCATTGGCGTGGATCGATGAATCTTTCTCATTACAAGATTTGTGAATCTCTAAAACGATGCAAAGAACCATTAAGATTCATGAATCTAAATTAGAATTATACAACACTAATGAATATGTGTTTGCTGCTCGGAAGGTCCCGGAGCGATACGAAATAAAGTTTGTGATAACGGCTTTAAATTCGGACTGAAACAATTGCAAACAATTGCATTCACCTGCCTTTAGAGGGTAAAAATGAAATTTAACATAATCTGCTATATGTTCCTCGAATCAAAACCATCGTTTTTCCGACTTTGTGTTTCCAATGATTCAAACGGTCGATGATTTGATATTAAAACAAGAAGTGCGGAGCGAAAAACTTGAATTATATAATTTACGTTCGCTTATTCTGTATTGTAAAAAAACAAAATAATTTGACTTTGAAGAGAAATGCGACTATCGTCGATCGAAATACACTTTACACCGGAAAGTTGGCATTGGAAAATCAGCAGTTAGTAACAAAAATTCGATTCGAATGATGAAAATTCACATTGTTCAGATACCCTAGAAAAAAAACCCAAAAGTGTGGCAACTCGATAAAATCTCGGCGAATTTAAAGCTGAACAACTGATCTGAAGCAGCGAGTGAAGAACCGGTGGAAACAAATTGGTGTACTTTGTTCAGTGTGAGGGTTGGGGTGGAGAGTGCTTACAGTAATGAGGCCAATTCGGGGGAAGGGGGTGGGTGAGTAGGTGGAAAATTTCAACCAAATACCAAAAAAAAACAAACTGGACGAACGAAAGCGTCATGAGGCACGTGGTGCGTGGTACTGCGAAATGGTGCGTGGAGCGAACCGTAACGTAGCACACACCTTGGCGTAGTGACAGCATCGTACGTGTGCAATTTTGCAGTGGAAGATTGTTCGTGGGCGAGAGTGAGCAAAAGTCTGTGTGGGTGAGTGAGTGAGTTCGTGTGCCAGTGAGAGAGAAAGAGAGAGAGAAAGAGAGAGACAGAGAGATAGAGATAGCTTTCAAGTACATACGATGCGGCACATAGAGTCGCATACAGCAACTAACTGTCACGCGTAACATGCAAGGATCCTCACCGATGGGTCTCCACGAACCCCTTCGGTACGGTTTGGGGATTTGTCCGGTTTCCGCGTGGTTGGCCAGGTTGGCCACGATGTCCTCGAGCATCTGCGACCGGGTGCGCTCCTGCATGCGGGCGAACTTGGGCGCCGAGTACGAGGCCCGCTCGCCGTTCACGATCTTCGTCAGCAGCCATTCTCTGTGCGTTAGTGTCCGGGAGAGGGCAGAGTAATGTATTGGTTTGCCGAAGAGTTTTGTGCGTGTTCGCTACGTGTGTTTTTTTTTTTTGCTTTCGTATGCAACCGTCCCACGCATTAGTAAATTGGCATTAGCCAAATGAAAGACAGATTGCTGCCGGCGGGATTCACCTCCAGCGTGAAGCCACGGAACCAACCTCAGCAGCCCGGTTGGCGAGAACCCACGGTATAATGGGGGGGTTTGGTTGGTCACTTACCTAAACATCGGTCCCTTCTCGAACACCGACTGCTCCCAGAGGTACGGCTTGTAGGCACCGACTTCGTCCCGCGTCACCACCGACACCTCGTAGCGGGTGGGTTTCCGCTTGATGCGAGCCGAGACACGAACCTGCGGATAAAGGGAAAAACCAAGCGACGTGGATAAATAACTGGCCTCCATCGTGTCCAACCCATTCGGGGGGCCCGATGCAGCCGAACGGACGTGTCCCCCCGGATCGGACGGGGGCAGATAAATTCACGGTGAAACAGATTTTCGTCCTCCGCCCGCAACGGCGGTGGCGTTGGTGGTGGTCGAGCAGGAAAAACTTTGTGTTTGCCCACGCCCGTGCCTTTGCAAAAGGTGCGCCCGGTTGGTTTGTGGTTGGGCGGGAAAACTACGATGGTAATTTAAATGGGGCCCGACGTTGGTTAAATGGGGGCGGGTAAAACGAGGAATAGCAAATGACACGAACAGAGTCGAAGAGAAAGAGAGAGAGAGTGGGAGAGAGAGAAAGGGGAAAAAAGGACAAATAAACCGGTCACAACTGGTGCCATCTTGCAACCCTTATTGAACCGATACGACATCGGCCGGCAAAGCACACAAACAGAGCCCTACAAAAAAAAACCCTACAACTTATGATCATGAAATTTATTCTCTCCGTCTCCGTTTGGCGGTGGTTTTGTTTTTTTTTTATTTCTCACGGAAAGGCATGTTTATGAGGCACACGGACCAGCCCCCCATGGCTTGCAGAAGGTCCTCCCGAATCTCTTCTCCCACAGATTTTCCACATCCTTTTGCTCGTTTGACTTTCGGCATGAAAAATGTACACCGATTTGGCCCAGTTCGGGGTCCGGCAGTAGATTAAAGATCAAAAGGATGGGACAATTTGTGTACCGTTGTGGCGACGGTAGGGAGTTCATTCCGTCCGTGCGGGGGACTAATATTTGAACAATTACTGGAGGGATTTTGTGGGGTTATTTATCATCGCACCGGTTGGACCGGATGCGGCCGAAAGGAAGGCCCGCCAGGATGGATAGGATAGAAGTTTCGTTCTTCTCCGAAGGACACTTCTTGTTAGGTAGCTTAATGGCCAAAGGAAGGGGAATGGGGGAGTCATAGGGAAGTAATTTAATTTAAGAGCGCTCCGCTTTTCTTGGACGTGAGTCAAGAGGTTTTTCTGCGCGAAGCAAACATTTGTACAAGTACGTTAATGCAAAGGTGAGAAAGATCTAAAGCTTTTAGGGTGTAGTTTTAAAACGCACTATAAATATTGTCGTTCGCTGCGATGAAGTCCTTCAAAAGATATTGGTTTTCGACCCGCCCTGGGTTGCAGTGGTACGGTACGGTAGTGGAAATTGTCTGCATTCTCCCTCGGGGACCCCGCGGTTCCAATGTCCACTCCCGCGGTTAAATAACACAGCATCAGCATCTCGTTAAGAAACAAACGGAAACACTACCCAGAGGGACCGGTACCCTGGTCCTCGGAACATGGTTTGTCCCGGTGTCTGGTGTCGGGTTGATAAGGTTCCGGTTGCGGACGGACCGAACACGACAACCACGCGCTCGGTGGTCAGTTACAGCTAGTTACACGTTGCACGGGTCGATGTTGTGCCCGTGCTCGCACAAATTAGATGAGATTATCGCTGGCCGCGTGTACCGGGCAGGAGTTCGTCGTGATCTAATGCTCTAATATTGGGGCGTACGGTGGTACGTAGTTCGCACCGTCAGCACGGAACCGGAGTTTCGCGGCTTGCCAGAGTGGTGTGCGCTTATAATCTCCAGCCAGCACAAACCAGCGGGCGTGGGGTGGTTTCCGGGGAGGACGAGAGATTTCATCCTCTTAACTGGGACGCTTTGATCTGACCACACACTCTGGTCCCAATACTTGCGTGTGTACACATTTCCCAGATGATTTGATTTCTGGACGGGCGTAACCGAACCGGATGTCCGTAAGACCTGTCGTCCACGCACCGCATCGTGGAAATCCTCGCCTGGTTGCGTACGTTAGCGAAAGGCATACACACACACCCAGCCAAAGGGAAAAAAGGAAACATTAATGCTACGAAAGCTCCACTCCGACCAGCGCCATCGGAGAGCGTTGGAGTGAGCGTGTTCCAAGCAGCCGGAAGGGGAGGTAACTAACGGGCCGTGGCCGTTGTTATCGCTACTAGGGAGGTGAAAACAGCCACACTGTCATAAAAATAATGGTAAGTTCTGCTCTCGTGCTTTCTCCCACGCCTGTTGGTGCACAAATTATTCAGATCCTTCCTTGCGATCGTTCGGTTGTGTTAGGACTACGTTGGTCCTCGGTACAGCGGGCCGAAGCAACACACGCCACCACGTGACAGTGTTAGTGGGTTGGTGGGTGGGAACGGGAAAATAGGGGCTGGCGAAATGGAAACCACCACCGCAGAGGCACGGAGGAGGAAACCACCCCATGGGCACCGGCCCGGAGTGGCTTTGGCAGCGGGCAGCAATAATTTGCTGGCAGCTTCCCGCGTTGGCTACTTACCAAGATGAAGGTATGTAAAAAATGGCTCTTGATGCAGGCTGGGCTGAACGCGGTGTTGTCCGCCTCGAGGAACACCACGCAGACGATGTCGTTGCCGATGTGGCGCTTCCGCTGGAGCTTCTGTGGGTCGTGCTTCTCGTACGGGAGCTGCGTGGACACGTGGAACATTATCTCTATCGAACGCCAATTTGTATAAACCGAGTAAAGTCCTGCAACGGGGAGCAAATTAATCGAACTGTTTGGCGCGTTACCTGGTGGTTCGAACGCCTTACCTGTCAAATCGTGAACAGTGTCAAGGCCGCCTTTGTATTTATCAAAACCACGTAACCTAACTTTATCGCCTAGTAGCTGTAAAAACTCCTCAAACAACGGTGAATTTTCGTTATTGTCTAAAATTTGTTCTTCGGTATATTGACCCTCCTTCACGTAGATCACGCCCACCTTCAGCTCAGATTTTATGAAAACCTGCAAATGACAAAAGATGCCAAACGGAAGAAGTAAGGCGTCGTTCGTGAGGGGGTTTCCATTTTACGGTTACGTGGCAGCGAGCCAAAAGTTCGTCTTCGTCCACTTACCTGATCCAGCTTGAGAAGCTCTTCCGGTGTGTCGGGCAACTGTCCCAGCGTCAGTGGTGGGTTCAGATTGACTTCCTTACCTAGCGACCTAACTACTTCTTCCCTATTATACCTGTGCGGTGGAAGAAAGGGATAGCAAAAAGGAGACGGTTTCAGTGCCATACCCATTGTTAAATTATAACTTTACCGACTGCCACAGAAATGGCTCGCAAATTTCTCGGCTCGTTTCGTGGGGGAAAATTACAACGCGTTGTTGCCTGCATACATCCAGGCGACGACGGGCCGCTTGGGTACACTTACCTATCAGCAAAAACACAGGAGGCTGGTATCAGTCCATGAACGGTGTACGAGATGGCTCGCACTAGGATGCGGAACTGGTCGCGCCCGTTGATCGTCTCCTGCTTGATCGACAGGATGACCGGGCCGAGGTCCTCGTCGTTGGTGAAGTAGTTCCAGTGCTCGGTGCCGTAGAAGTACTTCTCGTACGTTTCCTGCTCGACCGACGTCAGCTCGAAGCCCTGCTGCTGCTCCCACTGCTCCTCGATGGCGGTCTTTTTTCTACGGATACGCTGACTGCTATTAGCAACGCGTGGCAAGGACGGTTGTTTACGAGCCCAAATCGAACCAAATAGAGCAAATTCCCGTTCCCCCTCAAGCGATGTTGGTGCAATATGTTGAATGATTTGTTGTGTGTTGTGTGGTTTCAGTTTACATATTTACCATGTGTATGAAGTGTGCGAGTGGAATGCATCAATCGATGAGAGAGCAAAAACAAAAGCAAAACAAAAAATGAACGAGAAGGAGAAATATAGAAAGCGAGAGAAAGAGAGAAAGAGAACAAAATAAAAATCTACTCTACAGCTACTGTAAGAAAATGCGTTTATGAAGTTTGTGAAGAAAATTAGAAACTGATGGTTGTTGTTTCAAATCTATATGAACTCCATCCAACCATCAAGCGCAATTTAAATGATAGCAACTTTTATCGTCAATCAATTGAAACCTTTTAATTATCTTGGTTGCACTGATCTAAAAGTTTGCTAACGCTGTTTCTGCAAGCATAGGCGCGTAACATTCTGAAGCATAGAAAGAGTATATAAGTAATTCGCTTTGTTTCCACACCCAAACACTACAATGTAGGGTTTCGATCTATATAGTGGAATGTTTCAAGTGGTAGAGGGAAAGTTTCACTGGTACAGAGGATGGTTACAGACGCATAGGGGATCTTTGCAACCATATAGGGAAATATTACAAATAGTAAGAGGAATCGTGCAAACCCACTAGAGAACTTTGCAATCGATTTGGAGAGCAACTTCGCTAAGCTAATCGTGTTTGTTACTCAATGATGTTCCTATCGACAATAATACGTTTGAAAAGCGTTTTTAGCGTTGTTTTCTACTAAAATACAAACTTCTTCTTCTTCTTCTTGGCGTAACGACCTCTTGGTCATGCCTGCCCCGTTAAGGGCTTACGAGACTTGGTTCCCTGCTGTACGTGGATAGTCAGTCCTCTCGTACAGGGGAGGGTCCGGTATCGGTTGGGATTCGAACCCACGCCGTCGAGGTGGTGAGCCCCGGCGCTCATGGGCCGATTTTCTAACCGGCGCTACCGCTCGGCTGTCGCGGACTCCCTAAAAAATACAAACATTCTCCTATTTTTCACCATTTTTATTTCGAGTTGTTATGGTAGTTGTCCAAACAACAGATCTTTCATGGTAAATACTAAATGCCATGTCGATGGGTAACATTCGATGCGAGGTTTTTCACATTTACCGTGCCGAATCCGATGCTTTTATACAATTTTATTTTAATTAATAGGTGAGTAAAAATACACAGTGATTAATTTACTTTTCTTGCGTGAGAGTATCGACGCGGAGTAAAGTAAACAAAAAAATTACAATGAGGACCTTGGTGAGCATATTTTCCTTAGCTGTCTGACACATTGTCCTATATGACTGCAATGTTCTCTCTACTGGTTGAAAAAATCCCCTATGCTTTTGAAATGTTTCCTGTACCTATTGAAACAGTCCATTATATAGGTCGAAACCATGTATACCAGGATATCGTTTTAAATCAAGAAATTACGTTTTACCACGATCGCATACGAATGCTATTATATATTTTGTGTAGTTGCAAGAACCAAAAATAACAATCTGTTAAATGAATTTATAGTGCATAGGAAATTCAGGAAATATTTCATGCTATCACGCATAATTTGAGTTAATAGTAAAGATTCAAGTTCGATAGTTCGCCTTAAGTGAAAGTTGGTATCGTTTAAATCGACCTCTAGATAATAAACTGCATGCCAGCATGCGAATGTTCACTACGCGAGTGACACAAAATGACGATGATCGGTCCCCAAAAGACCTGGTGGTGTGGGGTGGAAAATTTAAAACCGGTCCCTTACCTTGGCACATTGTCCGAATCCTCGTCGTCCTCGTACAGATCGCTGCAGTTGCGCTCTAGCTGCGGCTCGACCGTGATGCCCCGCGCCGCATCCTCGTGCTCCGACTCGCTGTCGTCCCAGATCGTGTGCTGGTTCGGGAAGGCGATCTTTTGGCGCGAACACTCGATCCAGTAGCCCGGCGTCGGGATGAGATTGTGCGGGTAGTCCTCACAGAATTCATCTGCGTTGAAAAAAAAACAGAGTGGAGTGGTTTCAGTTAGTCAAACGAGTCCGTGATTGTACTTGGAAGGTAACGAACGATCACGTGTCGATCAAGACAAGCGCAAGCTGTGAAGTATTTCATTTGGTCAGGAACATTTGGTCTATTATGCGCACATGAGGTATCGAATTTTCCTCTAAATCCAGTCTAGGAAAGTGACCACTTTGCATGTTCATCCATCATAAAACAATTTGCGCGTTTTCCAGACTCGGATCGAAGGATGACAGCCGGAGCGGGTGGGCAAAAAGTTGGAGGATTGGAGCTTCCGAAACCCGCGCCAGAAAAAAAAAGTGATGGCCCAGTCAACGGTAGCCTGCTCAAAACGTGACCGTACGAAACGCCAGAAAATTTATGGCGAGTGATTGTATAAAATTACCGTCCCAATTAAAGCTCGTTGGACCGTGACCGGTGGTAGGTCTTTTACCAGCCTTTCGCCCCAAAAGCGCGAAACCAAAAACGGTCGAAACGGTCGCTCACAAGCCTTGTTCGGCATGTTTATTCACGTCCTGTCGTAATTCCCTGCCGCGAGCAAGCGAGGGCCCTTGAATGGGCTGCCGTTGGTCAGCGGCAAACATCGACCGGAGTCGGAGTTTTCGGCATGTTTTCGGGCCCGCGTCAAGTGTAATCTAATAAACGGGAAATAAACGCGCCCGCTCGGCAAATAGCGCGTTCTCATGCGCGAATAATTTTCACCCTCCCTGAATTTGTCCACATGTGGCAAGACGAATAGCAGGGGATGGGTGGATGTGTGGGTGTGCTTGCGCCCATTTTTCACCCATTTCTTCACGCTTTGAGACAATTTAGTTCACGCGTGTGGCGCGTAACGCATACTCGGCGGGTTGGCAACCGCCATCAATCTTTTCGCAAAATGGTGTATGAAAGTGTCCCGCACCATCGCCCTCCTAACCACCCTCACCCCCGTAGAAGGGGGCGGCATCGTTATGCTAACCGAGTTTGCGTGCGGTAATCGTGGGCCGCGGAAGTGTTATTGTTGCCGGAAGTTGCTCCGTCGGTTGCGTGACGATGAATGAAGACAAACTTTCGAATAATTCTTCCCACTGCGGGAAGGGCGAACGACCGGTTGGGGGCGGTTTGAATGATGGAAACATTCAATATCTAGATCGATCGTCAACGGCTGAATGTTCTTTTATCCCTCGTGGAATGGAGCACTCAAAAACCGCCACCCCTTGGCGCTTAATGGAGACGCATGGTGGTTGACGGATAATGACCGCGGATGGATGGATTGTTTTCCGTCTGTCTGGCGGCCATTTATCAGCGATATTATCAAGGGGAAGTGGAAGCAAAAATTTAGAGAGTGGCTGCTTGTGCTGCTGAGTCATGTCTGGCCAAAAAATATTACTGACCGTCGGGGTGGAAAATCGGCTATAGTGGAATTTTTATTTACCATCGAAACTAGATATTAAGGACTATGGTATAGGTTATTTTGGTCCATTTTAAAGAAAAAAATTCAATGAATAAAAAATAAAAACATGAACAAACATTGTTTCACGCCATTTGGAAAGTACACAAAATGAAGTGAAAGCCAATCGATTGAAGTTGATATTTTTATCGTTCTTCGGGACAGTGCAGATAACAACTTTACTAGGTGCCCTTAAAACTCACCCATCCCGCACTCAACCAAATCGAACCACTTTAGCAAGGGGTTGCTTGGTGGAAAATTCCAAGAAATTGCCATTAGTCCGTTTTATGTACCGCCGCTTACGCAGCAAATAAAACCCTCATCAAGGCGACGGGGCACATCGAGTGGTCCCTTATAACCTTCGTTTGCCGCTGTCAACGAACTGATTATTTGCCGTCGGCGCAAAGGCGCTAGGCTCCGTTCGAAGCGACGAACGAACACGAATCCCTCGCCTGCTCCTCGGTGCAGTCGGTGGCGCGTTTATTAGCGAGCGCCCCGAATTGAATCCGTCCAATTGAGGCGGGTGTTAATTGTTTTATTAACGCACCGGCGAAACGAAACCACCAGCGCAGATTTTCCAGTGTGAGATTTTTCTTCTCCTCCTCCAAAACGTTGTCTGCTGGCTGATGCGGTGGGAGTTTACTTCGAGCGAATGTCGTATCTGGGTTTCCATCTGGTTTTTTGTTTTCTGTTTTCCCAAACCACGCTACAACGTTCGCCAAAAACCCGGGCCCGGACTTCATGGTGTGCGATTTTTGGGTAATTTAATTTTAAACCAGCGGTTGGAAGGAAATAAAATGTAGAATGTCTCGTTTATGTACGACGAGACGTGGCGTGGCCGTGTATGGCGTGAAAAATGCGCCCAGTAAGTGGCTCGTTCACATGCTCTGGAAGACGAGGCAGTGTTCGGTGGTGCCGTGTGAGGCTGGTTTGTGTCGTTTCGTCGCGATACCAAGAACCAGAGAAGAGCATTACCGTTTCGGCCATCGTCGTTTGCCGGTTCTAAGTATGTTTTCCAACGGCCGCCAGACGCCGAGACTAAGCTGTATCGTTCTGAAGTGAAAAGCAAACAACAATCACACCGCTACTGCTGTTGCTGATGATGATGATGATGATGACGATCACGATCAGCGGGAGTTCGGTGGTTGGCATTGTACTGGCGTTTTTTCTTTTTTATTTTTCATTCTCCGTTTGAACGAAACTGAAGACGATAGCGTTGGCAATATTTCCGAAACGAAACCGCGGCGGAAACACGAGGGTGCCATGAGAGTGGATCACCATTTATGTTGCAACCATAAACGACAGCACCAAACGAACGAACCTTGCCATCTCCGGAGTCCGTTTCATAATCCGGAAAAGTAAATTTTTCCCCCCGAAATGCGAACGATGTGAGCGCCGTGTTTGGATTCATCGTTACGACCCGGTGTCTTTGGGATGATGGTGGTTGTTTTTCTTATATTTATTTCGTCTCGAGCCAAGCCAAGACGGTCTCCACAAAGACAACAAGCACGGTTACGGAAGGAATTTCGGGTGACGATCCTCTTGCGGTAGCATCAGGTTTTTCACCCTCTACTTTTCCTCGGCGGGGCAGTGATGATCCGAAGAGAAATCTAAAATAATACCACAACCTCTGTAGAGCCGTGTCTCGCGGGCTCTCCGAAGACAAGGTCAATGGTCCAGGGTGAAGGGAAGGGTGTGTAAAAGTTGTTGACCACCGGGCTCGTTATTCTTTATTTTATAGCCCTCGGTCTGCCTGTTCCAACTGAAAGCCGTCCCCACGAAATGGTTTCCATTCGCATTACTTTATTTATTTTACAATTATCCCCTCCACCAACGCGGGTAATGGTTTTCCCGGTGGTCCATTTGTTTACGGTGCGAAAAAAAAAATGCGAACTTTTCACATTCGAAGTTCATCGTCGAGTGAGATGCTTTCTGGTGCCCGAAATGACCGACGCAACAAACGAACGTCAACCATTAGGCAGCATTTAATGTGCGCCCGATGGTGGAAAAAGATTAACTCCCGGCGCTCGTGATAATGATTTGTGTAGTTGGATCAAAGTGGAGTAGCTTTCGGCATCGGATCGCATTTGGTAAGATTTATAGGCCCCGGGCCCCGGGAATCATCTCCGCTCGCTAAATCGGCCCCTTTTCGGAAGGATCATTTTCCCCACTTCACCGGAACCGAGAATTGAATCTTTCGTTCCGAAAGGAGGGGGGAGGAAAAGGAACTACTTTCCATGGTGCTTTCCCTGCTGGAAAGGATAATACCCCGGACAAATCTCTAGTGGAATCTCTTCCCAATTTTCCCGTCTTCTTTTGCTCATGGTATCCGCACTTTCCCTTACGCACACTAGTGAGGTTGTTCGCTTCCGTTTACGAGCAGGAGATATATATTGATTTTTACTTAATTTTGAAGGATCCATCGGGAATGTAGTGGCCACTTTAGTGCCGTTTAGGGGGCAAGCTCCAGCCGACGGGAAGCTACCACCGATCCACCGACCCGAGGGTGAATGCAAACTAAACAAACATAATGACCATTAAGTAGGGACTGGTGGAGTATTTTCTTTTGATGTAGTACCTCGACCGGTTACGCTCCAGGTCTATTTTCGTCAAGAGAGGAAAGCGTTCGGTTTCCGCACGGCAACGGGGACGGGAGTGGTTCTGCCTGCTGTCGAGTTGCGTTTCGGTCGATTTGTACAATTTGTTTTCCGTTCGGCTCGTTCCGTTTTATTTGCCTCCCTCCTCACCCCACCTTCTTTTTCTGACCCTTGTCTCACAGGGAAACACTTTTCCGAAGAGGCACCATTACCGGGAGGAGGGTGTGCAAAGGATTTGCGGATCCGGGGGGGTTTTTTGGGGGTTTTGTTGTTGTTGTAAGGATAATTCCCGCTTCGTCCTAGTTTTTTCTCCCGGCCCCGTTCTAATGGCATCATGCATCACTCGATTGGTGAGCAACCGGGTTTGGCCTCAATGACAGTAAGCGCGGGTGGAAGGGGAGAGGAAAGCGGGTGTGGCAAGCCAACCGGGACAGTCCCGAGAAAAGTTGGCAACATGGCCGATCCTTCCCAGTAATTAACTCATCAATTATTAACGCGCACAAAAAGGGAACGAATCGGAACCTGTGGAGGTGGAAGCAAGCCACTCCAGCTGCAAACGGATAGGACAAACTGCCATACCCTCGTCCGTAGCTGGTCGGAATGCCATCCTTCCTTCCTTCAGCTCAATCGATTGAATGCGTGTGAGCCGACACTCGGAGCTGGCAAAGTGTAGCATGGGAGGGAAAATGGATGAACGATGGATTGTACGCTGAAAGTGATCGAGTTTAGCCGTAATGAAAATTGACGAATGGATGATTGATGGGGCAACGCATTGTTCTTGGCGCGGTGTCCTGCGTTGCCAGCGGAACGGAGCGGAAAACTGCCCATCGATCCATCGAGCATCGATCGGTCTTTAAGTGCGCTTTTCGTACAGTTCCTCAGAATTTCCTAACTTACTTCCAAAAGATGCCGGAGAGAGCATTTACAGCTTTTGAAGACATAAATAATCCACCAGGAATATTGCGGGTGTGTGTGTTTGTGGGGGGCCCGAGTTTTCCAGCTAGGGTTTATTTCAGATGAAGCAAGTACTTAACCTTCCGTTAGGGCAGCCATAAACCTCCAATCTGGCCGTCAAACAGGCAAAAGGAACGGTTTGTATTTTCCCGTTTTTCCCGAGCAAAACTGCGCTAAAGAAGGCTTAACGAACCGGTAGGTACACATTTTACAGCCACCGATCTTCCGCTCATTACAATGCCGTCGCAGAGAAAAACCCCATTCGGTGGCGTCCAAGTTTTCCCCCACTTTTTTCCTCAGCCTCCCATCCTCCAAAAAACGGATGGAAAGGCAAATACGAAAGGCCGTCGCGCAAAAGTGCGCAACTTTTTCGGCCATGCACATAAACATGGGCCGGCGTGCCCGTGCCCAAAACATGCTTAATCTCTTCCCGGCAGGCAACACGCGGCACACGCACACGCTGATCGTAAAGTGCATAAATTTATGTTGACCCAGCCGCCGGGGTTTGGGTCGCCATTTTTAAGCCGCACGGGGAAGGAATGGCGGTCGGTCCACGTTGCGTGCGGGGCAAGGAATGCGGCCCATAAAGTTCCGGAAAGTGAGCTCAGTTGTGCTGCTTCGTTTGTGCTCGGAAAATGGTTGGCCGGTACCGGTTGCGCTTGGGTTGTCAACCGGGTTTTTCTTTTCTTTTTCCGTGGAATAAAGTTATGTTCGTTTCGCGTGCGATTCTGTGCACACATACATACACACACACACCGCTTTCTAATCGATTTTGAATTTAAAAAGTAGCGATTATTAGTTTCCATTCGTTCTCCCAAAAAAGGCAACGGCTTGTCGTGGAGAGGAAAACGGTAAGATTAGCTTTGCAGAGTTGGAAGAGGCAAACGGACACGTTCGTACTGCAGGGATTTTTCACCGTCTTGTTACCGACGCTTTTATGTGGAGCTGAAAAAAAGCGTCGTTAGAAGCGCTTAAACCACTGCCGAAGGTGTTGGAACTCGTTTGAATTCCTACCAAACGACTTTGCACATTCTCCTCGGTCAAGACAGCGAAGCCGTTATCTTCTCCAAAACACGGATGACGCTCCAAGAAGGGACGAATGATTGATTGCATTGCTCGAAGCGGGGTGTATTAAAAGGTTTGATCTATTTTCCGATTCATCAACTCTCTTCTGCAATCTTATTAGTAGAGGTTATTCGCAGAAAATGAGTTTAAAACTATTAAAAATATTACAAAACAGCTGCAAAGAAGAGCGAATAAAATTAAAGCATGAAAGGCTTTTGGAACATTGGGAATAATTTCACTTGCAAAAAAGGCGAGCAACACAATCCTAACAACGTACATGGCAGATATTAATCCTAAGTAAAACACGGCCCACCTAGGCGTAAGTAGCTGTCCTTTGCAGACTTTATGCTTAACTTTATTATCCTGGTCGTACGGTCGAACGATAATCCTTCTCCGAACGAAGCAAGGCGACAAAAAAAAAGCAAAACCAAACAAAACTTGTGCACAATAAAAAACCGGCAACGGTTGTTGGTCTTTTTGCTTTTTCGTCAAGCCAAGTGGTAAATATTTAATCCGGCCTTAATTCCATCCCTCCGCGAAGAGTAATCGTCGCTGGGTTTTACCTGATTTTAATGGGAATTTTCCTTTTTGATTCTGTTTAGATCATCAAACTGTGACTGTGACTAAAAATGGTGGATGCGGTCAATTAAATTAAGCTGGAAGGTCAAGAAATCCTTTCCCTAGGCAGAATGATTTACTATCCACTTTTGGAACAGATCTTTTTTTCGAATTTCCTTCAAGTAGAACGACAAAAATAACAACGTTTTACAGTGATTAATGAATAAAATTTCAAAGGAAAACAAAACCGGTACGCCAACGTTAGCGTGAAGATCTGGCTTTCGAGCGGATTTATTTTGAATTTTAATGCTTTCAGCGGTGAGCCCAGGAAATCCGGTACAAAGTACGCTGATTTTAATGAATAAACCAGCAATTTTCTGTAGAAAATGTCCGCAACAAACCGCTTACAATTTAAATCGGGCCCGATTATGAACCGCAAGTCGTTGAATCAAGTCCATTCGAACGTGCTAGAGCTAGCGGTGCCCGAAATTTTCACTGGCGCACCGGGAACACCGGGCTGTAAATCGGAGATTTTCACTCGTTACCGCCGGGAGTAGCGTCGTTTTCCATTTATCGCTGCTGGCCATATCGTCCCGGTTGAAGCTAACCGTTAGCTTCGTTGCGCTTTCGCTCGGTTAGGATAAATTTACATATCAAATTTAAACAAACATCGGCAAATGCACACAACTACGGGGGGAGGTGGGTGGCAATCGGGAAAATGGACCAAAAACCCCACCCCAGGCCCCCCTCTCGGTTTTCTGGTGTAGCTTCATTTAACGACGAGCTACGTTCATTTACGTTCGAGGATGGAGGGAAGAAAAAACATGCTTGTCTACCGGAAATGGTCTAAATGGGCAAAGTTCCGGTATTTATATTTCCTCGTACACCTCATTCCACGCGTTTAAGGCAGGAAGTGTCGTAAGAAACCCATTTTGCTTTCATCCTGGTTAATTTTTTTCGCACGGCTGACCGTAACCGATGTTTATCGGACGCCACTGCAACGGGAAGCCGGGTCGATTGTAAAGGTTTTGTTTTCTAATTTTCTTATTCAAATGCCTAGTTACTGAGCATCAAAATGAAAATCCCCTACAGATCGTAAGGGAGAAAGTTCTCGGCTCGCCGCAACAGCCAGAAGGTGTCTGCGCACCGATACTCCCGATCGATAACGGGAAGGGAATGTACTTGGCCGTAAAACCGGGAAATTTAAAGGCCCGCTTAGGAACAATTTGAAAATTGTTTCCCTTGAAATTGGACAGCGAGATTCTGCCGATTTTGTTGTTGGTACTGTTGTTGTGTTTTCAGCAAAAGAAATATCAAAAGAATATCGCTACTCGGGCAGGATCGATGGAAAAGTTTATCAGAGGGAGGTAAACATTGACTGAATTGGAAACCGCCATCGCAAACAGCGCACCCGGCTAGCCGCACTTTTCGCGAACAGAATGGAATAAAAAATAAGACGCACCAAAAAATAAAAAAGAAGGAAGAGCAATTTTAACATCGACAACTTTTCACCATCCGCTGCGGAAGTTGCGGCACCGTCTCATGTCAGGCGGCTCGCGGAAAAGGAAATTGGATTCCGAAACTTCATCAAATGAGTTCATATTGAAGTTAAGCATCAATCATAATTAGCTCCGGCGTTGGATGATAAGCAAGGGGCGAGGAAGGACGAGCAGAAGGTGGTAAAACCTCCGTTGGTTCTGGGAAGAAAAATTAAAAGCGTAGCTTTAACATTTTCTTATCTTAGCGTTGGTTTTGCTGGTGGGATGGTTTTCCCCGGCCAAAGGAAACGGCTGTGAGTTTCTCATCAGCATGGGCAAATAAATATGTTCCGTCCTATCCGTTGGCGCGCGACTATAAATAATAATCCTTCCATTTTTGCACGGGTGAAGGAACCGGTGTGAGGTGAAAATTAAATTTTCCTCCATATCACAACCGAACAAATTGTTTCATATTTTTCCCTGCTGCTGGATGGTGTCTACGGGACGGAACATTCTGCTAGCATGGCAAGCTCTGCGTGAGCCGAGATTGGATTTCGAGGAAGAAAAACCTTCCGCCTGGTTTACCCAAGACTCTCTGCCGTTTGTCAGGCACGTTTCCTACAGTCCATCGCCGCACGGGGCGGGGACGACTTGCGCTCGCTACGGTTAGACAAATAAAGTTTAATAGCAAAGATATGTTTAATCCAACGGTGCGAATTAATTATAACGCTGTTGAGCGGCCGGGACGAAGGTACAACCCAAAGGTATGAGAGGCCGGATGGGTTTGCTTTCATCTCATCCGAGGCCCACCATCGGTCGTTGGGATGGAGTTAAAACAGCTGCCAACGCCGTTGGCTCCAATAAACGTGCCCAAGATGGTGTGTGGCATGGTGCTCGGAAAACTCGACCCGCCTGCGTTAAGACTGATCCCGGTGGAAACACTCCTTCTCGAAGCGAATGGTTCTGCTCAACCGTAGTTCTGTGTGCGTAGTTGTGTTCGGGTCGGGTAGGAGGCGATGTTGATGAATTTAACCGCACAACCGAGCAGACGAGGCTCCAACGTTGGCGACCGCGACGGTTGCGGTTTTTTGCCGAAATTGGGCAATGCTTTGATTATGATGATGAAGATGATGGTAATGGAATTTAGTCACCACCACCGAATGGATACCTGCGGGGGGGGGGGGGGGGGGGGGGGGGTGTGTGCATGGTAGTGACATGGGGTAGGTCGTTGTCATGACCCTCTTAGTTTTCCAGGCAAACCCAAAAACCGGTTTCAGAAGGCCACTTATGGCGGGGAACCCTTAAATGAACTGAAAGTTTCAAAGCTGGAGCCAAAACGACCCCGGAATGTTTCGCCTCCGCTTCGGCAACTCGAGCCTCGACCCCGTGGGATGCTATTTCCAAGACACCGATATCGACCAAAGATCCATCAAGCGCACCTGCACCGATGGCAACGACCCCCGGGCGCAATTGCAAAATCGAAACGGAAAACTTCGCCACGAGTTTCAACGTTACTTATAGTGACGCCGTGGTGTAACAGTTTCCAGTCCCCAGTGGGTGGTGCACTTGTTGCCTCAGTCAGCAGCCAGGTACCCGACCCTTACTTGGGGGTACTTTTGTGGGTGGAACACGCCACCAAGCACGAACGCCGTAATGGAAATTCCATCCGATTCGTGAAATCTTTTCCGCGGGTCTCCCGATCGTCGGGAAAAGTAGGGCGATACTGAAGCGCTGATTAGTGACGGGTTGGCGTGTTGTCCCAGGGAGTCGTGTCGCCATCCGGACCCCGGCGAACGATAATCAAAATAGGGCGGATATTAAAATTGACTCCCGCGGTGGCATTACTTCGGTCCCATCCTCCTCCTCGTCGTCGTTGATTTATTGCCAACCTTACTTTGGGTTGCCGCAGGTGTTGAGGGCTCTTTGGTGCCGAGCCGAGAGCCGGCGCGAGTCAACGTGTTGTATTTTCACGTGTTTCCAGTGTTGTGGACGAGGAACGAAACCGTTTATTAGTGGGGGGGAAGGGAAAAATACCCATTTCCGGTGTGCATGTTTGCAGCTAATACTTTTCGGACAAAGAAGCTCGACTTGGTTTGGCGACTTTGTTTGATATCGTTCGCTTGAAAATCACTTCCAAACAAACCCTTTCTCTCCCTCTTTTTCTCTCTCTCTCTCCTTTGAAAGAGCTCCTTTGAACACTCCATCCAGGAACCTAAGAATGCAATTATGAAGCAAACATTCTACCGCAGTTGAGGTTGGGATTATGAAACAGGGGTTTTCCCGGCCCCCTCTGTCGACCTTTTCCATAGCGAGCTTAAGATGGGGTTAAGAAAATAATTGTACTTTCCCTGGCATGCGAACCGGCAGCCACCGCCGTGATGCCGTGCGGGACTTTAGGAATCCGCAGGATAATAATCAACAGTTTGCCTGCCGGCCTGCCTGCAGCTGCTTTGCTTAAGGTCCTGGTGCAATACGCTTGTTCGGCGCCAACCGTTCGGCGCCAAACGGAGCAACAAGGGCTGCAGTGTAGCCACACATGTAGGACATCATGCGGTTAAGGAAATCGGTTAGTTTGTAGAGCAAATGTGTGTTTAACGAAGTTTTGTTTTGGTTTTGTTTTGTAAGCGGTGTTTGATTGGGGGTTTTATTGCCGCAAAACTTTTTCGAACCCCTTTCGTTTACTTTTATCATCACGAAAGTGGTGTGAGGATATGATCTTTAAAAATGGATAAAATGTTGAAGTGATTTTCCTCTTCGTCAATATGTGCAGCTGATAAAACAAATCATAAACAAACAAGGCAACTCAAAAGCTTAAAGATACACTGATCTACTATTCCACCGAAACTTAATGATATTACAACGCCGACGAAGAAGAGTTCATCCGGTCCACTCTTCTAGAGGACCCACTTAAGCGGGTCGGTTATTGTCGTAGTCAAAAATGAAAAGATGTTTCCTCCTCGTCCATTTTCTTTCCCCCCACCCCTCGATCAAACAGGACACTTCCAAGCGTTCGACAGCTGGTCTGGCAGATGTGGAAAACGGCAAAATCAATATCGGCCCCAGTCTGTCTTATCGTTTCGGCCAGTGAATGTCTCTTCGGTCCCTTCGATGGCATGCTCACTGGAGAAAGCTGGCCGACTCGGAAGCCGTGCCAACACTATGCATCGGTCCGTTTGCTGAAACGGAATTTTCTTTGCCCATCTTTCACCCGATTCGATGCGGGACTTGGGCGCACGGTTTGAATGTCCTTTTTCCGGATTTCAATTCCCAAAAGGAGACGGTGGACACCGTGCGATACTAATTCGGTAGGCGCTTTGGCGATGTCCCCCCGGGTATGTTGCTTAACTAAGAAGCAATTACCGGAACGTACGGGCGAACCGAAAGGACCGTGTCGCCGAAAAAGCGCTCACTGGCGAGCAATTTTACTAATTACGAAAGCATCAGCTTTGCGACGGGAAAGCCCTGCGACTTCCGGCTGTCCATGGAGCAGTGAGCAGACACGAACACAATCGAACGACGTGAAGGAACGCTAAGGCAGTAGAGCAGGTTAAAGTGCGAAACGATCCAAACGAAAGGGAAAGAGTTAGCCCAGCGGACGTGGCCGAAAACCCGACGGCCGTTTCGGCGGGTTCGGCGCGATCTTCTCGGAAAAGCCCCCCGTCTCGAGGCCAGTTTTCCTGCTCGCCCAAAGGACAACAAATGACCGCGTCGAAGGGCAGCGAACAAAATAAGCTCCCCCCGTGGAGTGGTGTTGGGAGGCAGCGAGTGGGGTCCAAGGTACGGGTCCGAAGTGAAAAGTTTATTATCACTAATACTGCTTTTATTTACCTCCCTTCCGCACCCCCCAGTACTCCCATCGAACCCTTTGGTCGAGGTCGGAACGGCCGGGATCCTTGCCGGGAATTAAACGGGCAGAATAAATAAAGGACGGGGATTTAATTCTATTTGCCCAAAACATCCGGTTGGAGGTCCATTGTCTTTCCCTTTTCGTTCGTCCCTCCCCCCTCTCTTTCCCCGCCCTTTCCATTTGGCCGCATCCCGTTTTGTCCATTCCTTTTTTTATGTTGTTGATAAAAATCAAATCTTTCCCCTGTTTTTCAGCCGTCCGTCGGCTGTTTTTCCCACCTTCATTCGGTGTTTTTTTCACGAGTTCACCAATCCACGAGGAAATGTATGGTACATGTGATGGAAAATCTCTCTCCCCGCCCTGTTGCAAAATCTCACACTTATTATTACGGTCACGAACGTTTATTGCAATTCGGACGGGCCGACGTTGGTGGTGGTTTTTAATTGGCAAACATAATCGGCTTTTTTCCAGTGTGATGTTCATCCTTCATTACGTCCCCCCGCCGCCGTGCGTGTGTGAGGGGAAGGAGTTTATGGTTTGAGTGTGTAATAAATGATGACAGATTGGTGGCATATTTACGAGCTTTGGCACATCGACAAAACAAGCGCTCAAAGCGACACAACTCCGGCCCGTCGGAGGGAAGAAGGGATTGTAAGTCAAACCGGCTTACGCTGCGGGAAAGGGGGCAGGGGGTGGGTCACAATTTATAACAGATGCTCAGTAAATAGTGAATCCGCTTCACACTGACCTCGTTTCCGCAATGGGCTCCGCAAAGTAAGCCGAATCTCGTAATGAGCGACATTTAAGTGTGGGAAATTAATGACCAACAATTGAATCGCTTTTGGAAACGCTTCCGACGTTGGCTGCGGTTCCGGGGGAATCGACCGCAACAAGGTCAACCGGGACGGGCATTAAATCCGTTCATGAAAGCACTATTTGGCATAGTCGCTGTTGTGGAGTGGGCAATGATGTTGAATAATTATTTCGGGCAGTTCAAAATCAATCGAGTGGGAAGTGGGTGACAGTTCGCATAAAATAATAGCCATTGGAATCGAAACACAAATTGACCGATGGAATAATAAAGGGGGATTTTATATATTGGGAGTGATGAAGATGAGTCACAGGCTGCTTATAAAATTTTGATCGTTTTAACTATGCACTGAAAATGAACAAAAACCAGCACACAATTCTTGTTGGGTTTTTGTTTTCAATCAACCGTACTTTTCACTGCAGACACATTTTCACAATCACTGTTAGCACTTTTGCACGCTTTTCTCTATTTTAAACTCGTACTTTTCCACTTGTCGCCGTTGGCACTTTTCCACAGTTGGATCATCCGCGCTGAATCAAAATGAGTTTCGTTTCGGTTCATGTTTTAAACATTTACATCCTCTCAAACTATCGTTGCACTACCGTTTTTTTTTTGTATCAAATACTTCGGCCACCCTATTTTTTTACAACTGAAATTTGAATTATGTTCCACTTACACCAGCTCATGTTAAATTTTGCCTCATCACCACTCGAATGAAAGTTGATTAAGTGTAATTGAAATTGTGCTTCTCTTGCCAGATTTTCCCTTCGCTTGTCGTTTTGTGACGTTCCTTCCTTTTTCCCACCACTACTGTGTGTGTGTGTGTGTGTGTGTGCTACTCCTGTTATCGTTCACGTTCGGTGAATCGTCCCCGGAAGGCTCCGGGAACAGATGGTTTCCGTTTCGTTTCGTTCACACTCGTGCCCCGTTCGGTGGTTTTGCCCGGCTCAGCTCACTGTAAGATATAACACCAAGCAAAACGTCGTCCGGTGTACGCAGTACGAGCTTGCTGTTCTACTTACAGCCAGCCGGGCTGGGTCGGTTTTGGGGCCCCGCTTCAGAGTTTTGTTTTTCTCGCTTCACTTGAACCGGCACTGCACCGTACACTTCACTTCACTTTTATCACCACACACCAGCAGCAGCGTTCGGTCCTTCGAGGAGGTCGTTTGGTTTCACCGGGGTTGGAAAACTTTTCTCGTGTCCGTTCGTGTGTTCGGGTACAAATTTGTTCATCGGTAAGTGGGAAAGAACACACAGGGAAAAAAGGCGAACACTTCCATCTCTCATCACATATCCTTCCGTATGGGTTATGGAGGTGAAATTCGGAAAGATAATTACGGCTCCATGCGACGCGGGAAATGAGGGTCCTCGTAAGGGACGCTTGCTCCGAGAAACCGGCCAACGGGTATCTGCCGGACCGCACCGGGGCTTTAAGAGATGGAGATGAAAAACCGCAGAAAGGATTCCGACCGGTACCTTTCGTTTGCCCGGAGGGAGAAATAAAATGGGGGAAAGTTTTCCCCAGGCCCTGTTAGCCTAGGCTTTACATGCCGACAAAGGCTCACAAAAACCGACCGGTCATCTATTCATCCCTCGCGACGCCACACGAGACACCCGTCACTCTCCGCTCATTAGGAAAAACCTCGATCCTCGATGGGGGGGAAAACTTTGTCACCAACCGTTTCCACCCGCCCCACACGAAGGGTGTGCTCGTCGTGCGGTTTTAAAACCCGGCTTCTTTTGATGCCGAAATGAACATCGGACCCCGGACCGGAGGCACACATTAAGATCCACCCGCTTGGAGGGTCACTCTGGAAGCGGCACAGATTTTCGGCAGAGAAACTCCGCCCGATGAGGGTTTCGGTTTGTGAGAAGCGCCTCGGAAGTGATGTGAAAAGTTTCGTCGGCGGTTTGTGATTTTATTCGCCATGCAAAGCAGGGAGGCTCGGGATGGGATGGGATGGTGTCCAGCTGCAAAACCAGATCCGAGAAAATTGTCCTGCTAAGAAATTGGCAAAAGTTTTCCCTCTCCAACCACAGGGTTTGGAGAAAGACACACCTCCGGATTAGGACCGGGTAGAATTATTATACAAAACTACATTATCCTTCCGAGTTGCTGAGACGTAGTAAACCTTTAACACTGTGCCCTATATATTCACGCCAGAGCAACCTCTTTGCCGGATGGTTGTGGCCGATTCAATTGCATTCTAACGCGGTGCCTTGTTTGCCAAGTGTCTCACGGATGAGTTACTGACGCCCCGAACGAGGCACAGACCACTTCGCACTTTCCGTTCCGGCGGACCGCCATTGAAGTCATAAATCCACTCTCGATAAATCAAACAAACTAGCTCCGGCCACCGCATCGTTCCGCGTTTCGCGATGCACGATAGTCACGCGCTCCATTTCGAGGCGGAATTGGAATGTTGCATCGTTGTTAAATCGTCCACTGGCCACCACCTTCCTTGCCGGGTGAAAAGCGGCCCACTTTCTTGGATGGCACCAGTATCGATTCTGGCCTGTGTGAGTGTGGGTGTGTATGGTACAGCAATAGTTTTATTCGCGCTTCACGGAAGTGCATGATTTACGACCTCGCAACCACCGTGCAACCGATGGACATGTCCTTCACTGCGCACCCCCGCACACACACACATTCAAATGCATTCCTTGTAGAGGGGCGCGGTTGCCATCGGTTAGTGGACGGAACTGTGCGGTTGTAAGGTACTTCGGTTTTGTGAACCTGGCGAATGTCACACCCTCGGTTTAGGCTCTTGTCAATAATATCCCTCCCAGCAGGAGCTTCCGGTGGGAGCGGTAAGGACGGGGAGAATAGGCCACCGCACAATCGAACCTCCCCCCCCTTCTACCGCCCACCATCGGGGCTGAAATTTCTCAAGATTTCCAGCATCGGTTGCGGTTGGGCGCGTTTTACGAGTTTACGTTCACCGTTCGACGTGAGGTTGACGTTGTCATGGGCCGCAAATGGGCGGAACGGAGTAAAACGGGTGGGTGGGCGGGGGGAGGATCTCGTGTGACCCAGATAAAGGCACACGGTACACAATTTGAATACGGAATGCCGAAACCACGAAATCATTCGGCATTCGGGATGGGTTTAAAATATGCATAAAACCGGAAACTGGAAACCGAAACCGAAACACGAAGACCACGGGGTCGCCCGAACCGGGAACGGGGTCCTGAGACGTGTGACATGCCATTCGAAGAAACGGAGGGCAGAAAGGGGGGAGGGAAGGGGGGGGGGGATGAGAGCGAAGGGGGGATACGAATCGGTTTACATGCGTTTGGAATTTATGGGAACTAAATCGTTTCCTTTATGGCTTTAACCCTCCGACTGGGAAAGTGTGCACGTACGAGCATGTGTGTGTGTGATGGAGAAAATTATTTTCCAATAAATTGAATAAAACATTCCACTGCCGACTTTCGATAGTTTGAAGGCCGTTTGATGAGCCGTGTCGTAACTGAGGTTTTCGGGAAAATCCGTCGAAAATGGTTTCAGCCTCGGATTTAGTATGAGCGACGTTTTATTATTTAAGCGCAGTGTGAGAAACAGAGCGAATGGCAAGTGTAGCAAGTAGTAAAATGAGCGGTGTCACTGTGCCATTGAATGTTTATAGCTGTTTAACGTCTTTTCTTAGGGTAATTAAACGCGATTAGTGGGTTTATATGACCTGGATTCCTGTAAACGAAATTGAAAGATACTGCTTTCTAAGTAGTATTGCAGATATGCAGAGCTGAAGTTTAAGACATAAGACAACAAGATAAAGTCAACATTAAAAGCTGACATTTTGAAGCATTTTTCAATGATCTGAGGGTGTGCTTTAACGAATTCGAATTTTTATTCGCAGTTGTATTTTCATTTCAAACTTAAAACTCACAATTTTTTTGTGACCACAAAATTGAAAAACTAACCAAGTGGATGTTTTACCAAGCGGCTGCCTATATTGAAAACAGAAAACAACCAAAGTCAGCACACTGCAATCTGCCGACCCAATCTTGTATCGCTTGTTTTTCAAAACCACATTCACAAGTGCTTCACTGGGCAAAAAAAAAAGTCGAGAGTCATTTTACGGCATAAAACCAACGGAGCATGCAAGCTGTCGCAAACCGACGACCCGATGGTTCGATGGTCCTAGTGCGAAAGAAGCCGAAACTTCGGCCTCTGCCAACGTCGGGCGGTTTAGAAATTCGAGGCGACTCTTGACACCGATAGTGTAGGAAACTTGCACCGATTGACATTTTCTTTCTTACGCCACAGCAATTCGGTACAAGCCCACTTGGGAAAACTAAAAACAAAAAAGAAACAACCATGTGCCATGTTTAAGCGGCATGCAGAAAGCTGAGAAGAGAATGAATTTCTTCCCGCCCCCGATCGGTTGACATTTTCCAGATGCTTTGAACAGAAATATGCCACTCGTTGTTTCATTTAACAAGCCTAAGATGTGTCGCAGTGTAAGCTGAAGAAGGAGGCAAACACCCTCGATGTACCATTTTCGTGGGAAAACAAAACCGGGTTTTGTTGCGGATGAAGACGGATGGTTTGTGTACCGTGTTGAGCGCAGGGCGATCATCAATTCTTAGAGCTGGAGGAAGCCCCTGGTACTGCCTCGGAGAGGATTTCATTCTGCGGGATTGATCCGCGTAAGTTCCCAGATCCCATCGGGAGCCGGACCATTAACTCTTTTGCTTGAGCAAACTTTGATGACTGGTTGGATCGGCGATGCGACTCGCCCGAGATGAAGTCATCGACAGAGATTGAACGTTCGTTCGGCCGCTTACAGGCAGAACAAACGTCGGGAAACCAACCCCCCCCCCCCCCCTCCCAAGCCACGTTTGCTTTTGGTTGGCGAAGAGGACGAGAAGATCCATCATTTAATTGGACCCAGGCGTAGGATGCGTGTTTGTCCTTGCCTTGTGACTCATGCGACGGCCCGGGGATGCCATATGATAGTGAAAAGGGGCCTTTAACTGGTCCAAGCGAGGAAGAAAGAAAGATAGAAAGAAAGCAAGAAATAGGAAGTGGAAAAGTGAGCACATCCTTGCAGGCGTGCGGAAATGATGGCCACAGTTAGTTGATTAAAACAGTGTACTACCGGTCGGGCATGGCCGGTGACGAGGTCTCCAAGGAGACAAATGGCAAACCGGGTGAACGTTTACAGCAAACGCGACGGAACTTTCGGTCCTTGGGCTGCATCAGGGATCTTTTTGTGTGGGTCGGTCGAAAAGAAAACAACAATCAAACAAAACAAACGGAAAAAACGATTGCGCACACATCGGGAGAGGCTGCTGCGTCGTGGACCAGGATGCGTAGGTAGGTGATACGGATTGATGTGGCAAATCTGGCCGAACTCGACCGGAAATTAACATCCCTCAAGACCCATCCGGGCGCTCGGGACAAAACGGACCGGGCCGGAATGGGGGGGGGGGGGGGGGGGGGGGAGGAAAGCGCGGGAAGAAACGAATCATGAGCGCAACAAAACAAACCACCCCCCGGGAGTCACTCGGGCACAAGGAAAACATGGACCATCATTATTCGCTCGCTGGGGTTCGGGTTTTGTTTGGGCTTTGTGCTCCCTGGTTCGCAACCCCCCTCCCCGCTTCTCTTCTCGCCCCTTGGTGGGCCACGTGTTCGGGAATGATTTTTCCATCAATTTGCTACTTTACCAGTGGATGCTGGGGAGGGGCGGGGGGGTGCACATGGTGCGCTCCAAGGGAGTTGGAAGAAATCAAATAATTTTCCTCGAAAATTGCACCATTTTCGCAGCGATGATGTTAATAGATGTGGGCGGGTGGCGGAAAGTGTGCGGAGTGACCTCCTGTTGCGCCATTGTGTGTGGCACGAAACGTGTTTGGATTTGTTAAGGGAAAACATTTGGATGCATTAGAAAAAGAGCAAGGGAGAGGGAGAGGGAGAGCGAAATGAAATGAAGTTGTGTTGGAGGAAGATTTTGACTTCTGTTTCGTTGGCGCACAAAAAAAAAAAAACGGAAGCTAAAAAATCTTCGAACGAATTCCACCGCTCGGAAAATGTGGATCTTTTTCTGCGTTGGAAGTTCTGCGAACCATTTTGATTCTTTTTACTTTTCTGAGCTAAAAAGGAAAAATCTTGGATTAAAGTTTCTTGTCCGCTTCCTTTGCCGGAATGCCCGGAATAATCGAAACATTTTTCTGCTCCTTAATGTGCGCGGCACGCCGTACGGAAGGTGCGGGTGGACCAGGGGGGGTTGATGGCCGTCCGAATAATGGACGAATGACATGTTCGTGCGGGGAATGCCTTACGTGGGATAACGTTTCGGTTTTTCCCGACCCCACTCATTGGTGGAATGTAAGGGCGAGGGAAACAACTTTTGTTTGCCGCTCAACGAGCTCGACCGTTTTCCCACCCAGTCCGTCCCAACCGTTCTACTCCTGCCCTCTCTCCCCTCCTGGCGCGATTGCTATCTTTCCTTTTCACTGCATGCCTTTATCTCGTGCTTGTTGTCGTTTCCACAAGTTGCAGCGTTCGAAGCATAAGGTTCATATCTCGGGACACCGCGGTGGAAAAGTTAAATCATAAATTTCTGCTTCGAGTGGAATTGTTTGCATTTCCTTTCCAGGCGTTCAGGGGAGGCGAAATTTGAGATTGTATTTTTTCCGGATCATTTTCGTATCCATTTGCAGCTGTTTTCTTATCCATTTTCCATCTCACATCAATTTGGCATCCAGATGTTGATCAAAACGACCTCGCCCACACAAACCCCACCCACCCGCTGGTGGTCCACCGCATTGAGGAAAAAGAAACAGGAAAAAGGACTTTCCGTTGGAGTAGGAAGAAGGTAGGGACGGTGGAAAGGAAGGGGGAAATGAAGAAAGGCTAAGATAAAAATAAATAAAACCCTCATGAATCCTGTGGGTATTTTATGGTGGGATTCTGATAGAAGTCAGGTGTGGGGAAAGAAAAACTGCGGGAAAACCCAAGCCAAAGTATAGATTTTGTGAATGAAAAAATCCCAAGTTTTTCTTCATCCGATTTACATGGTCCCTGAGGCGCACAGTGGCTCATCGGACGGTCGTTCGGTTTGAGGTTGTGTAGAAAATTATATTTGTTATATTGAGTTGCAGTTTAATAGACATAAATGAGTGTCGGTGTTCATTTTCAAACAATACTCCTGTCCTTGTTCCGCTTGATTGTCTTTGACAGCATTGTCTTTATAATGTAAAGAGCGGTTAGATTAATATCGACAAGATCATTTGGCATAGTTTGTCGTATTTAAAAATAAATAAATAACTCAGTCTAAATGAATAATGTCTTCTACATATACATTGTATAAAATAAACATCATTAATGATATCGTAGTGCCAGCCACGATGCTTTCAGATTGAAATTAACTTTTGTATTTTATATATATTATAAAAGACCCGAGTAAATAAACAGTGCGACAAGAGAGATACTTATAATTTCCACTGTCTCAAAAAATAAGTACACTTCTTTATCGAAATTTATCCTTTTAGACACCAACCGAACCACTGTGTGGCGAGCCAATGCTGGAGATAATGGACGGTGAAAATGTGCAAATTAGGATGTAAAAATTGAAATTTTTCCTGCAAAATAACCGGGAGGGGGGCAAAGAAAAACAAAACACACGCGTACGCGGCGAAAGGAACGAACGGAGAAGAAACTGGCATTAGAAATATTTTTTCTCCAAACAACCGAAAAAAACATACACGCGGTTTCGTGGTACCGTGGGAAAAGAAAAGCTGCGTCCGGATGTTTTCCATATTAACCACTGCCCGTGAAGTGTTGTTGGAAGGAGAAGGAAAAATGTGATTTTATTTCAGTTCTATTTGTGGTTTTTTATTACTTTCCCGCGGAAAAGCTGGTTACTGACTAGTCGGTCTGTAGGGCTTTATTTTATCTCGTGTTTTCCGCGTGCTCTTCCTTGCATTCACTCCACCTGCTGCAGGATGCTTTGTTTGTTGGTTGGAATTTACGTTACGTGAAATTTTCCCTTTACCCGTCAGCTGATAGTAACATTTCGGTGGCAGTATGGAAAAATGGCAATCAAAGTCGATTGTGCCCGCTGTTAACTCTTACGCTGGTAACCGATGGCAAACAAACAAACGGCATTATTGGTTTCGACCGGCGAAAAAACAAAACGATAGAAATTAAATTACCACCAATAGCGAATGCAGCAAGCAACCCATCTCATATGCGAGTGAACAATCCGATTGGAAGACAAAAAGAAAAACCTGTGGGTCGTTTTAAACACGCCGCGTGCCCGAATAAATATGGCATGTAGCGAGCATAAATATACATTCCCATGCTAATGTGCGTTCCGCGATGGGGTGCGCTATTGTGTGGCAACTGTTGCCAGCTATGATTGTAGCGTGCAAAAGTGTAACAATCGGGACATTTTGCGGTGGCCCTGTTGACACGTTGGTAGCGTTCTTTTTTCCATTTTCCATCGACGTACACAAAAAAAAAACAGGAAACTAACATGCTTGTATGATTCACCGAGAAGGGAAATGTTATTCCGTTTATTACAAAGGGAGCATTCAAATGAAGCATGGTTTTTTGTTGGCCCGAGCGAGCATAGCATTCGATGGAACAACATGACAAACAAACAACCATCTATTGATTCCGGGTGGTACGATTCCGGCACTGTCATAGGCACGGTTTGTGGTTTCGCCATAAATCAACAACCGTCAACGAGTCATCAGTCAGTTTCCCTTTGGAGAGGAACCGAGACGGGAGTGTGTCAATGTGTCCCCCAGTGGTGATCTACTCGGCAGATTATATTTTCACTCATAGGAGAAATATTGGCCTATTGGAATTTTTATTTCATTTTATTGTTTGCTTGGTGGTGTTGTTGTTGGTGGGGTGGAACGGGGGAGCATAGCAAGAGCATATGGTACCAAAACAGCCCTGGGACATCTCGGACAACATCTTCACATCCCCGAGGTCAACGAGAAACGACGGGTGTAGCATCCGAAACGGGAAGTGTTTTCTCTTATGTCATCTTTATGCAAATATAAATACCCCAATGAAAAACTGTAAGTCACGACCACTTGTAAATGGCGCCTCCTTATGGGCCCCATGAAACGGTGGCAGCGCAGTTAAAAGAAGCGCCCATTTGTGTTCGCCTCCTTGGGAGCCACGCTGGAATGATAATGCAGACGGGTCCTTCCGGATTATTCATGCCCTGGGTCGTCGGTGGAGGGAAGCGGGTAGGAGGTGGGCAAATTCCATCGAGACCTAAACGGTCCTTCGACGGTAGCCTGCCTTGCGATGAGCGTAGACAACCGGCCCATCAAACCATCAACGGTTGACCGCATCGGTCCTCCGGGAAACCGCACGAGCGACCGGGCGCCTCCATTCGAAGGAATTTTCCAACCCCACGGTACGTGGTTGGTCAAAGTTCGAGATGAATCGATTTGCATTTTGCTGGCCGGTTGATATGCCACTTGTCAGTTTGAGTTGTCAGGGTGGCTCCGGAGGTTATGCGAGATCCATCCGTCTTGACCTTCTTGAGAAGAGGGGTGCGTGAGGATGATGAAACCCGCACGCGCCATTATGCATAAGATAGCCCTTTCTTCCTTGGGGGGTTTTCTCGGGAAGTGGATCTTCCCAGGCGGCCCCTTCTAGTTTACAGGCAGATGCAAAGAGCGGGCGGACAGTTGAGATGCTGTCATCGGACTTCAGCCAGCAAACTGACAGCCGTGTGCAGCCAACCAAGTGACCGCGCGGTCGGAAAATTAATCGCTTGCTAGTCTCGGCAGGATGGTTTTTAACATTCTCGTCCATGCCTCGAGGATGGGAAATTTGATCCACCAAGGAATTGAGCTTCAAAACGTAGGCGTGATCGATCCGGTCCGGGATAGAGCTGTCTTCGAGTGCTGTGGAGGGAAAGTCGAGCGAAAACCATTACCAACCTGTAACGAGAGGAAAACAGATGGAAATCAAAACGTTAAACATATGATTCCAATCGGCACGGAAAGGGGATGATATGTTCGCCGTACGTGAGAGGAAAGAAAACGAGCAACCGGTTCAATAAAACAAGCTGGTAATTTGTCTAATGACCACCATTTGGCCGACGGTGGCGAGAGTGGAATTGGGAAAAGCTATCGGTCGAAGCAATAAAAATACATCAAACGCATGCTCCCGTACTTCCCGCTTCCCGTTGATTGGTGCTCGTACATTTACATACAGCCAGTGTTTTTTTTTTTCGGGTGCTTCTATACCGTTCCGAACCCGAATGCGAATAAAGTGAAACGGAATCCAATTTTCCTCCCGGCCCCACCCCACCCCCAAGGCCAGCACGTGTGCCTGCAAGGTATGCAATCTTTTCGCATTACGAAGATAAAGTTAATGCCATTATCGGCGTTTCCGTTGTTGGGCTAGCGCGATGGGTTTTCTTTCCCAGTCCTCGTGTTATCTGGACGTTGGACCGAGCTACAAACTTTTCACCACCCGTGTGGCGAGTTTGGTGGAAAGAGCGAGCAAGTGAGCCATGTCACTATAGCAAAAAAAAGGTAACAAAATAAAATAGCAGGGCAGAGGGGCCGGCCTCTGAAGCGCGCACGATATGGCAAACATACGATACACTCACACCTACTGCGTGGATGACATCACCGTCATTATCAAAACCATCATCATCATCATCATCATCTATGTGATCAGTGATGGCCTCGGTTCGAGCGAGGGCAGGCGTAACAAATCGAGATAAAATCTGCCTCACTGAGCATCCTCATTGCCATTTGACTTTGTTTTTTTTCCTTCTCCTTTTGCGTTATGTTCGGATGCATAAGTTCCATGGGCTCCGTGACGGGGTAGATGGAGCTGGTTGTGCGTGCCTTGTTTGCATGCTATGTGCGAATGACGGCGAGCAATGGCGCCACGCACTACCTCGTATGTGGGAGTGGTACGCGTCCCGGCAACCCCGGGGCGGTTTCCGTACGTGCGTGATCTCGATATAATAAATGAAATCGAGTTAAAATTGCATACCAACAGGCGCCAGGGTGAAAGGATCCGTACGCGCTCGTGCCCGGCTGCCCGAGAGGCTGCAGAGTAAGTTTTGCACTGACGGGCTGGTAAACGAATGGGAACGAAGGGGGGGAGGCATCGCCAACGACCGCAGGCGCCAGTGACTTTTTTTCCATTTGTTTTTCTTCAACATTTTCCAGCACGGCAAAAACAAAGTCACTTGTCGGGTTGGAGGCAACGTGCTCTCACATGTGCAAGGTGGCGAAGAAAATCCACCCACCGCTGCGTCTCTGTGTGTTTGTGTGTGTGAAGTGAACCAACTTCCGGCACAGAAACACAAGGGCGAAGAAGAGGACGGGGAAAGTTGTACGGTAAAGGGGGCCCACACGGCGCTTGACGGCGGAGTTCGGGCGATGATAATGCTCGGGGAAAGTAATCATGGTAAAGCGGATGGGATGGTACGTAACACAGTTGACGCATCGGGTTTCGCCTCGACCAAAAAAGGGAGGGAAGCGGGGGAAAAGGAGCTGCAACGAGAGGGGACGAACCCCTGGCGTTGATGGCGCCTGCCGGCGGAAAAGGTCGGCGCAACAAGCTAGTTCAAAGGTTCGGTTCATTCCGTCGCACGATGGCGACTCGAAACGAGCTCGGAAGGAACATTCCCGGGCGAACCGGAGGAGGTGAAGCGCGTTGTGAGGGGGTGGCGCATGTTTGTGAGTCAATTTTCATGATCTCATCGCGGGATGACAGTGATGTTTTACGGTGCGAAAAGGGAATTTGATGGCCACTCTTTCCCCTCCCGCACTCGCTCTCCGGCATTCGCCTTTTCCCGTCTTACCGTTGGACGGCAGGAATTCGTTCGCTTCGGTTTTTGCAAAGTGGGTAAAAACAAGACACGACGAAGCGTGATGAAGATGATCGTAATAAAATCAATTAGCTAGCGCTTTTCAGCAAACGGTACGTTCAAGCCGAACCCCCGGGATCTTGTTTGCACCGACTTTCGACTCGTCCAGTAGTGAGAGAGAGAGAGAGAGAGAGGGGATCACTAAGGCATACAAGTGATGTCAACTATTGCCATGTGTTTGTGTGTGATAACCTCCTTCTTCTCGACTGCAGCAAGAGTATCATTTCTATCCGCCAGTTGATCGCATCGAAACCGGAGTCCGAAGTCACGAAGCCCCTGCCGGGGGGTGTTCAGTAATCGTTTGGACAAATCGAGCAAATCGGGACCGAGAAACTCCTCCGGGCCAGATTGGATGATGCAATCTGGTGACTGGCGCAGGGAAGAGATTAATTGGATTTTAATAATGCATTTGCTGGCTCGGTGCATCGAAGCAATTGATGTGTCTGTGTGTTGATGGGATCGGACACGTATGATGGCCGATTGTCGATGGACTGAAATCGTGTTCCTTACTCGCTGCAAAATCTTTATTCGGCTGATGGAGCAAAACGGTATGAACCACCAGGCGCCTCCATTGAGAATTTGAAGCAAAATGGTATAAACCACCAGGCGCCTCCATTGAGAATTTGAAGCAAAATGGTATGAACCACCAGGCGCCTCCATTGAGAATGTTTTCTTCATTGGAGTATGGTTATCCCAGCTTATGTTCCAACGAACTGTTTATCATTGACTCTAGTTTTAGTCACAACTTAGAAATTTATGTATCGAATCTAATTAAGGAAAATAAGTTAAACATCTTCCCAACATTAAAGCCTTGTAATGATATATTTGATAGCGATCTTAATAAAACGCACTTCATTGGACTAATTTGCATCCTAAATCGGCATTCAATGGCGTGAGTAAACATTGATACATTTAGAAAGAGGGCTAACTTTTCTGTTTACCCTCCGGCTCGTTTAGTTGGCGACGTTTCTCGCTGAGCATGCGTGTGTGTGTATTTGAGTGTGGGTGAATTAACAGGCGTTGTCTTATTAGTGCAAACTCAGCGGGAAAAGCGAGCGGTTTGTGATTTGTATACTAGGCTAATGGGTTCCGTCGGGGCGCTGGATGGAACTAACGAGAGAGAATTTCCAGCGGTTTACCGCAGGTGTAAACGGGTTTCGGAACGCTCTGTTGGATACACGCACACACACATGCATGCGCACACCCACCGCCAGTTGACGGGTGATGGTAATTGATGGTGAAAGTTTGAACTAATTAGCGTCACTGTGCCGTGCGGATGTCGTTTGCGCCGACGGGAGGCGATGGTGGCGATCGAAGGGGAAAGTGCTGATGTTTGACTAAGACCGTGGCACACCGAGCTGGATGTGGATTAGAGAAGTTCACGTCCCCAACTCGCGGGTAGATAGTTTCCATTGAGCCGCAGAAGCAAGTGTTCACCGACACGCGTACACAAACACACACAACCAAGTGCAGAGTACGTGAAAACCTGACGCAAAGTGTTTAGTTTTGGGGTTTTATAACAAAATATTTACAGGCGATTTGATGGTAGAGCGAGCGTGTGGGGAACTTCCGTGAATAGTTGTCTGCAAATAACGTTGAGGTAGTTAATTTGTTTATTTGGTTATGAGGAAATATGCAAAGTTTTTGTTTGTTGACAAATTTTCTCCCGCAAACATATTCATCAGAAGTGCCACATAAGTAACGTCGTTCTTGGGAATCTGTCCTGCAGCAAAAAGAGACATATAAATGACATTGGAAAATTGGCACTGCCATGGAAAATCACTGTTTGTAGGTTATACGGAAAAAGGTGAAATACTACAAACCAAATCAAGACGATTTAATCATTTTCTAAAAACTAATAGTGTGCACCAATACGTAACATGATGAACCACAATGGAGAAAAAGTTTGACTTATTTATCCTTGAGATATTCAACACTGTTTTCCCAGTGATTTCTGCATCTTATGTTTATGAAGAAAAAACCTTTGCTAGGGAGCATTGAATTTTGTTAAACATCTTTCCGGTTGCGCTTCTGACACCGGATTTGGAAGGCCACAAATTTCCATATATTCGTTGGAGTTCGTGGTGGTTGAATTTTCCTACAATAGCATCGTCGACAAGTTGAGCTTCGTGGAAGCATCGAAGTGAAACTTTGGCCACCTGGTTAGGAAGAGTGCATGCAAATTTCAAAACTTGCCCGAATCTGACGAAGGATAAAGTCTCGCGGAGGGGCAGTGTGTGGAAAATCGGGCTAGATCTCAAAACCTTTAAGCCACAGCTGAAGAGGAATGGAAAAGCGCCCGGTAGAAGATAGGGTGGCAAAGGCGTAGACAAGCACTTTTGCTTCCAGTTTGCAGCTGACGTATGGAAAGAAGCAGTAACCACGCCCGGAGAGTTTGTCGGAAAGTTTTCGTCCGTGGAAATCACGCTCGCGTACCGGTGGGAAAATCTATCCCAGAACGCGCAGGGATGGAACCGCGCGCGGAGCTAACAAGGAAACATGGGTGTGATTTTCAGGTGATTAACATCCATTATTCATAATTCACTCAGTTTTAGAAGTCTAATTCCAACTCGCTCCGAACCGCGAAAGCGCGAGACGACTTTCTGGACGGCGGTGATTTAAGTTTCCGTGCCGCGTCACCGCGCGGGAAAAGGGGAGGTTTTCCCACATGTCAGCCCTGTTCGACCACGGCGATCGATCATCGGCTTCGCCTTGCCGGATGTACCAGCCCGGTGGGGTCGTCAACGAAAAAGGGAGGGGAAAACCATCGACATTTGGTTTGGATCTTGGAACGAGATCCGATGGAAACTTTGGCCATCGTCAACTTGTCAACGACCATCGTCGAGCGCGTTCGGCGATGAGTTACGACGGTTGGCTTAATCGGGGCCGATCATTTTCATCCCATCGCTCACCCCGCTCGCTAACCTCTTCCGGCGCCCTTCGATCGGAACCGAACGCACGACGTCAATCAGGGAAGTTTCCCGATCCATCCGTTCGGAAGGATGAAGAGAAGTGGTTCGACTTTTCGGTTGATGTGCTGTGATTGTGCTGAGGAAGATGTAGGTGGAAATTTACCAGAAGCCACCCAATCTCCCCCGTCACCCCTCTTCCCCCAACTAACAAAACGCGTGATTGACCACTGAATTGATTGACTTAATTAGGGCGGAGTGGAGAGTCAACAAAATCACCGGAGCGAAAGTTTAATTGCGTGAAGCGCTCGACGATGAGCTGGACACAGTTTAGCCACCGATGTTAGCGTCAAAGCAAAAGCCTTCTCAGAGGACATTCATCGCTCGCTTCTTTGTACGATAATTTCCTCCGCGGAAAATTCGATTGTTTGATTGTGCGAGGTAAATTTGATTTTCTAATTTGTTTTCTTGTAAGATTGAATCGTTTATATAAACGCTGGGTGGATGGTTGATTAGATTATTCCTTCATTTTGTGGTGTGGTGATTTGTTCCATTTTAAATCATTTAATACATTTCTATCATTCTTATGCTTAGATTTCAACGTACTTCTGTTTTGGAAATAATTTGGTTTGGAAACAAACATTTTCAATCCGAATGTTGATTGGATTGATCTTTGGTCATTTGAACAACCACAACAGACATGAATTATACAGTATTTTTTAAATTGAGTTAATTAATAAATAAGAACAGCTTTTAATCATTCTAAAATGGTCTTAAATCCATGATGAAAGTCTAATTGACGATGACGGTAGTGCTGTCTTTTCATTTTGTTCCCTGTAATATTTCTTTCGTAATTTTATCGTCACAACGTATAAAATTAAAAATAAAACATCTATAAAGCTACCATCCCACAAAACGGTTGGTGATCAGGTCCGGAAGCTCCGGCAAACTATTCGCCAGTAAATGTTGTGAACCTCCGAAAGGCTATTAATTTTGACATCCGGAACGCGCCGCAAGCCCGATTCGAAACTAAAACGGTTGCCTCATCGGCCGTGCGGTTTGGCTTCGAAACTGCCAAAATATCGCTTCCTGTTTCGGATTCGGCCCAGGGTGAACGGCCTCCGATTGTTGTGAAACAACAATTAAGCCATACACCCCGGTCGCATTTCCCTTACGCGCGCGCCCCAACCCACCGTGACTGGCAAGTCGCTTTTTAATGGCAATTAAAAATGTATGCAAATCAAGAATTTAATCGTCCATTTAACCGTAGGCCGTAACCATCAGCATCGATGTTTGTTCGGCGAAATGTTGTTTGCCTGTTTTCAACGTCGTACGCTTCCTGCGCCGGGGGTGGTGGTTTGCCTTCCCGCGCCGACCATCCACCGAGTTCGCGAGGTTGCCAGTCTTTTCAAATGTAAATTAAGTTGTACGAGCAAGTCGTTAAAGGCGTATCCCCTCCGGACGATTGTGCGGGGTGGCGCTTGATTCGCAATACGACTCGCAAAAGTGGCCTTCTCCCCCCGCGGTAGTGCGTTCTGCATGTTCATTTCTTCACGACGCTCGGCCTTGTCGTTTGGTTTTCTTTCGTAGAATGCATAGTCAACCGAAGCGACTCTCCGATAGTTCACCGGAAGCCATCAGGCGGCCTCGAAGGGTAGCCACGCCATTGAAACGGACCCTGCAAGGTTTCCTAGTGGCGAGGGTGTGGGAGTGTTTGTGTGTGTTTGTGCTGCTTGGTAGACCATTTCATCCGATCGATAACCCATTTTTCCGCCGCGTTCCGGATTCTCATAAACATCGTATCAGCGAGGGGAATTCGAAAAAAAACGAAAAACCAAACGCTACGAAGCGAATATTCGAATACACGCGAAAATCCTTCGATTATCGGTTCGCTTTCGACATTTTTTCCTTCCGCTCCCCACCGACCGATGGCTGGATGAAGCTATTGACTCGGGAGTGGTTCTAGCTCAAACGATCCCTCGCCACTCGGAATCACTTGCCCCGATCGATGGCGATGGCGTGAAGCGAAGGAAAAAGTGGTGGTTTTCACTTTGTTTTTTGTCTTCCTCTTCCCCTTTCGACATCCCCTGGTTGGCGGCGCGGAACGGCTTCCGGGTGAAGTTTTATTTTATTTCATTTTAATCTCCCTCCTGGCCGATGTCAAAATAATCGCACTCCGTTGGAGCGCACGAACGAACGTCGGTGGGGGAGAGAAACGTTCCTGAACGGTAGGGGGGAGTGCGGAGGAGATGGTGTGGCGAAAAGGGGGACTGCCGAACGGAGGAAAACAAGTGATTAATTAGAAATGACAGGAAGTGAAAAGTGGAAATCGTCCTCGTAATGACAGATATTAAGGTCTAGCTGGTGGATGAGCAAGGCGGTGGGCTTTTCGAGCGTCTTTCTTTGACGCGCATTCCGGCATTTTCCCGCACCGAACCGCACTTTTCCCGATACCCTCTTACCCTCATTCTTCATTCACCTTCACAAGGGACGATACACCGACGCATACACAATGCTAAGCACATTTAATTGGACTCATCATTTGCATTCACGCAACTCGTCCGGCGCAAAGGAGTAGCATCCGCTTTTCCACAATATTTTCCAATAGACAGCCGAGCGCACATCGGAATGGATGGACGGAATGGAATTTAACGCGATCGAACACAAAATGCGACCGGGCGTCCATTTCGTTTCGTGGCTCGCAGACTCACAAACAAGACACCTTCAGCGAACCGGAAACGTGCCGGGAAATGGGGGGGACAAGCGGGTTCAGGGGCAGCGCACTCCAATCATGGCTGCTCGCTGTCGGGAAAGGAACATCCACTCGGAGATAATGATGAAATATGTTAATTAAATTTCAAATTTCGCTCTCCGCGCGATGAGCAACATTAGTGAAAAATTATTTCGACACCATTTTTGCTGGAACGGTCAGTTCCTGAAATGGATCGTTGATTTAATTGGAATATTTTGTTACCACTTGAAAAAGCAACAGTGAGGATTCGAGGTTGTAAAGTTCAACGAAAGTACTTTACTATTAACTTAGGAGCAGCGCAACAGCTTTCGAAGTACGATTGCTACAGCACTCCAATAGCACCAAATAGAAACTACTTCAGTGCTCGATTGGGCAGTCTTTATTGCACTGATGCTTCTTTATCCTCGTTTTTAGTCAATTTGAGCTATCCGGAGGGTTCAGGGATGTACCGTGAAGCATAAATCTAGGTATTCTTGGGTAAACATTCCTTAAAAAATTACTAAAAATTATTACATCTACCAACTATGCGGTAAGGTTTTGTTTTGGTTTTGCCTGCTGGATTTATTTGCAACAAGTCTGTTTATTTTTACTCACTATCGTAAACGTCATTAAGTAGATTATAAAATTTTGTAATTGAAAATTAATATTTTTAAACAATTATACGTTGAAGAGTATTAGTAAGGATAAAATCAACTAGGTTAAAATTCAAAGATTATGTTGAATATATTAGAAAATAAAATAGTAGTTAAAACCAGGGAAAATAAAAATGTTAAAAATAAAAACTCGATTAGATACACCCCTGGGAAAAATGTGCAAGGTGTTGCACAAAATCGAACAGCGAGCTAAGGTTTGAGAGAAAAGGAGACGAAAGCATAGTGAAAGCCAAGTTGTCGGAATCACCCAACAAATCTTGCACTCGGATCGATAGTTAAAGTTTTCTCCTCTATATAATGGTTGCGATTGAACGAAAGGCACTTCAAGAAGACCTTCGACCCGAACGTGAGGCTCCAATATAGTTGAAAGTTGTATCATAATTAAGTTTTGTGCGATTATTCCCCCGTTTTCAAACGTTAGAGATGAAACTTTTGCTCGGGCAAAATGTGTTCTGCATATTGAGAAAAGTGTTGTGAAGAAGTTTTCAATTCTGGTTATTGTATATCAATGAACGTTTATATGAAGTGAAGCGTCAAACTGTCTGAATCCAGGATTTTATATTCTTCCTTCTTTCCGGTTATTTTTCAGGACTAGTTCGATCCACCCATCAAACGTGAGGCTAGAGATAATCGAAAGCTAGCTGTGGAAAATTTATCGAAACCAACGCCATTGTCATCACGTTTGTCAGGTTTGCCAATCTTCTCTCGATCAAACTAGCATTTTCCAATCATCATTACCCTCGCATTCGGCACGCTTCGCTTCGTCGGGCCGTGGAAAATTGGTCGTGCAAAATTGATGCTTGTTCATTTTGGATGGTTTCGTGAACAGCGTCACCCAACCAAAAAAGAAGAATAAAAAAGCTGTCTTCAAAGACGCAAACCGGTTTGACAATGGCTAAGAAAATTTATAATGGGATTGCCATCGGATGTCACCCCGTTTTGGGGGGGCGGGGTGTGTGCCGTTCGGGAAAACGGAGTCTCTGTTTGCTGACGGGAAAATGCAAAAAAAGAAGAACGAACATCCCAGGCATCAGAAATTGACAGCCATATGGGTTTTGTGCAGCAAGACGAAAGGGACGCGAGGCAAATGGACACACTGTATATACATGGAGTCCCAATTTCTACGTTGTCAGCTGGCGCCATCTGTTGGTCAGTGTGTGTGATGGCAGCGGCGCACTTCTGGAAGAAACTTTTTTGCAAACGAGAAAACTAACTTCATGGGCTGGCAAACAGAGTGTCCGTGTGTGTGTGTGTCTGTGTCATCTGCGGTGGATGTCTGCTCCAAGACGTGGACGGACGGACACCAAGGCCAAGGACGAACCATGCACCGATGTTCGGTGACATGTTTGCGCTTTCCCGGACGTGCATCGGAGCCGGAGCCGGAACGGCACACAATGGCAAATATCGAACGACAAACGGACGGAAAGTATTTATCAATTGAAGCATTCTTCCCGAGGAATCGTTGGTAAAATATTTGAACCTTAGTTTTGTCGTTCTGTTTCTGTTCTGGTCCGGTGTTGTGTGGAGCTGACGTACAGATTCACTCCAGCAGGACATCGGCCGGTGGCGCCATCTCCAAGGGGAACCAAGCAGGGGAAGGGGGGCGGCTTGGGACACTGTCCGACAGACACTGGAGAGCTAACTTCCAGTCCCGAAACTCCACACAGCTACGGTCTTGTTAACCCGGGGTATTGCATCGGACTTGTTGTTCGAAAACGGTGTGTGTGTGTGTGTGTGTGTGCGCCTAGTTGTGGGAAAAATTTCAACTATTTGACGTTCGGTTCATCCACCTCCACCTGTATCTCCTACCGGTCCCTGTAGAACGGAAAAGTTCTCCTTGTCCGGTGCGATCAGTCCGGGCTCGTGTTCGAAAGGGTCCAAAGCCGGAGCAGAGGGAATGTCCAGTACGATGACGATCCTGTTGCCGGGGGAATTCGACCCGACACGAAATAGAAACATCATTCCCGATCTCGCTGTCCCTCTCTCCCCCGGTCCCGGACAGGGAACTGCCGGAAGTCCCGGGGAGAGATATTGAGCTATTTTTCGGCTTCACCAGCAGCGCCAGCCGATTTGCTGGACGCTGTTTGTAGAACGTGTTTTGAAAGTTTGAGCAGATGGACGTTTCACGCGGGTGCACGTGCGCGCGTGCATGTGTGTGTGTGGTACCGATGCACTAGTTTATGTATGCATGTTTGTTCAAAAAAGTTTCATACGACCGGTGGACAGGAGAGTTAGCTCAGGGGAGTGAAAAGGAGTGAGTGTTCGGACATCCCCGGGGATGATATGCACGATGTGGACTGGGAATGCAAACTCTCCTGTCCCTCGCTTGACCCGTGTCTGTGTCGGAACTGGAGTTGACACACACAATGCGACTATTACTGCTATTAGTCGATGATGCATTTGACAAGTCGCAGTTTGCCCGAGGGTTGGTTCGGTTGCTAAGTGAAATCATTCGAGAGTCTACTGGAGGGCCAAAGGAGCGTCACTGAATGCTGGTTGCTGAAAGTATCATGATCCAAGTGGACTATCGACTGTTGGTTACTATGGGAATTGTTTTCACATATTTCTAATAGAGCTGCCTACTGTGATGGCGTTATACAAGTAAACGTTTTATGATTCCTAGTACTATTATTACATAAATTATCATGCTTGCTTTTCTGCGAAATAGTTAAGATTCCTTTTATAAAGAATCCTGTTATGAAGTGCTCATTAAGTCGCGCGTACTAATATGTGGATAAACCTTTGAAAATAATATTCTTGGAAAACAGGAGTATTCTATAATTTCCACATCGTTATCCGGTTTATGATAGAGCATGGAAATTACCGTGTCTGTTACTAACTGATCTCGTCGTCAGAAGCGCAATATAAGTCCTCCTCTCTCCCCCGCAGGTTCCAAGTAAATACCTCCGAGATCGATATCCGTTATGGGTTTTATGCTCGCGCCGGATCCATCGCGGTCGAAATGCATTTTTGATGCCACCAACCGACTGCAGCAAACAGCATATGACGGAAATCGAATACACCTGCATCCCTGTTCCACTTTCTCCATCGGCTCGACTATCCCTCTTTCTCTCCTTTTCTCTCTTGCTCGGTGAGATTTTTTTTTTCTTCTCCCAACCGGAAGCCTCAGAGCCGTGTGAATGACGTTTATGAGTTCAACCGAACGTCGAGGTTAATTCCGCCCGATTTGTGGTCGGGACAGAGGGACGGCGGAGGCAGGGTGGCTCATTAAAAAAGGGATGGCTTTCAGCGGAAATTCCACCTCCTCCGTGCTCGATGTTCGACGAATCCTCGTGCTCGATGTAGGGAGAGAGTGTTCCGCTGAATGTTGCGTGATTTCCGACAATCAATCGATGGCAAAAAAGGCCGCTCCAATCCGTCCAACGTATCTCCCTCCTCCACCGTCCGCCACCGTCCTGATCCCGGAGACCTGGGAGAGCTTTGCTGCACATAATTAATGATGCACACGATTGGACTGATTTGTGGTCGGTTGATTTGCTATCCACGCCGTCACCGCCTGTGAACGCTTTCCCTGGATGACATCCGATCCTCCGGATGATCGATATCCGAGCCCGGTTGAAGGGGGAGGTCGAGGCATACGCTGTGAAAATCGAATCGCATATCGCATTCCACCCCAGTTCGCAGCCGGTTGAAAATGTCGCGCAAGTGAAATGTTTATGTGTCATCGTTCTGTTTCGGTGTTGTTTTTTTTCCCTCCTCGATCTCCCTATTTGTTTTCCTATGTTCCTTTCCTTTCCCTCCCACGGTGGGGTGGGAGTTTTATTTCCCGCCACGGGGGAAAAACAATTCAACCTTCACCTGGGCCGACGCGCAGCGAATTCCGAAATTAGCCAATCACGCGTGCGAAATTAATTTTGCCCTAATAATTTCGGTCCCGTGCAATAATGCGGCTCCCATTTCCGCGGCTTTTCCAAGCGTGAACGAGTTGCATTTTGTAACTGCCAGTCCCGTACAGAATTTAGTTCACGTCGAACAAAACCATGGAAACTAAAGCGAAGAAATATTTGCATGCTCTCGCTGAAGCTGAAGCTGACCTTACCTGAACACGCTTGCGGTGGCAGTGGAAAGATGAGCGTGGTGGAGCTTTTCCGGCGGGCCACAGCGCAACCCAATGACTGTGGCTTGAAGCTTCGCAGCTGCTGCATAAAATCCGAGCACTCCATCAGGGCAACGTCTGCGAAGTGCAGATCGCACAGGATTTGATTCTGCGAAAAAGAAGGGGGAATGAAGCGGAGGAGCGGGTTGAGTGCGCTGCTGTACCAAACCCCCCCAGGGGGGCTAAATCACTCACCTTGAACCGTCTTGCTCGCTTCTGATTGGGGCCAGTGAGGTTGAGACCACATGAGTTGCACCTCAAACATTCCTCGTGGTAGTGATTGTTCTCATACAGCGGCGAAGGCTCTGTGTTTGGAAAGAGAAAGAGGAGGAAGGTTTTAATGAATATTCTGGCTAAGTGTTCGGAAAGAGGTTAAGTGACGTTTCATTTGGACCGCATTCTAAATACGGTCGTTCGGTCGGCCGCTCATAATTGACTGCACGATTTATTTGAAATTAAGGACACGTGGAAGTGGAGTGACACAATTTTCATTACGCGAATTACCCTTGACGGAAGATGGTGTAATTTATTAATTTTGAAAACTCTTTGCACGTTTGAAAAATGTATTATTCTCAATCGGTCACGAACAAGGAAAAACTTAAAACCCAGCAAAAAATAGATACTCTCGATTCAGCAAAACCGAACAAAATGATAAGGTTAACAAAGTTAAAGTAGTATCTCGGGCAATGGTAAAGGGAAACCAAACTCTTGCGCATGAAAGGCGAACAGCAAACCTGCTTTCCCGGACGATTTGGACGGTAAATTTCCTAAGGGCCACTAGGCAAACGACGAGTAGGAAGCTATAAGAGAACATCATTCGTATCGAGTGCGAGTTGAGATGAATGGACAGACACACAGGCAAAAAAAAAACCCCTCATCGTAAGCCGATTATAGATATTTTCCAAGTGCTTGCTTTTCGCTTAACTCTGGCCACGTTTCTTTCGAAGTGGGTGTGCTTTGTGTTCACTTTCTTTCCACACCACGAACGGAGACAAACGGAAACACAACGTTGTCGATGTCGTTCTAAAGCGGTGAAAGTATGTTTTCGTTCTACGAGGCTTGGCAATGGAGCCGGGATGTTCGCCGATGCATTGAAAATTCTTGTCGTGTCGTTAAGGTTGTGGCGCGAACTAGGCACACGCTCTCTGTGTGCTAGATGAAGTGAGGTGTGCGATTTAAAATCGTTTTCCTTGCAAAGGGTGTTCGGAGTTGTTTTTCTTGAAGCATTAATGCTGTGGGAAATCTTTTGGGAGCGTACAGCAACAGGGAATATAGCAGGAACAGTGAGAAACATAATTACTCGTCGGTAAGCTCGTACACGCTTTTGAAAGCGATGAATTTTCCTCGTTGAACTATTTTCCAACGTTTCCTCATCTGAAACTCGACGAACTGAATACACTTTCGATGAATCTTCAAACAGATCGCGACAATCAGTGCCAACGTTTCGCACTGGACATTATTTTCCTCGAGCATTTCCCACCCGTTTCTCCTCATTTGACTCCCCTTCGTCTAAGGATGGTGGAAAAATGGTTTGATTGAATTTAGAAGCGTGCCGATGGGGCGAACATTCGCTGGAATCTAGGCCACGCGGAACGAGGAGAAAGGAAACGATGTCCAATGGTCTTGTAAATTGATGCATTCGATTGGAAAAATGGTACATCAAATTAAGTTTGATGATGTAACGACCGTAACAACCCCCTTGGGGGAGGATAGGAAAGGAAAACCAATGGGAGAGCGCTCGACGGTCTAGGAAAATGAGGCACGAAGCTCGATTAGATGTTCTAACTGATCATTTCCCTTTTTCCTCCCACCAGCATAGGCACAAGCCAACAAATGGTTTGCGAGAAAATGGTACACGGGAGTTATTTGGCCGTTTCGGTTGGAATGCGAAGAAAATGAATAATCTTTTCTTCGTCGTTGCGTTAAATTCCGTGGCGTTTGGTAACCGGGCGAAGGCAAAAGGAAGAAAGCGGTTCAATGTACCGGAATCACTCGTGTAATGCATCATTTAGGCAGGATTTAGGTAAATTGAAACAATTGTAAAAGGATGTCCGGGGGGAGGCTAGTAGAATTTATCGGTTTCGTTCGCTTACTCAATTGCTTGCAAAACATTAATGGGGTCGATTATGCGACACAAATTGACATTAAGTGTCGGCGAGCGTGGCAGTGTCTCGTGTTTGGAACAACGAGTTAAATTGGTATCGAACAGTTGAACTCTTTGTTGAATAAATTGCTAACGAATAACCATCTAGAATTAAATGAATAGATCAACCAGACGGTTGTCTATTATTTTCCTATTAAGAAGTTTAAGTCCTATCTCGGTTTAACAACTTCACATCTCAGCCCATTCCATAAAGAGAGGATGTTTCTAGCAGACTTGTAAGTCATCGATTGACACTAATTACGGTTGCTCAAAGATAAGTTTATCTTCACTCTTCAGCATTGTTCGAACGAACAACATTGGCCAACAACCCTCAGCGGTCACCCTTCCTCCCCTTTGCTTACGCGTTTTTTTGCCATTTCCCAAACCTACCGACTCATTGTCCACGGAGCGGAGAAAATATCTCACTTCGGGCTAATTAATTATGGCGTCTTTTTATGGCATCACATGCCGAATAATTCATCCAACGGAGGCACAACAAAGGAAGCGAACCACGAACCAGGGTTTCTACGGAGCGTCCCGGGCAATAAGGAGGCAGCGATGGAGGAAAATCCGTGCCCTGAAGTGTATGTCTATGGCCAAGCAAACACACACACACACACACACAGCGTATATAGTTAATGGCTCCGCTCGGAGATGAGCCCGACAGCTGCTAAAGCGTAAAAGTTTATTATTTATGTATTGAATTATGGGTGCGTAACGGCCACTCGTGTGCATTGGGGCTGATGAAATAGGGCGGAATATATGAAACACCTTCCCAGTGGGCTCACCGCAACCCCTTTTCCTCGCCCACAGACACGGCTACGGCCTCGTGGAATTCAATTACTCTCCGGCCAATAAGGCCACGCTTGAGCCGAAGAAGGACGCGAAGGCTGATCGGACGGAACGTGGCGTAGACCACCCTGGCCAATGTATCTATGAAACACGATCATTTGTTATTTCTATACCAGTCATCATCTGCTTGGTGCCTCCACCACCTCCCCTCGCGACCAGGGTTCGTGCAGGGTCGGTGCAGATCGATGATGAAAATAAACGATTTATTTGTCGGCCACACGCCGAATGACCCATCGCCGTAATGTGTTCCCACCTTTCGCGCACTTTTATCGCTAGCGAACGTGCGAGAAAAGTGAAGGAGCAACTTTTACCATCGAAGAGGAGTCTAATTTTCGCACTCCCCCCACCCCTCTCTCTACCACACCGGGGGCCATCATATGATGCGTCGAGCTAATGGCGGCTAGGACATCAAGCGAGACTGAGGTTTTCTTTCCTTTTCCAAACCACAAACGAAGAAAAAAATGCCGTGCTAATGGGGGGCGATTTTTCCTTCCCCCAAACCGTCCGCCACCCCGACTTTCCTCCTGTGCGAGAGCCTCTCCCCGTTTGCCCCCGGGAAAGAAGATGGCCGGCGGCTTTATTGACCACCGCGATGGTTTTCATGGTGGCTGCAGACGGTTTCGGCGTGGGAAGAAAATGGCACGGACCGGACCATGTTCACCTGCGTTCATCCCTCCCCCCCCCCCCCCCCCCGGAAAGGTGGCACCACCCCGGTACGGTGCGTTTTATGAATGTTCGAGGGTGTAAAAGATGAGTTTTGGCCATCGCAGAAGAAGTTGCTGAATATTTAACGCAAATCGGTCAGTCGGTAAATCATGGCGCGTGCAAAAGAACATCGTAAAGCGCAAGAAGTGGTTGACCAGCGAAGGGATTTTTTTCCCCAAGAGTTGGCAACAGTTTCCGTCCCCTCCCCTGTTCTTGGCTCCATTAATGGATTCAACTGAACTTTGCTTCACCGGTATCGAGCGAAGTCCTCAAATATATTGGAAATCTCCCATGCTGTCAAAATAAAAAAGCGGTATTTTTCGATGAAACATACAGACTCCCCTTGGTGCCAACAACCATTTTACGATTTCTCATTTCGAGAGCGAGCGCCGTATGTCCAGCAGCCAAAATCCAAAATGGTGTGCGGTGTTGAATCGGGTTCATTTTCTAATGTTACTTCGTTTCTATTTCCCTCCGTTCCCGCTCATATAATCTCTCGCCTTTTCCCTCGAGCAAAGGAAACGGAACTTCATAAACTTTTCTTTATGCGAAAGGAAAACCGAGAGAGAGAGAGGAAAAGGGCTACGCAAGCATCGACGTCGGGGAGAAGGTTTCCAACTGCGTGAATCGTTGATGGCGATGGTCATCAAATATTGATGTGACAGATTGGAAGATTGGAAAGTGGCCAGATGGACCGCAGGTGATCGTTGTGTGCTGAACGCTTACGTCCTCTTGGGGAAAACCCGACCAGGATTGGAATAGTCGTGCGTGGGGGAAAATGGAGAGTGCCAACCGAGTGCAGGTGAGTCATGATTTTCTTTTCCACTAGCGTCCTCGAATTCCAGCATGGTGGATTAGAGCGAAATGATGGAATTCATTATTTACCTTGTGGTCATAATTGGCTTTCTTTGACATATGGAACTATCGGAATGGAGGAATTTATCGGGGAAAACGATAGATTTCATTGAAAGGGAGCAGTGTCTGAGAAATGGTTTTTCTCTGTATCAGCTAGCAGCTGTTTTGAGTGATGTGATGTGAAAATTTTATTAAAAAGGTTCGTCAGTGGCTTCAAACAAACATCACTTAGTATCAAAGAAATGTTATGTTTCCGAAAGCACATTGTCCTTAAGCTGTCATTTTCCTTCTGCCAGCATTCTCTTTTGTCATTTACTGTTCAACTTGTCACGTTAGCGACAAACACGGCTAAAAAGAAAGACTGACAAATTTTCCACGAGGAAAATGTTGGAAAAATAAGATGTTGCTCATCGCCAGTGTCACGGAGAAAAATCTAACTTCTGGACGGAAGGTGACAATGAAAAACAAAATCCACTTCAGGTATCTCCAGAAGTGTCAAGTGACATTGCGGTCAAGCGGATGAAGTTTCGCTCACAAGACACACAAAAAAGAAAAGAAAAAAAAATGTAATTCCGTAAAATCCGTGAAAAGTGACAGCAAAATAAGGGAGATAGAAGGAAAAAAATATATATTTCTGACGCTCGGATAAGGATGAAAATGCTGTGCGCATCGTGGCGGTCAAATCAAGTCGACTTTTCACCTCGAACGGTGGAACTTTACCGTCCAACTAGAAGAACTTTTCCTTCCACCCTGACCGGGATCGAAAGCACCAAAGCATCATCATTTTGTTTGACTTTTCGCTGGTTAAGTTTACCAGCGGGGGAGGAAAAAAAGCAAAGTGGCTTGTTTTCGCCAACTTGATTCTTGGAAAATTAACTGGACCTGTCCGATTGACTCGTGCACCACAGGGAGTAGGAAAAGCACAAGGATAGAAATATATCTGAAACTCAGTGGGTAAATGAATATAGCACTAAAGTTTTATCAACAATGGATAGCTGAGTGTTCTGAGATACTTTTTCGGATTTTCCAATATCACTATATAGTCGCAAAATAAATCACTAAACGTTCTCTTGACCCTATAAAGCGCTTTCTGGGAGCCGCATATCGCGTATCTGGAACTGTTTGCCGTTGTTTACTCCTTGCCTGCCAATAATCACTTCATCAAGCGGTGTGGTTTCTGGTAGCTCGTAAACTCTGGGCGTCAGCTTACCATTTATATGCCTCGCAAGGTGGTACGTATACTGGGCGCCACAGGGCGGAATTATTAACATAATTTTCCCACAACCACCAACGCCAGTGCGTTCGACTAAAACTAGGCAGGGCAATAAAGCGTACAGTTTCGATGTAAGCTGATATGCGAAGGAACGCGGCGAGGCTTCGTTCTGGAAAGTATTTTCACGTGACTCGCCCTCGGTAACCTTAGCCGACTATTTTGAGCGTGACCCTGTTGCTGAGCGGTTTCATCAGCAAAGTAGGATGGAGGAACGGATCGTTACGAACGCGCTCTGTTTTGACAAGTCGTGACTGAGGCCAATGTTCTGTATTTATGACTTGAATAAGGATGCGATAAATTATGTTGATTCTAGGTGCTTTTACCAACGAAGACTGTTCTTCTTGTATAAATAATAAATATTTCTAATCACAAACATACTTTACTAACGAAGATTCAACCATTGCGAGTGACTTTGGTGTAGAATGGAAGATGGAAACGGTACATCTTATTTAGGTATTCTTGAGTCTAATTTTTATGTTGCTAAGTTTATTCTGTATCCAAGAAAGGTATTTTAATATCATGTTATGTTCGAAGATTCGACTTGCCCTAGATTAGCTTGTCTACTATTGAAAAAAATATTTAAAAAAAGTAAGTCAAATAGACAAGTGGTGTAACATGTTGTAAAAACATAAACATGCTTTGCAATAAACCATTCCGATAAAGTCAAGAAGAACAAAGCGCTGGCTCAACAAATAGCTGTTACATAACTCGTAATTTAAGAGCGTCGAACGTGGCAAGAAGTGATGAAAAACTAGTAGAAATTGATGGAAGCGAATCAAGGCAAACAAAAAATAATGCTATCCTGCAACCTCTGATAAAGAAGGTCCCCCTCGCCAAGCCTTTCGCCAGCTTCCACGGTCCGCTTCGTTCGTCGCGTTTATGTCACAATTACGTTCATGAAGCGAGTTTTCCAGTTCATTCTTCGCAAACTAGTTTATCATCATTACGTCGCTTGGCTGCAGTCTCCGGCCAGGGATTCGCCTTGTGGCTTTGCCGTGTCTAAGATCTCTCTCTCTCTACGAGTGCAAGAACGCAATTTGAATTCGCAACGAATCGCCCGAGTCAGCCCGAGTCGTTGGGCGATCTGCGCGTTCAAAAAATGGCGAGGCAAAAGAACGCCTTCGGTGGCCAAAGCGGGCTCCGAAGAGGGTGACGAAGACGTTGCATTATGGCTGCCACCCGCTGCGCCAAGTGGTGAGTGATGGAATGCACGCTCTTGTCGAAATCCTCTTGCATATATTTCAAGTAGCTCCTTTCTTTCGTTCGAAGAAGAAATTTTTCACGGTTCACTGTTTAGCACTCGGTGGTTCGTTTGTGCTTCGTTGTTCGCGAGGCGGGATGAGTTCCCCCAGAACCGGTGCTATCAATCTTGAATATTGAAGACACTTTGCCCGTATAAGGTTGTAGCTGATTTAAACCAGGTCGTGAGGATTTCTCCCAGTTTTGCTGATTGATGTCAAAGGAAGTGGTCTTTTTGAGTTCCGTAGCTCTCGACCGACAGGAAAATCATCCATACTTTTCATTTAAATTAAGTTATGACAATTGTTATGCCGAGCAAACGACTGGATTTTAAACCACTCCTTAAGCAAAACTACTGAGAGCTTCATTGTATGAGTATTTTCAAAACAAAGGTCATTTATTTTCTCTTTCCTTTGTAGCATTTGTTTCTAACCCATTTACAGCTTTTCACAAAAGTTGTTCATGTAATTGCTTCAAAGAACACATACTCTTGTCACTCTTGCGGTATTCGGTAAGCTTCTCTGTGAGCAGCAAATCATCTTAAGAAAATATATACGTGAAACACACATCCTTAACCACATCCAGTTAGGAGGACAACGTTGGTACCAGCGGTTGAACGTCGCCAGTGGTGCCTTTAGACATAAATTTAACGAAACAGATGGCTGATCCCGATTGTACATTTGTTACACGAAAAGTTTTCCCCAATTCCAGCATCGGCTTTTCGTGTCCGTGGCAAAAGGCTTACGCTCTACGAGCCGATAAATTACGCTCCATATGTCAGAATCGGAGTGCAGGAATGCCGGCCTTGCTTCCGGGCAGGCTGGGAGAAATAAAAAAAAACAACATCGTTACAGATAACAGCACTAGCATGGGAAGCGAACAAAGAAAACAGAGGGAAGAAGAGAGGAATGAAAAGAAAAAAACATACACGCCAAAGCATATCCTATATTCGAAGTGGTGCGAAATGGAAGAAATAATCCTCCTTGGAGAAAATGCGACCCGTCATTCGAATTCGCAAGCTCAACACTTGTTGCTGTCCAGCAGTGTGTGCGAGTGTGGTCGGTTGGTTTTTGGGAAAGCTGGTTTTACCCTGCCCAGGGTGACGGGGGAAGCATGTTTCGGCCGGAGGGAGGAGATAAGAACGCCACAACAGAGTCGAAATCGTTGCAAAATCCCAAATGCGAGTGAACATGTCCTATTGCAGCACAAACATCAAGGCACGGCAGTTCCGATCCTTTTGCAGGATTGGACAAGGAAAAAGTAAAACAACGAGGACAGTTCTAAATGCTCTGCTTCCGTCGTATGGAGAGTTAAATTGGACACGAGCATAACGTTGTTGTCGTACATGGCTTTTTTCTCTCTTCCGTTTGGGAACGATGTCCGATTCAAAGGGATCGATTTCGCTTTGTTTCGAACGACGACGGAAAAGAAAAACACACAAAAGCACGATACTGCCTTTGATATGAGTTTGAAATTCAATTTTACATTTTTGATTGCATTACAGCTCCCAGCTCGAAGGGACAAGCAGCAAGAAACGTTCTGCACGGTCACAAGATTTGCTTTCTTTTCGTTCTCGCCGGCGAAAGGAAGTGGCGAAAAGGTAAAACCACCTCCGTTTGATGTCGAATTCGGATTTGGAGCGTTCGCCGGAATTGCCACAATCGGTTGCCAGCGGTTCGGACGGACGGAGAACGAACCGGCTGGCTCCATCAGGCAATCAAAGCACCATCAGTCGAGAGGGATCCGGTTTTAAAGTCTGCAAGAGGCAGCCACGAGCACCACTCCACGACTTCATCAAAGGCGGCGTGGCTTCTTCTGCCGCCAAAGCACGCAGCCAGCTCCGTTGCCATCGGCTACCGGGCGTCTCCATGGGCTGCATTCGTCAGTGAACGGCAGGTTCGTTCTTCGTTAGCTCTTTTCTTGCCAGAAGCTGGAAGGAAATTCCTTGCCCAACTGAAGCCAACGAAGGTGATAGCTTTTTATCATTCCGTTTTTTCCAGAAAGGAGTGGATGGATTGAAGATGGTAACGGGCTCGCTGACTGACTCCATACAACCCGTGCACACATACACTGACGAGCACCGTACCACTCGGAAGCTTTATGAAGCGTGTCTCTTTTTTCTCCAAAAAGCCGGTTACAAGCGGAACCTTTCGGGTTTCCTCGCGGGACGGTTCCATCCAGTGGGGAGGAGACCTTAACGAACCCAAGGAAAACAGCTGAACACAGCTCGACGAGCTTTTCGAGGGCATCGAGAACGTGATCGTGGAAAAAGATATGACACCCAGCCAAACACCACTGTCACCCCTTGGCACCGAGGAGAAATTCGAACAGACTCGGGTTTTATGGATCGAACAGGTTGTGTATCTGGTGCGACCCACCGGATCATCGTGCGCCGGGGCGATAGGGAAAATGGCAACGATTTGCTTAACACGACGACGACGACGACGACGACGACGACGACGGTTTACGAGGTGAGCCAGAAAGCCATGAACCTTTAAAGTTTGGTATCAAAATGGGGAAGGAACGGAAAGGGAAAGAACGGGGGAGGGAAGAATATCGAACGCCGCCGAAACGGTTCACTTCGAGGTCATGAATTGCCTTTTTTGGGGCAGGATCATTTTATTACCCTCCTCCATCCATTGCGATGCCGAAGAGGTAAGGTCGCGAGGTTAAGGGATATGTTGTAACCCTTCCTTCCCTCCGCCACGGTCCCTTGTGGAACGGAATATGCTAATACGGTCCCGAGATATTGCTGGCCCGGCTTCGTCAAAGCGCCTCCCCGTAAGTTATTCACCTATATGGAAATAAAACAAACTGCTCATCGATTGGACGGCAACGATGGAGGAAATGGAGGGTTCGTCCTTGGAAAGGAGTGCGAACCAACAAACTACTGACACTCGCACGTGGCCTCGGCACACACACACACACACACACACACACACACACATATATATATATTGAAAGAAGTGGAAAGCGGACACCAAGTGGAAGGCGTTGGAGCTTTAACGACGATACAGGATCAAATCTATATCCTTCCCGTTTCCCGGGGTTTCGCCTTGCCATAGTGATGTCGATTGTGCACAATCCACCTACCGAGGAACTTGTTTCAGTTGAAGGTTTCCCCCCCTCCCCCCCCTTCCCTCCGGTAAGGCATCATAAAAACCCAAACTCCACTCCGATGACGGCCGTCCGGAAGGGTTCGAAATCAATTATCGATTTCCGGGACGAAACCGAGCCCGAAAGGCATGTGAGCTTTCCCGCTTTTGCTTCCGAGCTTGCCGGGGGTCATTTTCTGGCGGGGTGCGGGGTACATTTCCCGAGCCCGGCTGAGTCGGGGTGTTTGCAATTTATTTATTTTTATTTCCTATACCTTTTATGCCCACCAATGCATCGGATCGAGATCGGGATCGGACGGTACGCGTTGTTAGTGGCTCCAATTGGCGTCGCTTCCACATCCACTCCATTCCTAACCCCTAACTCCTGCCGCTCTGATGCAGTTTAACGTTGATCATAAATTTTTCTCAATTTACGCAAATGCCGAACACTCCCTCCACGTTCATAAACTATTTACGGCACCGGAAGCTAGATTGAGGTTCTTAAGGGCACCAATTTGCACCCGTTGACTACGGACGGGGTGATTTCACGTTGGGTGTTGTTTATTGAACAACTCGCGACGGTTGTTTGGTACCACTCCATCCTGTTCCAATGTGTCAATAGGGGATTTACTCCTCGTAGTGATTGAATCCTCCTTGGGATCGAGTATCGCGTTTCGCATCGAAGGAAATATTTTCTTAGGAAACTTTGCAGACTTACAGGGCTTATTATGAAACTCGAACGTTAGAGAATTTCCAACTCAATCGTCACATTTGCATTATGTTTCCGTTTGGTTCCTGGTCGAGAACTTTTTTGTCGATCAAATCAATCTGTCAAAAAATGTGGGAAAACGGTATGCATTACGTTTCTTGAACGGTCAAAAGGACTCGAATAGGATAATTTTTTCCGTAAGTCTAGTACTAACGAAAATGCCAAACAGTTCAATCGAAGTCCCATACGGGAGTTCAAATAGTAAATTGTAATACATAAAATGCATTCAAAGTAAAAAAATCGTTCGCTTTAAATTGTAGAAAAAAACACGACAAACTCTTCAAAGATTTTTCATTGTTTACAAAACACAACAGTCGTTTGACACCAGTTTGACAGTTGCGCATGGAAAAAATCGATGAAACTTTCATCGCCTCGAACAAGTGGCCATAATGCAATTTACCCTGACGTTCGAGTTGACGGTTTTCGTGTGACGTCACAATTGTTCGAGAATCGTAATAGGCCAATATATCTTCAATTCTTCGGGCAGTTGTGATACCATTTTACCCAGTTTCAATGATGTTAACTTTTAAGGTGATTTTTGAGTTGATTCGATGAAGTGGTGAAATTGATGCTAAAGGTCAAGAAAAAGAGCTTACGAGTTCAATGGGTTTCTAAATGGTAGAAAAATGAGTGAGCTTGCTTGCGAATTGGGAGCTTTTATCGCCGATTTGACGAATTCACTCAATGATATCTTCGTTAACATTCATCCACACTTTGTCTTTTGACGAGGTTGGGAAATTTCAAATATCTTTTTCTTCGCGCTTTTTCCCCTGAAAAAGGGAATTCATCATTAATTCTTTCGAGAAGATACGTTTTTCCCGTGAAATTGTACCAAAAAGTGCGACGAGTTCGAGCTGCTGCACGTAATTAATGGGTAGGTTTTGGCTCGTTAATTACAACGCCAAGCAGTGCGTAGTCAGTTCCAAATCACCTCCTTCCCATCCCAACGTCTCATCCCGCGGTACTCAAATGTGTCGATACTCGAGTGGCAACACGGTGCGAGAGAGCGCTGTTCGCAATCGATCAATCCCAGCGCCCCGACGGAGCGGGTGGTGGTAAAACGGTCCGTTTGATGTTGGTGGTAAAAATTAACGTCATTAATCTTAACGACGCCTGTCGGCCGAACAGATGAACCGTGCCATTGTGTCGTGATTTCCGGCTCCCTTTTCCCCCTGTTTGGCGTTTAATGATGGCTGTTTTCCACCCCGTATGCTTCTTGCGAGGTAACGTGGGAGAACCTGGGCAAGGGTGGGAGGAAGGGTTACCAGGAAATGGAATCATTCATCAAACATCAAACCCGTGGCGCGTCTTGTCTGATCGGGTGCGGTGGTTGTTGTGTTGTGGGTGGCACAGTGTGCGAACTCGATTGATGAACATCGCGCGCGACGTAATCGAACCACTACTATCGGAACAAATAAAATAAGAGGGGGAGATGAAAACACGGCCGGGGTCGGGAGATGTACCTCAAGCCGAGAGGGAAAACCCTCCCCCTTTCTCATGCGAATGCCTTCGCGTTCCTTTTACGCAACGAAGCGCTCACCTGCAGATGGGGGTGTGCCATTTTCGCCGTCGTTAAGGGAAACTGCCTGGAGGGTGCTTTTCGTGCCCCAGGACCCCCCCCCCCCTCCCCTCACCCTCTCGGTCACGTAGCCCCGCTCACGCGTTCAGTATGATTGACGGCAGATGGAGCTCATCAAAAGGCTCCCTCGGTTGATTGAGTGGGTCGTCGCCCGAAGGGTGGAAGAAAAGCCCCTGCTTATAGTTGCCACCCTCTGGCTTACCTTCGGTAGCTGGAACCGGGAGCGTGCAAAACGTTCCGGGAAATGTTTCGCGCCAACTGTTCGCCCTCGTTGCGCAAGGGCAGGAAATGCACCGTGGACAAATTGTTGGCAAGCAATGAAAATGAATATATGTGAGCGTCAACCCATCCCCACAGTCGGTGGGGGGTGGGCTAAGGAAAAAGGCCTTGGAGGTTATGTTGGAAGGGGAAAGCTTTTACCTCGCACATTCTTCGGCGCGTTCGAGGTTTTCCATTCGCTTCGACCTCGGTACGGCTTCGGAACGTTTGTTGGGGTGTGTGTGTGTGCCTCAATCGGTGCACCAACCATCGGGAGGCAAACACACAAAAGCATCCTTACGAGGACGAGCATTCCCTTCGAGACGAGCCCACCTTTTGACCCCCACCCTCCCACAATGTCCCTTCTTCCGATAAGCCTCCATTGTAGAGGAGTTCCTTCCATCCTTCGTTCCATTACGCCATACTGCTGGAATGGGTGGGGGAGGATGGTGGATCTATTGTTTGCACATGCCAATGGAAATTCTATCTGGAGACATAAATCATCAGCTTCTTCGACAGCGCTCCGAGGTTTTGCGAGCGGGCAAATGTTGATTCCCATCCGGGCGTACCATTTTTGCGTAAATTCACCTTCGGAAAATGTGCCCCTTTCCCACCCTCTGTTCCGTACGTGTAATCCCCACCCCCCCCCCCCTTCCCTCACGGGTGGAGGATATTTTCATCGACACGGAGCACGTAAAAGGTGCTCCGGCATACATTGAGCCCGCTGTCACGGCAGCTCCGCAGCAACAAAACGTATCATATTTGAGTGTCCTCGTCACGTGAAAGGTGCTTCATTGCGTTTTGTTTGTGGTGTTTGGTGGTATCCCCCTTCCCCCTCCTTTGCCCTGCTCGTCTTTCAACGTTCGGGGAACCATTACGGACGGGGCGATGTTACTTACCAAGTCTTACACGACGAGTCGTGCGCCGACCGGTACGGGACAATGGTGAAAAGCGATATGGGTATGACACTTGACGCTTTGAAGCGGAGAGCGCTCTAGCACTCCGTCTAAGATAGACCCGTGAAGCTGAAGGATGAAGCGCCAGATAGACATCGTTCCATACCGGGACGCACATTGGTTTTATGTGAGGCGATGGTGAAACTATCTTTCTTCCCCGTGGTTTTGATTACGCCCTGCGAAGTTACTCGTTGTCTTTCATCAATGTTGGATGGTGGATGTGAGTGTTTTACGGCACAATTAAAATGTCTTATGGAACCCCATTCAAATGGGGCAGAAGCGATCGAGCGCTAGTGTTTTCCACATGACAAAGCAGACAAGACTTTACATTAATCCACACGAAATCGATGAATATTTAAAGATTTCTTCAAGGTTTGTTAACGTCTTGTTGTATAGTTTGGGCGCACATAAAGTCATTTTGATTGAAGGGATAAGAGTTACACACCGTTTAGCATTGATTACTATTCCTCTCCTATTTCCTTGTCCTATAGGTCGGTGTTTTCACGACATTGAATGTTTTTTATTTTTTATGTGGCACGACATCCCCTAGTGGGACAAGGCCTCTCTCCGAAGAGAGTTTGTGTGACCGAAAGACGGTATATTATAGATCGGTGGTCAGCCGTTCGTAATACCGGAGGGTGCCAGACTCGAGATTCGATCCCACACCTGTGGCGTGGTGTTTCCTCGCGCTACCGCTGCGCCATGGGCACCCCCCATTGAATGATTACATTATTTAAATTGGAGTGCAAAATTGGAGATATGGCTACGAATTCGGAACGAAGCGGTGTCTTTCTCCATATGTGAAGCACAAATCTTACTTGCAGAAACACACAACAAACATATCACATCGTAGAAGCATTGTTTTCTAGTTCCTTAAATCTTTAAAATTGATAAACCATCTTTGCAGTTGTATAACCTAACTCTCTCTACAATAAAATTTATTAAATCATCTCCGAACAAGTATTTGCGAAGTAGAAATCAAATTAGCTTTCCCTCCTCTCTTCAGCCTAAGACAAAGGGACCGTCAACTGTTTGAACTTATCCATTGCGAGCCTCGGCATGAGTTTTGCATAGCCTCAAGGTACCATTTGTGATTTTGATTCCAATTAGGATTGTGGCAAAGCGTTCCTAACGCAGCTAGGAAAATTCCATGGAATTAAATTTGATAAAGGTAAGCAGATGTCAGAAAAAGGCGCTCTCCTTACAGGGGCAGACGTTTCGCCCATCAGCACAATAATTATCCACATCGAGGACGATGTGCTTGTGGACCTGTTCAGCGATAGAAAAAAAGAGGGTACTAGCAAATAGTGGATTTATGGTAAATAATTTTTCTGCGTTGTTTAAATTATCATCTACGAGGTAAGGAAGGTAAGTTGTCCAACGAAACATTATTCCACTCGCTCGAAAGATCAACTTCTCCAACGTTGGAGCCAACGATGAAATTAATCGACTCGACAGCACAAAACACAACTCACGGCTGCAAATGGAATTGCTGAAAGGTCCGTCGTCGGAGGGAAAACTGGAAAGAATTATATCCACCACCGTCCCGGACGCAGTGCTCATCCGAGAAGTATCTTCATGTTGCTGTCTGTAATTTACTGTGACTGTTGCAAATGGAAGTGAAAGAAAAAATGCCAACCAAAACCCCGGTCAGACTTTGTTCGTTGGCAAAATGAAGAACAAATGCCGCTTGCGTGTTGGTACTCGGGGGAAAGCTCTACCCGCTTACTACCTCTCGGACGCACTCACCCAGAAGTGTGCCGGCACACGGCTGGATGCAACTGACAACTGGACCGGACCCGGTTCCAGTGGCAATCAAAAGACGAGCCCGCCGTTCACGGTATGAACGATTTGAAAGAAGTACTCCGAAAAAGAAACCCAATATGGCTGGGTTTGGATTGTAGTTTTCGGGCATTCCTTGCAGGGCCAGCGGGTATTTTCGGTGTGTTTCTGTATTTCCCATTTGCCAGTGCGTGGTTGAGTAGTAAGAATTCTTTTTTTTTTCGCCCGAGAAAAGTGGTTGTTTTTCCAACAGCCAACTACTGCCGGAACGGAAGGAAAATCGCCAAAAAGAATCGCTACTACCTTTTCGCTACCAAGAGTGGTCTGTCGCAAACGACACATTTGTGGTCCCCGGTGTGGAGTAGTAGTTTTTGCCGTGCGCGCGCTTTTTCTTCAGTGGAGAGGAAATCCTTTTTTTCTTTTTGGATTTTTCTTTCCCGACTCACACGCTTTCCGTAGCTGACGGTTTTCGAGGCGAGTGGCTCAAAGCATCTGCAAAAGGGAAGCACCACACATTCGCACGTTTGGGAAAAAAGCGGGAAAATAAGAAGAAGAAGAAGAAGAAAAAAACTACCCAACCTGAAGGAAAACCACCGTTTCCGTGCAGGGTCACCGCAGGGCCGGCCATTTCCCACCGCAGCAAGGCCAATTATCGCAACCGGATTTCGGGGTTGTTGTTTCGTGTACGAGTGGCCCCCTTCTCTTTGGCCTTCGTCCATCCTTTCTCTGCCGCCGGTTCCGTGCGGTTTGGACCGTGTCTGAACCCCCTTCTGGGTTCCTCTGTACCGAATGGGATAGAAAAAAAAATAGGGAGTTCCGGACCGTGGTCAACGCCACATCGTTTCAGTTCTTTTCGCCTTCCGAACACCAGGGAGGAATGCCACCTTTTTCGCCCGGCCCAGCCTGCGTGAAGGTTATTTCTCCGGTTCCATTCTCACGGGATCCTCATCGGCCTGGAACGGAGCTGGCACACCTAGCGGCCACCAGAACCAGAAATCGCTTCGGCCCTTTGGCACCGTTTGTTTCGAACAGCCGACTATTGCTCAAAACGATTCCAGCCCGGGTGTGTTGTGTGTATGCTTGCGTTTTGTTGTTTGGCTCCGGGGTTCTGGTCCAGGAGCAGCTTCCAAATAACTTGCAAAAAAGATGAATCCGGCCTCGCCTCCGGGCACTCCAGAAGAAGGCTTCCCAAAAACGAGGTCAAAGGCACTGGCTGGCTTTTCGGGTTTATGGTTTTCGGAGCAAAAGTTTCCCACAGGAAACATTCCCGGGGTTTTCTCGGCTGAGGTTTTCGACCCTCGCTTCCTCCCTTTCTATTTTCTCTCCCCCCTTCTCTCTCTCTCTCTCTCTCTCTGCGGCTCACTTGTGTGAATGTGTGGATGGCATACGAGAATGATTTTTATTTCCACTCCTCGAAAAGTAATGCGAACATTTTTGCTGAACCGGAAGAAATGTGTCCCGTTCACTTGTGGCACTTGTGAGGTGTAGGAAAAGAAAACCCCACCTCCCGCCAGCCCCTAGTTTCCTGCGAACTGTGTTGGGGCCGCTTTTTTCAAATCCACTCTCCGCATGGAAACCGGATGGATGGATTGGTTTCGGTCCGGGGCGCATACGGTAAACTTACGCCCGCCAGAGGCCTAAAGCGGAGGGATTTCATCGATAATCCGGTGGGGTGCTTTGGCCCCGTCGCGGAGGTCAAACGGAAAAGCCTGGGATCACCGGGGATTGTTGAATGCGTCCGCGATGAAGTTTTGCTGGAGCGAAAGTGAACTGCAACATTTTTCATTACTTTTCACTCCCGGGGGTGGGGGGGGGGGGGGCATGTGAGGAGGGACGGTGCGGGATGGAGGTGGTTGAGCTTGTACCTTCCTTTTCTTGCTTTCCATCTTTTCTTCGGGGATTGACTCAATGCGAACAAATCCCCTGCATGTAAGGTACAAAAAAAAAGGCAAAGTAAAACTGCAGGAAAAATCGATCGTCAAGTTACTCGGAAAACGCCCGACGCTATCGGACCGATCGAGGGCATCCTCGTGCCTGCAGTGCACGGGAAAAATGTGCTGGATTAAGGAACCGCCGAGATTCTTTCTCGTGCATGCGGATGAGATGACAAATCACGGTCCACCAGCTGAGACCAGCCCGGCGTTCGTGGCGCAAGGGCCGTAAATGTGACAGGGATCAAGTAAATCTCTCCGGGTCGTACAATCCGGACGGCTTCGGGAGGCGGTGGAAGCGGGGAGGGTGATTTTTCTTGGAGACGGAGAGAGGACGACCCGTCGAGAGTCATCCGAGTTGGGCGCTAGCTTAGATTGGCAGCTTAGGATAGGGAAGTTTTCCATCGGAGGCCACGCGTCGATGGGATTTGCGATTGAAAGCGTCGGATTAGTCGCACACCGAAATAACTCCACCTTCCGGCGGACCACTGGTTTTGAGACAAGTGACAAGCAGTCCCCGGGACGAGCTTCGGACGAACGGAATCGAACCGACTGACACTGGTTTTCGATCGATTGTTTGTCGCTGAATGTATCTTCATTCCAAGGCCACCGACTTTGCTGAGCTCAGGGTGATTGTTGTTCAAAGGTTTTCCCCCCGAAAATCCCGCTCCAGCGAACGACCCGAGGAACGGATGGAAAAAAAACCCTTGTGCGGAAATGAATCCCGGAAAAACGGCCGTGAGTTCGCGTCGCGCCCCAAACGTTCGTCCATTTACCTGACTCGTGCGATTGTTGCGAGTTTCCACGCAGCCGGTGGAGCTTACCTGTGCGGAGAAAAACGGGAAAAAGAGAAGAAACGAAACGGCGTCAGCTATTGTGAAAATATGTATCGAAAATTAAGACTGTTGAAGAATGATTTTTCATTGATTGGATTGAGTTTGTGTGGGCGCATTGGTGGTGTTTCGCATTTTCTTTTTTTTTTTTTGCTGTGTTTCATTTCCATTTTCCACCCTGGGCCAGCGACACCGTTTTCCATTTTCGGCAGCGCTGCTCTGATGGAGATAAAATTTGAATGTTATTATGCCATAGGCGATCACACCGGCCTTCGTCGAATTTTCGTCGGGCCAGGTTTGGAGCCAGGAAGGTGCTGATTGTGTTTTTCCATTTTCACCCTGTTGCCTTGCCGTGGGGCAAAACCGGTCGCGCTAGGAAAGGCTGACCTTTAAAGGGATTGGTTTGTATTTGACTTCAGCCCCCTTCGGCGTGCTGGGTGTTGCAGGATTATCTTTGGAACTCTATAAAAATCGGTTCCAAAATCGAAGTCCCAGATAGGAATTTTCGTAGAAGTGGGCTTGTTTTCATTCCGAAAAAAACGGACTCATCGTATTTTAATGTTATTTATCCAGGGTTAAGATTAAAATCGAAGAGTATTGGAAAAGCGTCAAATTCACAAAAAATTGGAGGTCAGCGAACTAAATCAATTTGTTGTTAGTTTCCAATTTGTCTGCAAACATGATTTTAGGCTTTGCCCGCAAATGTTGCGCGCTCATCGGCGAGAATTCAATTACGGGGAAACATTTCAACTGACCTGAAGAAGAAAAACGGACCAAACACGTGAACAAGCGTGACATCGAGAGAAAGTAATACCCGCACGCCCAATTCTTTCCGTTGCGAGGGAGAAAAAATCGATGGGGGGTGAGGATAATTTTATCGATTAACTAACTCCCGAGGAAAACCGGTGATCGGTGGGGGGAAATCCAACTCCCTTGCGGGAAATTTTGCCTCCGACCGGTTATCCAAAGCGAAGGAATGGGCGATTGATTTGTCCTTCGGTGTAGTTCAAACCCGTGTCCATCGTTCGGGTGCGGTTTGGTGGAAAAAAAAAACCGTGGTCGGTGTTTTTGTTTCATATTTTTCCGGTGTTTGCTACACCACTTTCCACCCCTCACCGGGCGAGCGGGGAAACATAATCAATACGAACGGCAAACGATGATGCCGACGATGTTGATGATCACGCCAATCGAGTGAAACGGCAGGGAAAGGGTGAGCCATGTGTTCCTTCCGAGCTTTGCTCCCTCGAGAGACACAGACCAACATGCGAGTCGATAGCCGGTCCGGACACGGCTTTTCCCGACCACAACTGCCTCCCGATGGCATTGGGGGAAATAGACATATCTACTCAAAGCCCCCACGGCGAAGGGATGAGACAGGGCGGAGGGCAGGAGTGGAACAACAACATAGAAAACCTAACCAACATGTGGAAAAATCGCCCACACTAGTCACGCACGATGAAGCTGAAATGTGAGAGCTTCCCAATTTTCCCGTCCCGTGTTGTTGTTCGACCGTGGAGGTTGTTTTTCTTTTCCCCACGTTTATCTGCGGCCGCGCCGAGTCCGGCTTTCCCCCGAAAGAAAAGGGAAAAACACAACCAGCCCACCCTTAGGACGAAGACTTTCTATCGCCGGAAAACTTCCACCGAGAGTGACGACAAAGTTTGAAAATTGAAATTCATAACCTCGTCACCGGGTTCGGATCGCTGAAAGGGTTTTTTTTTGTTTTTCCACTTCGCCCCTTTCCACTTGTCGCTCTCTCCCTCTGCCTTTGTTTCTAGTGCATCTTCACCGTGTTTTTTTCGGGCTACCTGTACACCGGACAGGCTAGCCTGTCCTTGTACGTCCATGTACGATACAGTTTCCATCAACCGGCTTGATATGGCGGCCAATTTCCGAATCAATATTTAATCAGGTTTTCACTCAACCCCCCCACAACTCCCCCAATCGATAGATCCATACGTAGAAGAGATTGGAAAATGGAAAACTGTCACCGAAACTAACACTGTTTGCACGGGTAGCGCTCATTTTCACGGGGCGGAGGGGTTCTCGTTTGCCGACGGGAATTGGAAACATGATCAATTACATTCGCGCGAAGGGAGGGAAAAAATACCAAAACCCACGGGCCTGCCCCTGGAAAAGGGTAGAATGTTGCACGACCGGTCCCGACCGGGCGGTTGGAGTTGGGCGGGGAAAAGCACACGCGGCTAATGTGTATCATTATCGAACCGTTCGGAAAGGGATTTTTCTTGCCTTGCATCAAAGTAACCGTAGCGGGCGGAAACGGACACCCGGGCAACACAAACCACCCAGCCATACACACATGCTCTGATTTCCGGCGATTTCGGGCGAATCGTTTTCCCGGCCAGCGTAGACATGATGTAGAACATACAATAATCACATTACTTCATCAAACATGAAACACCGGGCAAAAGCGCGACTACCAACGGTATAGAGGACCGTTCCCTCTATTAAACACACCCTGCCCGGTAGTTTGGAAATGGGTATGGGAATTTAATTTCCCGACCTGGGCCCGTGTGGATGACGTGTCGGAGGGTTTTGTGCGCCGTAATTACTATCGCACGGGATTTGTTCGCAACACGGAGCATTGATTACAAAATTGTAATGTAATTGAATGCCTTACAAACGGGGTAACACGTGTAAATTGTAGTTTTGGAAGGAACCCGCGGAGGGTTGTTCAATCGGAATTCCCAGGGGAAAGCATGGTTGGTAACATTTAAATTATAAAGTATTCTCCGGGTAAAAACTGAATGGAACCATATTGAAACAATAATACTGTTATTAAACTACAATATTAATTATTGCATTATGTGTGATCGGATTATGTTTTTGGTGATGAATAAATATGGCTTATTATTTCTGAAGACAGAAGCCTGTTTTTCCAACCTTGCCAGCCCCGTCTTTCCTGGTGCTTTGATAAATCAATTCCTACCGTACGATGACGCTGCGAATTCCAATCATGTGTACGTTAATATATTTATTTATCAACTATCCACGCGCAACTTTTTTTTCAAACCCAATCGGTCGGTACGATATGACGAAAACGAATGGGAAACCACACGGAAAGGCGCCCGAGGAAACTGCTTTTGCTGTCCTGGGTTGCGCCGTACTTTTTGTGCCACTTTTCCACGGAACTGGAAAGTCATTCTCGTTTCCCGGTTCGTGTGGGTTGGGATGAAAGTTATTAAATCACTACCTCTCCGAAGGGGGGCAGAAAAAAAACAGGGAAAACGATGAGATAGTCCCATCACAAAGGGACATTGTTTTGCCGTGTATTGTTTTGTTTTTCGTCTCACAAAATTCGGCGGATGTTTTTGCTGATTTATTTATGTGAACATTGTGATTTTTCCTCGCAATTTACGTCCCTCCTATTCGTCTAGCATACACGAACGAAAAAGTGAGGTTATCAAGGGACGCGAGCGAAGCAAATTACCGAACACAATCACACGCGCACAGGCAAGATTCCAATGGAGGGCAGTGACTAGTTGATTCTCCTGCTGAAAAACACATGGCGACAGCCAAACACGAAGCGTCGATGCTTTCAAAAGTGGCCTTGGCCAGAGGTTGTCAAATATTCTCTCAATTGAATTGAAATATTGTATATCAATGTTTTGCCATTTCTTATTTTGGTTAGCCTTTGAAATTGACTGAGAATATGATATAGAAACAAAAGTAATGGGACTGAAAATCCTCCCAAAAGTGGAATATTCTTATTAATTTGAGTTTTGTTTCCATTCAAAAATGTTATTCTTTACTGATAGCTTGAAGTATGATAACAGATTTTTTTTTTCTTCGAACAATTTGGAATAAACTTTAAAACTAATGCCAAAGGCATTCCGTTTGCCAACCCCTGGACCGGGTTTTAGAAGTTCGTATGCTGAACTTTTATTCAATCCCCCCGCAGCTCCAACTTTAACTGTGAAGGAAAAATCGCGAAAACCCCCGATCAAAAATTGATTTATGATCTCATCTTTGATCACTACGGCCGGACGGACGGTGGCCATCTAGGAAACAGAACTAGACAAACAGAGGGGATGCCTGTGGGTTTGTTTTCCTCCATCGAATTTCCTAGTGTTTTCCCGGTAGCAAAAACTTCTTCAACTGGTGTTGTTTTGATTTTATTGATTTAGGAGCTTTTAGCTTCACATACTTCGGACCATTCTCCGGCGGACACTCGGAAGCATAACATACAAGCAACGTTGGAAAAATTGGAAATTGGCCCGATGGATGGAACCTTCACGGCGACAGTAAAAAACCTTTCCATCCGCTGACAACTTGTCTATCGAACGAAATAAGCGGATGGTGGACGTGGAAGAAAAAAGTCTACCAATATTCTTAAGGTTCTTGAAAATAAAACAGAAACGCTCGGTAGATAACGATGCGCGACGTGTTACTATTTGTTTGTTACCCTACCGATCCGATAACCCCTCCCGTTTATAGTGCGGTGTACAATTTCTTTTATGTGTGCCATTGTGTCAGTAACGATCGGGAGGGTAAAAAGGAGGTAAAGTCGCGAAAAGCATCCACCACCACCACCACCACCGAAGGACATTCCCGGGCACAGAAATAGTGCTATCGGTGCGGTATTATTTATTGAGCCCGTCAAGTCGTTTGTTTTATGCCGTCGGAGGCGGGCGCTGGCGTGCGCACAGTTGGCAATCGTAAATTGTTGCTGGCAGCCCTCGGGGTGGCCGCGCGCAAAGATGCAGGAAACCCCCCCCAGAAGGCGGAGAAACTATTTGAATGTTACGGCAATTCTTAGCCAGCGATGCTCGTCTGGCTGAAGCTGATCGATAAAATGGACGTGGACGTGCACAAATGGAACAGTTCCACGGAATCAGAGCGGAAGTGGGGGAGATCATAAAAAATAACCATGTTGTTCAATGAAAACTATCCTGGGAGAGGGTAGGAAAATTTGTCGGCGAGAAACATGCGTGTTTTGTTTGCTCAAACCGCTTTTATGAATTGATCATCCGCGGACAAACACAGCTAATGGAATGGCGTTATAGAAAGAATGCAAACATATTGGACTGGATATCGAGTGATTGTTTAAATTAAAATGAAGTAAACACTTTATTAATTCATTAGCGGGAAAATAAAACATCAAACAATAGCGCGGGATGACAAGTAAATAAATTGATGTAATTCATCAATTATTGATTCCCTTTTATGTTTGATGAAAATTCTAAAAAACACTGCTGAACAAACTAAATTGTACACTACCTTCAATTGTACGATCGAACACACCGTGTATGTGTACTCATCAAACATGAAAAGCGTTGTTGATTCGGGCACGATAAGTGCGTGGCGCGCATTTTATCTTCGCAGGCGGTTTGTTGTCCCAGCCCTTCATTGTGAATGTTTCTTTTTTTTGCAAAACAAAACCCGCACGCAAACGATGGCGATGCAACACGCAACCACGTTGGCCACGTGTATGCCTCGGTAATCGATCGGAAAAGAAAAGTGAAAAAAATCGTTTCGCAAAAAGAAATACACGCGCGGCAGGACGTGCCCGAAGCTGGAGGGCATTTTCGCAGAAAAAACTCAACTTCACGTGACATGTACGTGACAGTTTGGGGTGGAACAACAGATGGGCGCAGGGAGAATACACACCGAGTGGACAGGAGGACGACAAACGGTGGCGTTGGCGAGCGGAAGGTAGCGAAAGTATTCGTCCACAAAATCGTAAACAACCGATGACACGTTCTCGGTCGCGGTTTCTTTTATCGTTCGGCCGTCGTTTTCCACTTTCTCCATTTTGTGTTTTCTCCACCGCTCGTGACTTCCGTTCTCGGTGGTAACAGGAAATGGAATCTCGCTACCCGCTTTCGAAGCCTCGAAGGGGGCAATTGTCTCGTCGCACAATGTGTTCAATGCAAACATCTCTCCGCCCGTCCGGATAACCGATAACGATAACCGAGTGGAAGCGAGTGAGTTCGATCGTAAAGGCAGAACCGAAACATCGATGCCCTAAATCGGGGAGGAGGGCGAGCAAACAGAAACTCTTTCGGCAACTCGGAGCTCATTTGAGTTTTCCCCAACCCATCCCCCAAACCGGAAACCGAACCACCCATTCTGTCAAATCCACTCAAAGGGTGGGCGGGTTTTTTGGGGAAATTTCACTTTGCTTCTGCATCGGCTCGATTTGAGCGATCGAGCTGACAGCTGGATTGTCCCGGCGGAGGGCTTGAGGGGACGGAGAGAAGTTGACGTTGACGGCGGAAGCGGATGGTTGGATGCTTCCATCAGTTCCGATACAAAGTTCCAAAGGCGAGACGCCCGGTTCGATATTAGCGGGAAAGTAATATCCTTTATCCTTTATCCACACGAAACCTTCCTCCCTCAAAACCGAGTGCCAAGTTTTTCCGAGCACCTTACTTTCCACGACCAAGAGGAGGATCAGAAAAGCTGTTTCGCGACGTTGGTCGCAAGGGAAAGCGAAAGGAAAATGGACGCAAAACGAAGGTGCACAATGCGCGCTGGAGGAGGAAGGATGGTAAAATTTTAATCTCCTTTCTAATTCATTGAACAATTTCCAATTTCACGGGTATTATAAAACTTCCCGCCATCTTCCGGCCACTTGTCCCCGTTTGTAGTCTTCGGATCCGGGCCAAAGGCACCGGTAGACAATACACACATTTGGCCCAAAAAGGAAGACGCAGGAGAAGACGACGAAGAAGAAAAAAAGGCTGCCTCCCCGAAAGCAAACCAAGCAACGAGCCGTTAAATCTATCGGGTTTCATCGCCCGTTTTCCACCGGCTGTGTTGTCGTGTGCTCCGTTGTTGTTGGCTAAAAATATGACCCAACCCGAAATGGGGTACGAACCCATCGACGGAAACCGATACTCGGCACGTTTGGAAAAAGGCTCCCTCCGTGCCCACCTTCCCGCCAACTTCCCGGGAGTCCGGTTTGCCGAATGGCTTCGGTGGATTATGAGTATGCCGCTTCCCCCCGTCCCGCCAGCGTCCGGAGGGTTTTAAGCCTGGGCGGCTAAACGCAAAATGTTTGAAAAGTCTCGTAAATTGAGGACGCAATTTTCGCACACTAACCATAATGGCTCGTCGGTGGTTAGGTGCGTCGGTTGTGTGCGGATGAGGGTGTACCGATTTTCATATTGGGGAGCATTTATTTTAGCCCGAAACCGGCTTCCGAGGGACCGGGTGGGGCGGAAGATGTGTTGTTGCACGCCGAGAGGAAGCCATCGATTGTGGGGTTAAGCGACAGCAAAGCGGCAGACTTGAATCCATGAAGGTGATGAAGGTTTCCCTCCGGTGGCTTTTCGTTCGCCAGCGTAAACATCTTCAAGATGGCCTCGTTTTGCAATGGCATCGCAACGAAGCCACCGAATGACCATGATTTGTGGCAAACGACTCGTTACAGACAGGAGCTCTGTGGGGAGATGGCACTGAACGTATATAAAGGAGCCCGTATTGGGTCATTTGTTATTTTATGTTCAAGGTTTTGTGCTGCCATTGGGCTTGCTTTCTACGATGCAAAATGATTGGTGAATCCCCAGCTATTCGGTATTATTTATTTTAAACTTTTATCTCCCTAAACGATGTACGTTTAGAAAGGAAGTTCAAAACAAACAGAATCAGTCAACACTATAAATATTGACATTCAATCGCAAACACTTCAGTCCGCTTGCAAACGATCGGAAAATAGCCCTAAAACCCTATCGGGGTCACATTGTTTAATTGTTTCCAATCAATCGCCTCGGGAGCTGGGGGAAATCCCTCACCCATCGAAAGATTTATTATTTCATCCTCGCTCCATCGATGGCTGAATCTAAATCTATCTCCGGCAACCCGTCATCCGGGCGGGTTGTGATCCGATTAGGCAAAGCCTCCGCACGCCGGAACGAGCGATCTACCCATCACACACCATTAGCCTATTGACTACCGAAATGCGGTGAAAGATAAATGGTTTTTCTCCCCAATCACGGGTCCCGCGGCGGGAAATTAACGGAAAAAATAGATCCTCGATTGAGAGGAGAAAAAAAACAAATAACACTCACACACGCACACAAACCTCCGCGCGTACCAGATTTATGTATGTGCAAAGTAGGGCGAATGATAGTGGCCGGAAAAGCGGGGCAGCATTCGATACTGACATGATCCAATCACCAAGCGTTCGTTACCGTAGCAGGATACAATTAATACATTCGTTCCGATTTTCTCGCCGATACGTTCGTCATCCGTCGGGGCGGCTTGAGGGACGACTGGCAATGTGATTTCCCAACGGAGAAACAACTCTTCCACGGTGGTACTTCGATGTAGCCCGCAGCGTGGCATTAACGAAGGACTCGAAGCCAATTCGGGATGTCTTCGGGATGGGCGAAATCGTGGCTATTGGTCAATCAAGGCTAACGATTGCTAATGACAGAGAACCTTTCGAATCCTTCGTCAACACTTACTGCGCGATTGGAGTTTGGGCGGGTCAACCTTTTTCAAAGACGGTTACTTTGCTATTCATCCTACCAGCATTATCTTTCTCTAATGCGTATTCCTAAAGAGATTGCTTTACTAAAACCCAAGCTCGGAAGAAACAGAGGTTGCAGAAAATATTGCAAACCGTGGAAATATTGTGGACAGTTAGTTTGAAGTTTGTTTACCTTTCCTGAGCAGCCTGAAAAGTGTGTGTGAAACAGAAATTTTAGTGAATTTCACTAACTAAACAAGCATTGAAGCGTTCGGTATATGTTCCGGAGCAAGGTTGCAAGTGAGGAAGACTATCACACTTGATTTCGACCATATCATGGCGACCAATAGAATCCATATCCCATGACTTTGCGCCTAGGAGTAGTAGTAGTGAGGTCAGGGGCCAAATGTGGAACACTGTTGTCCCGAATTTTGGATAACCTATTTCGTTTAAGAGATTGTTGTAAAGATCTATCACATAATATGTTGCGAGTATGTTTGTAAACACTTTTCGAAGTAACTGTCAAAACAATAGCGCAGAAAATGGCTTTGCAACGACCTCTCTTTTTACCGACTAAAACCAAAGCCATCGCCGGTGCAAATGGTCATTTCTAATGGAGATGGTAACAAAAACACTTAGTTTGGTAATTTTATTCATATTGAACTTATTCATTTACATTAACTTCAAAAATGATCTGATAATAAGCAAAACATTCCTAGCCGTTGAAGTATTTAAACGTTTCCAAGAGTGTTAACAATTCTAAAAGGGATGTGCAGAAGATAGTCAACACGGATATCCACAATCGTGCCATCAACAATAACCAGAGAAACGAAACGATTACCACAAATTACAACACATCATTACTGGGCGACCGTTTGTTGAAACGAGAGTCGGTTGAAAACTGAAGAAATGATGGGATTAGCAAAGCATCCCGGAACGCTCCCGGAACACTTTCGACTAGCATCTTCCCAGTGGATGGATCTCGTAGGCTTTAGACGAAACTACTACCATGGAGCCAACGCCAACGTATCCCCGGTTCATGCGTTTGCGTCTCAGATTGTTCGTTATAATGCGGCCCCATTATTCAAACAAGCGAAGTGACAAGCCCTCCGAACCTCGGTCGGTTGTTGTTTTTGGTCGCCGATGGCTACGCACATTCTGCGAACTGTTTACCAATATACAAGCACACACACTCACCACTAAGAACCCTCCCGAATTCCTCACACTAGGCTATAAAGGGATACACTCGCTTCGGATGGCGAGGGAGAAAGTGGGTGCCATTCAATCTTGTTATCTTTCGACCTCGATGACGACGGCAGAGGGTGGGAGGGAAGGGTGGGGGCACGTGTACGCCAGCGTAATGCGGGCAGCGATGATGATAATGTGCTTTTTTCTTCGTTCCGCCGTTCGGCCGATCGGTAGTGATATCTGTTTTTCCATACTCGACCGAAAAAGGGCCGCAGCGTGCGGGAAACAAACAAATCGAACGTATCAAACACTCACATCACGCGCATTGATGGTGATGATGATGGATGATGTTTCCAGCGCCTCCCGCCACCTCGCGTGGCATGTTTTCCAAACCTCCTACGAACGGGACATAGGGATTTCCCCCTTCCACAAGGGTGGGGAGGGTGGCAGGTGAGCGAGCGAGTGAGTGACGTAAACATGCTGGCATCACGTCGTCGTTGGACATGATCTTCCAATTCGCAAAAGGCTACTAATGATGGAGGACGACATTCACGTCCCCCCCCTGATCGCTCCCGTTTCTCCGCTCGGAGCATCCAAGAAGCTGCGAGATCGGCCAGATGAAAGGATGCTAGAACATGCTGATTTCCTTGCGAGCCCTACTGTGCCGGTATCATTAGTGATTTGCAAGGAATCTGTTAAGCATCTTGGCGAGTTTGAGTTTAATCGGAATCCATGTCATGCAAAACACATGAATGACAGAAGCACAGGATGGCTTCTGATTTAAATATTTTATGCACATTTAAATGACGTTCATCGTCGTTTCCATCTTTTTTTTAATTCTTAGCGAGGAGCTTTTAAACAGCAGATAATATGATTCCATACATTTTGATCAACAATATGATGCGAAAGTTGTTTTTTATTGGTTCTCTTATGAACAATTATGTTGAAGCACTAAATAAATACTGGCGCTTAAAACATATGAGATTTGTGATAGCCGCTCTACCAACAATGCCTTTAAAGTCTCAGTTTCCAGGAAATAAATAATACAAGCTGTTGCATTTTTTTCTCAGTTGTAGTAAAAATATTACATAACGTATATCACAAAGTAGTTTTGCATGAGAACAAATGGAGAGAGCATTACAAATTGAAGAGAAGTGAACAAATTATATCATTACTAAAAGTCTAAAACAAATTAAAATCTGCAAACTTAGTAATAATTGGAAAGAAAACCTTCTAGGACCGTTTTATTTGTTTCACAAAGCTGCAAGGTGGATAGAGCGTCAAAACACAGCTTTTCCATTTACCATTACGAATGGAAAACCGTTACAAGAAGTCAAAGAAAAAACGACCCATTGTCGCGGAATGATGTTACGCAGTGAAATTGAATCACAAAATCATCGTCCATCGAATTCGAAACCAAATCAAAGCTTGCACGTGAAAAACAAGGTCTGCTGGGAAACGGAAGAAAAACAGGAACAGTGTAATAGGAAGGAAAAGAGAGCACCGAAGAAAGAAATAAACTACAGGACGAAATGGGAGCCCGCAGTAAACTAAGCACTAACGAGTTTCCGAACCCAAATTCACGGCAAATCATTGGTCGCTGTTGCTGCCGTTGTTGTCTATTTTCCAATTTCCCCGTTTGTTTTTTCCTTTACGCCAGCATTACGCCTGCCGTTGCTACCCTCCACACTTCCTTCCGGGTTTTGGTGGAGAAATGTTTCCAATTTTCTTCCACCGCTCGAAACACTGTTTCCAGCGGAGCAATTTTCACCGGCATCGCAATTGTGTGTACCTAATTCAATTGAATGGGAAGTTATTTTTTCAATTCGCTCCTTTCACTGTCTGTGTGGCGGTTTTTTTGTCTTCCCTCTCTTCGTCTTCTTTGCCACTTTACTTCTCGTTTGGAAAGCTTTTCATCCGAAACAAATGGCAAATGCGACACGGTGGACGGGAGCGAGGGAAGGAAGGAAAAATTCCGATCTCATCCTCGCGGCCGATCTCCTTTCTATGGAACCTATTTTCACGCTTCGTTGACACGTGCGTTTGTCACGCCAACAACGGAACCGTACGGGGGAAAAACAGGCGCATGGCTAAACAACGCAGGGTGGAAATCATCGCTCGGCGGGCTTAGGTCGCGAATGTTCCTATCTTTCGGGCTGCCCCGCGAAACGAGTCGAGGAAAATTGAAAATAAAAGAAAATGGAAAGCATTAAGCAGCGAATGAATGCGTGCGTGGCACGGGGCCAGGGGAAAATGGGCGATGAAAATGAAAATCGTTGAGAAATCATTTTTCACGCCAGACTAAATGTGTGATCCAAGCAACAGTTTGCGTTATGGTGTTTCGCTTTTTCCGACCCATACCATTATAATCGGGGTGGCTGGGAGAATATGGAAAGCTCCAATGCCAATGTGAGCTCCCAAAGCATACCTCGTTCTATATGCGAAGTGAACGAAACATCTTTATTTTGTTTAAATTAATCCTTTTACTACGATCACCGCTAGAGATTTTGAGGTGGAAACAAATACCCAAATTCTATTGATACAATACTGCGCCATAATGAGGCCAGCTAGAGCCAATTTTCCCATTTCCACCAGCGAACGATTGCGAAAAGACACGTACCTGGTTCGTGGTCGTACGGACGCTGTCCGTCCGTTGGCTTTTCATTGGCCAGCGATATGGTGCCGCTCGGGTGGGGGAGGTGGTGGAGAAGGAAGAGATGGAGGAGGACGAGAGGGTGGAGGATTGGGAAAACCGGAATAGATGGATGGCTGAAGGTGACACCGTGCGGTCCGCTACACTGTCCTGTTCTTGGCGGCTGCTTATTTCCTCGTTAACGCGTCTCACTGGCCGGCGCTAGGTTTTTCCTGAGCAACGCTAGGTGAGCTTCTGGCGGCACACTTTTGTTTGTTTTCAGTTTTCTTTTGCTGCGTTACTTTCCGCTTCGTTTTGTTCACTTCTCCAACACCAACACCAACGCACGCACGGTTGACCCTCGCGCCGAGTAATTATGGAGTCATTTGCAGCGGCGAGGAAAAACGCTGTTTACGACAGTACGCACAGTGGAAAAGGTAGAAGAAACACCGGGCACGTGGCACGCGCTAATGGGGAAATTATTGTGACTCACACTTCCACTTCAAAGCTCGCTAGAAAATAGGACGGATAGGATCAGTGTTTGAGCTAACTTTAAAAATCATGCAAGTGAATAGAATTTATTAAAGAATGCAAGGCTTGCTTTGTCCCTAACAGACGTCTCCAGTGTGTCAGCGTGTCGATCAAATGACGGACCGGAAAAGGAGACAACATCCCATTGCTGACAGCTGCCATCAGCTACCGTGACAATTGTGCAAGTAGGCTGTGAGTGAGTAGCTAGTTGTTGGGCAAACAAAGTATCCCCTGTTTACCGAACATCTCCGTCTGCACGCACGCCCCAAACTTTCACCCGGCGGCATGAGTTTTCCTACGTCGGTCCGCTACCTCAAGTCCTCTGTCTTGCTTTTTATTTACTCTCACTTTGTGAATGAGGCAGGATGCTGATGCAACATAGCCGAGTGTGTCACCCTATTTGGCAGCTAACTTTTGGTCGTATCTTGCGCGCGGACGAGCACGCTGTCGGGAACTTTTCCGAGCCACGCCAACGCTGGTACGCTCTTCCGCGAAAGGATTACGTGCACTTGCCTGCACATAATGCTGTCCCCTTGTCTCAACCCTGTGGCGCTGCTGCGTGAGTATTTGTTTTCCTTTCCTGTGCTGTGCCTTCGGCTTAAGGCGAAAGAGTGAACTGCCCATGAAGCTGTGCGGGTCGTTGCGGGAAACGGGCAGTACAGATTGTTTACACTCAAGCTCGAGTTCGTCGCTGTGTCAATGAAGGCAAACTGGACGAAAAGAATGGAAAACAACCGAAACCCTCTTGTTCCAGCTGTTTGCCAGGCGCGCAAGATGGACGCACACTTTTCCCCCGAGCGAAGTTCACTTCACCGGAACGTTTCAAAGCGTACAACTTCTGTTTGCCAACAGACACATTTTTCTTATCATGTCATTTGGTCGGTAATATGCTTTCCTCGAATGCCCTTAATGGGGTTTTTCTTCACTCGCACACACACACACACACGCAGCAATATAAAAGGAAAATAAATCTCACATGGTGATACTGTAACGCACGGGGGTTTTCACTGGGTAGGATATTTCCCGACAGACAGGCCCGTTTTTTTGGAAGGAAAGGAAAAAAGGCTCCCGTTCGCTTGCTTGCGTATCGGCGGACGTCTCAGAGATAACTGAACCGGTCGTGTTTGGCTCGTATGCTGAAGACACCGCTGAACTGCGCTGCGTCCCTTACGCCACTCCCTTGCACTCCCTCCCCCAAACACTCCCCGTTCGGTGGAAGTGGCTCGGAAAACTCGGCGCGGGTTCGCGTCGCTTACGAGTGTGTTGTACTTTTTCCTTTTTTTCCATTTGCTCCCCATTTGTATTGAGTGTTCAAATAAACTCACGAGGTTGCGTGAGAGCAAGGGCACGGTGCGGGTGTTGAGGGACGCGTACAACAATGTGTGCGTGTGCGTGGCGCTTTCGTCATTCGGGTCTTCTCCAGCACCGGGTATCGGTTGCCTTTTTTTTTCGTTGGTTGCCTGGAAAGTCCAACAAGTTGAGCCCGAAAGCTGATCGGACAGTGCAGAGAAAGCGGCATCCATTTCTCTTCCGCCGGAAACGTTCCCGGGCAGACGAACGAGGCGGCAAGACTTTCAGTAAGCTTTTCCCCTCCTGGAACGGTCGGGAAGCGTGAGCGTGAGAAGAGTTCAACGTTCCCGATGTTACCGCTTCGGAAAATGCTCAGACGTGGTGGGTGGTGGTGCAGGGAAACCCTCGCACTCGAGGGAAAACAAACGGGAGTAAAGTAAAGCGTACAACGGACTCATGCGAACAAACTGACAGCTGGCGAGAGAGGATAACACGGCGTTATTTTGAGAGAGAACTTCGGCTTCAACGTGGAGAAACCCTCGGTTGGAAGTGAATTTTTCCAGTGATAATCATTTTCCCTACCATCATCTCGCTGGAAGTGTTGCTCACCGGTCGCCACCCGTTCACAGGTGGTAGATTTTCGGGGCGAGCTGTTGCTGGTCGTTGCCTTTTTTCTCCTGGTTTTTACTCCTAATTTGTTTCGTTTTGTTCGTGTCGAGTTTTCGTCGCGCTGCTCCAGGGCAACTCCACCCGGTGGCTCTTGGAAGGAAAACGGGTCACAATGGGGGATTGCTTTTGTTTTTCCTCGAGCCTAACCTGATTTCGCTAGAAGAAAACACTCCAATATGTTGCTCTCACGCTGAAAACCGACGTTGGGAGCTTGCAATTGATACTAAAGTTGCAGAATTATTCATCATGCGCAAACAGTGAATCTTTAAATTTTGTGTGTCAAAGGTTTTGTTTGAAAATGAATGCATCTTTTGCTGCCTATGATTTGTTATGGTATGTTTTTATCAGATGAAGACTAACAGATTGGAGAGGTAACTAAAATTTAGAGAAAGAAAAACGCTCGAAAAGAACAGAGGATCTAAACAAAAACAAAACTCTTGTTTTTAAGTCTTAGTTACACAATCCTTTCAAATTAATAAAACCGTTACACTTTTTACACGTTCCTCCAGAAGTGATTTAGAAAATATAGCAAGATAGATCGAACTAAATTTGTATCATACTCAAATAACTTTTTCTTAACATTCAACAGTTATTATTGGTAATTAAATTGCCTAAATTATGATCCCGGAAACGAATGTTGTAAATTAAACAAAACGCTTATTAAGTAATCAGCTGACGCTCGAATGAATCAATTGTTGTATTTCCTTGGAGCAAATTCGGAGGAAAATTTATCAATCCTTCCAGCAGGGCAACTAGTTTCGATTGAACACTTCGGCAGGATGTCGCACTCTTCCCGCTTTTGTCGAACTTTTGCGCGACTTTCTCTTCCCCCCAGCCGCTTCCCCGCCCTCGATCTACCGCTCGCCGATCAATATTCCGCTTCGACTGCTCGTTTCTCATTCATGACCAACTGATGATCCCACTTTAACTTTGCTGGCGCCTGCAAATGGCAGTGGCATTAATTTCGGGCGCACACGGGCTTTGCTTCGAGCGCCATAAAAACTTCCCACCGAGCAGGGTGCATCCTCTCGCTGGGGTTGTCGCTTCGTTCGCCGTTCGAGCTTGGCGAAAACCCCGGCCTCGGTGGTCCTGGGAGGTAATGGATAACGAAAAATTGATGGAGCTTCGTGTGCCGTCGCGTGGGCGGAAGGAAAGGGGCACGGAACGGACGCCCGAACAGGGGACATAGTCTAGTGTCCTAGTGGATCACGGTGACAGCGACTTACGATTTACGATGTTTTTCGTTCGGATCGTTCGCTCGCAGCAAAACGTCTCCAGCTCCGGCTCCGGACGAAAAACGAAATCATGGCTTTTCCACACAACCGCTCCACCGGATGGTTGAAGGCACGGAAAATTGGAAACTAAGGACGATCGATTACTCAACCGGGTGTGCGTGCGGAAGCGTTGGGCTTGGGAAAAGTGTGTTGGTTGATGGCTCCAGCAACGAAAAAGAGTCCGAATGGGTTTGTGAAGTGTATTAAAAGTGCGTTTGATTGCGAGCCGAAAATGTGCCCCGGATGAACGAGGCACGGGGGGAGAGGAAGAAACATTTCGTCAAAATCACCTCGCATCAACGGTAATGATTTTTATGTTTACCTTTTATTCATGCCAGCGTGTGCCAGGTGGGTTTGGTTGGACGGATTCGCTTTCTTTAAATTGGATCCGCGCCCGAACGACCGATTTGTCGAGTACACTTAGGCCCGGGGACTGGAAAGGGGCATAAACAGCTGGCGCTAGCTGATGGTTGTACGATTCATTTTCACGATTGACTGATGGTCTCGTTTCGAGGTATGAATTTTCCGAGAGAAAAAAAACACAGATAAAGCAAACCTACCACATTTCCGTGCCCCGAGCTGGTCGGTTGGGATGGAAAATAAATGTGATGAATCGTTTGGGGAACTGCCAGCGACAGCGAGGCTGAAGGCGGAGGGCATCGGTAAGGAGATCATCTTTCCCAAGGCCCATCAT